>NC_138146.1:16042011-16162011 GCF_964199315.1 Orbicella franksi
AAACACGCTATTGTAAAACCGTAGGTGATCGAACTCAATCAAAAAGAATGAACAAATGTGAACGTTCGATTGCGTGTGATTCCCTAACGTAAATAAACAGAACTGAACAGTGTGAAGTTTACCAGGTATTGCGTACGGAGAAGTACAATTTAGGAATCGGAACAGATCCAGCTGACTACTGCATTGATCGCCAATCGAACCCAACAGATGCACATGTTAGATTACTGGACATTTGCGTGTCTTTGAATACGAACCACAGTCACGCTATTTATTCCCAAAGGGAGGTCTGGCGTGATAAGATCTGAAAGATAATGAATGCAACAGCCAATAGTCGGCCGTCTTAGAAAATTATGCACGGATATTTGTACTGGGACGTTATCTGTTCCACGAAGCTCACAGTTTTCGAGCTCTCGGAACAGATAACTTCCTCTGGCAAATATCAGTGCATCAACCAGAGGTTGTTTTCTCATTCCTTATTTTATGAACGATAGTAAAATAATCCACATTCTTTATCCCTACTTATGTAACCAATATCGGTGACTTATTAGCAACACGCAATGTTCAATCATTCTCTGGTACCTATTATTTACTGTATGCGGCAGAAACTGAATTGTATTTTAAACCTATTTATTTACTTTTAAAGCTCGTTTACGTACGGCAGTCGTCAGTTTTTGTGCTTTTTAACAAAACACACTCGGATTCAATGCGTCGCTAAGTTACCGGTACATATGACTGAACTCCTGTCATTATTTGTTTTGTTTCAGTCCTTATGCAATTGTTTCAAACGGAACCAATACAGGTGAGAACTAGTGGGAAATATCATTACGAGCGCTAAGTCAGCGTTGTAATCGTATCCAAGCTCGTAACACTTAAAGATTTGTAAGTTTGGTAAACGATAGCACGACTGTGAGCAAATCCAGTTTTTCGAGTTGAATCGTCTGGTGAAAATTTAAAAAAAGCTGAACAAACACTTGAGGAAAGCAAGTTTAGCAGACCTTTACTTACGTAAGAGAGCGAGCGAAAGGTCTGTTTAGTATGGCCTCGAGTTACGTCCCATTAATAACAGGTGTTGGTTTGGTGGGAGTCTTCTTCAACTCACGAATGCTGTTGTCGTGCTTGAAAAACAAAACGAAGTACACATTTCTCCAGAACATCTGGCCCGTGGGGATTTGTCAGACTGTCTACCATGTCACGGTCCTTGCCATGAACACAGTGGACGCTTGGAGGAAACTCGATGTGCAGCGAGTAGAATATTGCAGTGTGGTCTACGTGCTAGTGTCGACCGTCGTGACATTTTTCGTGGGTGGAAATTTGATGGTAATTTTAGCGATGGAATCTCGCAATACCCTGGCGTCGGTGGATCAAAGCCGAGAGCCATTTTCCACGTGTACACTTTTCAGAACGGCTGTTCTTGCACTGGGATTCTCTGTTACTGTAATTTTACGATGCTACATTTGTTTTGATCAGCAGTTAGCATTTTATGTGATGAACATCAGCGTGATCGTAGTGGTAACCATCATTGTTCTACTACTTGTGGCCTGTGGATCGAGCGTGCCGAGTTTGGATCTCGACCGCATCGCTCCTAACCATCCGATGCCGAGAACATCTTTGCTAACCCGTTGTAGGAACAATAAGGGAACCGTGCTATTTGTAGCTTTGTTTTTAATGTGTATTGGCTTAGCCATGACGCAGTTATTCTCCACGCAAGCCTTTCAGGCGTTTTCTTATCTGTTAATTATGAATGCTGTCGTTGGAATCGCTCTTCCCGTTACGTTTGGTGACTTCATTATTTTAAGCAGCAAGCTGGAAAATGAGATGAAAACTGTAGAATTCATTTAGCCTATTAAGACTCAAAATTACATGCATGGCTGAAGGACTTGTTGTTCAAAGATATGATTCTTGAATTCACATTATTTTCATATCTTTGCAAAACTGTTCACGCCGAAACAAACTTTTTAGCTATTGGGCACAAAGGCAAGAAAACCTACATGTCATTTCGATTTATTTGAATTTTCAAATGCAATTAGCGCAATTTATTTATTTATATATTTTTTTCTTGCATGAACGCTGAAAATTTAGGTTACAAACTTTTCCTTCGATATTACTGACTGAAAGCTTTCTTTCAGTGTTATTTTTAGGTGTGAACAGAAAAACAAACAAACCCGGGCCATTGGCTATAATGATCAATCATGATCCATCATGCGCTGTTTGAGTAAGCGAAATTACGCTCTTGTAAACTTCGAGGAACAGCTCTCCAACTGTTTTGTTGTTTCGGAAAATTGTACATGATGTATTACTCTTGACTAAGTTATCTATCACAAAACTGGATTTACTGATATTCAGTGTTCGTGCTTGTCCAGTTAACCAAAAAAAACTATTTGCGCGAACCATTTCGTTAGATTTCCTGGACTTGAAAGACGAAATTCGCAGATCAAGATGTCGAGAGATAGCAACAAAAATCAATTGACCGTTGTTGTGAAGGAAGAATTCAAGATAGATTGGTGGAATAATTTAGATTAGTATAGGTGATCGTATGAATCGAGTGCAATTAAGGATTTACGCTACGAGTGGTATTTGAAAATTTTCTCAAAATTGCACGAGCCTTAGGGCGAGTGCAAATTGAAATAATTTCCATAGTCATGTGTAGCATAAATTTTTAATTCCTCGAGCTTTCATACGATTAGTCATTTCATGACTGAGAAAATTGCCATCGCGTGCGCGTTAATTTGCGCTACAATGCAAATTACGAATTAACGATTAATTGGCTTCCTCTAAGCCAATCACAGTGAAGTAATTTTCTCATTCATATAATAATCTCTGCAACTTTTAACGACCCGTGTGAAAATTAAAGTTTAGCCGAAGTATATACCATGTGGTGTCATAATTTTTTACATATATAACAAGAGCATCGATAACCGGACATTGCATTGAGTGAGGTATGACTCTGCAACAAAACATTGTGAATTTTCCACACCTCAGAGAGCCCATTTTGGGATATTCCACACTAGGCCGGAGGAATTTGGAAACGCAGCTTTTTTTCCTCCGGTTAGGCCTTCCGTCTACACTAATACGTCACGAAAAAGGACTTTTTGGAAAACGCTCTTCAAACCGGAAGAATTTGAAAACTCTGGCTTTGTGTTTTAGTGCCCAGAGACAATTTTCTGCAGTCTAGCAAAAAAACCAAGCGAAGCGAGTGCGCTTATTGTCCTTTTGCCCATAGTTCGTCGTTCTGGTGCACCTTCCGTAATCTTCTAAGCGGATGTAAATATAGGGGCACTACTGACGTCATTGTTTACATTTTTGCTCATTTGCATACGACTTTACGCACAGAAGAAAACTTGTTAGATATAAATTGACTCCAGGCAGCTAAAGAGCTAGTAAAACTTAATACATGGTGAAAGTTTTAGCTCTTTGGGTGTAATATTCAACGAGATGTTGTCTTTCAAAAACTGCAAAATTTCTGGGTGGCAAAAGCGCTAATGAGCTCATACGTTCTTTGTAACATTTTGAGTTTTTAAACCCGCGTTGCACAAAAAGTATTCAATACATCAGGCTCATATTCATTGGCAAAGTTAATCGTAGTATGACCTTTCAATATTCAGAACTGATTTATTTGTAGCTCCATCAGAAACTGAACTGCCTATGCTAATGAGGCAAATATTGTAAACAAGGATTTTCCCCTATTTTAGCCTCAATAGACCAATTCAGATATCTAAAAATTCTAACTTGGCTTGAAAGCTTAAGGGAATAACACAAAAGAAATTATTTGCTCATCCTTCAGCCTTATTGTGCCTTTTTCTGTTGTTTATTCTTCTATAAGCCTTGTAGCAAACACGGGCTGCCTATAGGGGTATTACAACAATTCAGAATGACTAATAACATAAGTGCTTCATCTCATGCTGACAAGCATTGCCTGTTGAGAAAGGAATGATGGTTTATGTTAAGTTTACTAAAGATGTAAGAAGGATGTCGTAAAATTAGTCACCCAAACGTTATGTGGAAGGCCATAGACTCAACTCCTTTTTAAAAAACTGAAAAAAAAAAAATAGAATAGTAAATAAAATTCGACGTAGTTTTTGTCATTTACTCGTCATCGTGTTTCTCATAAGCTCGGGTTAATGTAGTAAATGTGGAATTGTTTCTTCGCAGGAGAAGGACATGGTGACCCCACATCACCCCAATGGGGAATGTCTTACATTAAGGTAGGAATCTGATAACCAGGCAGTGCAATAATATCATCATCGGTTACTTAGAGGCGAGACTAACTATGAAAGAGGGTGTAGAAGGTCCTTGGAGGTTATCACCCAAGGACAAAATAACCAAATGACTGAAACAGAACTGGGCTCTGTCCAAAACTAGCTCCTCTATTCGAAATATTGCTTATCAATTTCTTCAATCTATCCTTGGATTTTAAATCCTTTCAATTCTTCGAATGACGTCTGGTACGTGCATTCCCACGTTTAGTAGTCAAGTACTGAAACGGCTTTATCTTTTTTACCTCTGTGATTCTTTGCATCCAAACGTTGGACAATCTCTGTTGCAACTCTCTCCATCACTTCACATATCAGACACACGAACCAGAAACCCGGCGAACTCTTCCATTTTACCATTGTGCCCAACTATTCAAGGTTGATTAACTGGTAGATGTCCAATCGAAAACTTCAGCTGCTTTAGCTTCTTCACTCTCGACCTCGTTACTTATTTCCTTTCTTCCTGTCCCTTGGAGTGAGAATGGGTGGGAATAAGAATGTCTTTATCTTTACCTGCTTTTTTTTACCATTTTCTTCGCCTCAGTAAAACGTTTTGCTTTCTTGTGACAGACTGAAGGTGAAGAGGATGAGACATATGATGACCCGATGAATGTTGTTCCCAAAACGCCGCAGTCATAAAAGAGGTGGAATTAGAGACGGCGAAAGGAGAAGTATCTATGGACCCTCGCGAGGAACCACTAAGGTCTCTAAGAGAGCACCTTGCATGAACCTTATTCGTTTGATCAAACAAGATTGACAGTTGTGTGCTGTCTCGGGCAGAGACGTTGCTCGCCATCATGACGAGTTCTTGCCGTACTGACCTGAAGTGTTTCGGACAGCTGGCGCTGGTTTCTGCTTGTATGGTAAAAGTCGGAAGCCCTTCAAGTGTTCAGGATCCTAAAGACTGGATTACAGCTCAGTAGTTGTTAAATCATATCATTAATGAACCTAGGGCAGAGACCCATGTCCCCCTGCTCTTTTGACATAGGAAGGGCTCTAAACGTTTTGAACAAGAAAATAACGCCCTTGCCACTGCGGACGACAAGTCGTGAAATACTGAACTTGCTAGTGTTCGAAGGGATGATCTGAGATCGACTCTTCCACCAGTCTTTCCCATTCCTTTAAAGACTGCTTATCAAATATCACCGAACTACGGGTCAGAATCACAGTCGATGAATATTGTGATATAAGTCAGTGTGACCTTTATTTATAGGACACATGAGAGGTAGAAACTGCTTACGTAGAATATACAGTATAGTTATACTAGCATGAATTCTACACTGATAACTTTTCTGTGTTTCTATGATTATTCTTTTGAAAAAAGGAGATAATTTTTCTGTCTTTCCGTGAAATAACCTCTTAAAATGATCTATCTTCCGACGTGCTTGTCTTGTGCTATCTGAATTTATAACTGCATAATTAGCTCTTGTTATTAGTTCTTCTTAACAGTCAATATTGAATAAACTGTCGTGTGCAGAAGATAGATAGGTACTTTTAGTTGATTTATATCAGGGTGGCCCTTTTACAAGCAATAGAACCTGATACCAACAGGGGCGCTGATTAAAGAGACATAAGAACTAAGATGAACCGACTTATTACGATTTCTTCCACGTTTGTCAACATTTAGAATATTATCTGGAATATGAATGATGGAGACTGTCAAATTTCCCAATTTTGACTCTCGTAACTTGGAACGTATCGGCCAGGAAGTTTGAGTTGCGAAATAACTAAAGAACTTGTTTTGCTGCGTGGCTAATGAAGTGAATAACACTTATTGGGGCAAATTACTGCTCACTTGTTGGGCGTTGACTCGACGAATTTCGTTCACAGAGTCTTCACTAGCATGGCGGCGGATTTGCCCCGGAAGAGTGTTCACTACACTTAACTGATTTCTCAATGTAACGTTCGTAAAAGGAATAATTCGTCGAGCCAAACTAGAAGTCTGATGTTTACGAGCTTAAAGCTTTTCGTCGGACCAAAAGAGAAATCACCGTAAACTAAAGTGTAGGGTCAGAGATTAGACGACATTAAAAGCTCTCTTACAGGTAGCTTTAGTCCCATTTATGCAACTATTTAAACCCCTTTTCCCTTCAAATCAATACCGTTGTCTCTTACTGTCTCGTTTTTCTCCTAGTGAATTAAAATGTAACCGGATAGCCTACGTTGCGAGCATTCCGTAGGAAGAGCTTCTTCCGCATTCTGGCTGCGCGCAAATTGGAGCTCTACGTACGGAAAGGCAGGTTAAGTAGGCTAAGACGGGACTGTTTATGCAATTGTGAATAAATTTAGAAAGAAACAAATTCCGTTATAATAAACAGACAATTGAATGAAAAACTGCAAAAATACACACGTCTTCTGGCTCGAGTACATCCCTCAAATTTGGCCATTAAAATCTTTTTCTTGATTTCTTCGATTTTTGTTTGTCTCATATTTCAGAAAGCGAATAATATTGAAGTTATCTGACATCGGATTCACATACGAACTCTATACATTTGTATGATAGCCTTTTGACAACATTCACACAAGTCAAACAGGCAGTAAAGCCTTGAATTTATTTGAAAAATTAGTACCTTTTGTGATGATGGCGGAAAGTCTCTTTTAGCTGCAATTACCTTTTACCGATTCCGCTTGCCGACAAAGACTCTTCCTTCTCCGCCGACAAAAGGTTTGCAGGATATCCCTCACCGCGGTCATTTTATCATACCGCATCCCGCCAAAGCCAGATCATTTGATGGAAGAGTCGAGATATTTTACCGAGCCAAAATTTAGCACGCATTGCGGACATATATACTTTTTTTTTGATCGAACACATAAGAGACTGGGATCTAGAATGAACCACGAGGCAAGAACAATTCAACATGGTGGGTAAAGATGCGAAATGTTGTGCTTGTTTTTATCGTTCTAGGCCATCTATTTTTCTCTTTCGTAGGCTAATTCCAATGTCTTATCCTGCCTTTAGGTTCTGTTCGTGTTGTACGAGCATGCCTCTGGCTATGCAGTGTTTAAAGTCATTGCACAAGAAGAAATCGGAGTGCTTCTGCCAGAAGTACAGGAGGCTGTCGCCGATCTTTCTCGATTCGGAAAGTTAGTCAAACTAGCATCATTTGCACCCTTCAAATCAGGAACGAATGCTTTAGACAACATCAACTGCATATCGGAAGGTTTGTGTGCGAAATATTACAGTGCAGTGAGATTGTGCGATAGCGGTTTGTAAATGTTTTGTTTGCTATAAGCTTAGTGGATCCTAATTAAGCTTAAGCTTATAGATATTCGAAGTTCAAAATGTAGGCTGAAAGTTTTTACTGTAGTGGTTATCGTTGACAAGGACGGTTGTTTTAGTCCATTGGGGAGCAAACTGCTAATCAGATGAATTTCGGTACCGTGTTTTGGTATACTGAAGTGTGCAGTGATCGAAGTCAAACAAAACAAAACAAGACTGATCGCACACTGATATGCATGAAAAACGTGCTGACTAGTAAAGATAATATGTATGGATACTTAGGTTGCTGCAGAAGGAGCCATTGACTTTGGGCCTTAAAGGATTATAGAGTTCTTCATGGCTCTTTTCTTGTTACCTTTTTGTCAAAATAGCTTTTTCGCTTGGTTTAAAATGTTTGGCAAATCCAGAGTTCCTGTACAGTAATTAATGCAAATGACATGTCTTAAATTTTTTGTTGTATAAAATCTTTTGCTTGATTGTCTGAGAGAGGCTATTGTCTTGATGAAAAACCTTGTTTTTGGAGCTGAAATTCAAAGAGATGCATGGCAATGTGTGAGAAATAGGTCTGGTAACAGCAGTTCATAAGTATTGCTCCGTTTACTTCAGGTATTATTCACGATGACCTCAAGGCATTCTTGGAAGCTAACGTTCCAACTGGAAAGAAGAAAAGCAAGGTTCTTCTTGGTGTTGCTGATCCTAAACTAGGAGCAGCTATTCAAGAGACTGTAAACATCCAGTGTGAATCAGGAGGATTAGTGGTGGAAGTTCTCAGAGGAATAAGGTTTCATTTTGAGAAGATGATCAAGGGACTAACAGGTCCTATGGCAGCCAAGGCTCAACTGGGTCTTGGGCACAGCTACTCTAGGGCAAAGGTGAAGTTCAACGTTCATCGTGTGGACAACATGATCATTCAGTCCATCAGTTTATTAGATCAGCTGGATAAGGACATCAATACATTCTCTATGAGAATCAGGTATGATCAAGATCATTTTGGTCAGTGTAAAAGGCAGACTGAGGGTAAAATGTAGACTGCGTACTACAGACTTTTTAAGTCTATATTTTAAGTCTATATGTTATTTCATCACCGTAAACAGTATTAGTTACGCTAATTGCAGTGAATGTCTGCACCGGTCAGCCTGAATGTCACTCCAGGTAGCCTGAATATCACTCAGGTTAGCCTAAGTAATGCATCAGTTAGCCTGTGTATGGTTAGCTCTCAATGTGAAAATAGTAGCACAAGTCAGTTAAAAAGTCTATAGTCTGCAGTCTTCATTTTACCCTCAGTTTGCATTCTGCAGTCTGCTGTCTGCAGTCTTCATTTTACCCTTACCACCCGTCTGCAGTCTGCAGTCTGCATTTTACACTGACCGAGGTCTTTTCAAATTCACCTCTAAAAGGCACATTGCTGGTTAGTTAGTTCATTGGATGTGAGATTAGGAGGTCTGTAGTGCAATCCCAGGCTATGGTCATTCTGTTGTGTTATTGGACAGTGTATTCCTCCTAGTTGGGGCAGTCTAAGACAGGGCAGTAATTAACTAATAGATTCCATGTTGCCATACATGTATTCAGTAACAGATCACAGATGACATCAAAATGTGGTAAAAACAAAAAAGCAGTACATGAACCGCCAGGCGAGTGTGTCATTGATGTTGTTAAAACATTTTGACATCTTCTGTGATCTATTACTGCACAGATGCACAGGATCATGGAATCTATCTGTTTCATATAATGAAGGGACAAAAATAAAGTTAATGACGCCATCTATACGTCTGTTCTCCAATTAATTATCATAAGTCAGGGTCCGAAATTACGCTTTCCTGGTCGCCAATGTGACTAAAAATTTTGCATTGGCGACCAGAATTTCACAGCTGGTCGTCAGCGGGCGATTAACTATTTCAAGCCATGATAATTACACAAACTTTGATTTTCAGCCAAATTGATTAAAATAAAATTCAAAGCCGCCCGCCAATTGATCACTCACTGTTTACCTTTCCGCTGCTTTAGAAGTATAAAACCAACTTTCCTGTTATTATAAATCTACCACAACGTTTCACAGCTACGATCAGTGCGAAGCTTCGCCGCCATGTTTTCCCAGCGGTTTCCCATAACATACGTATTGTGGGCGCAGAAGGCCACGTGCGTTCTTTTGCCATGAACATTTATTCAGGCGATGTGGTGTCCAAAGATGTCCTGAACTCTTTCCGTAGTTTATTACAAAGTGGAGACGGAACATCCACGAAGAAATTAGTGGAAGATTTCGAAATTCAACATGGCGGTTCATTGATCGTCTTGACAGAACGCGAAAGGAAAGATCATTTTGCACATAGAGCAAAGAACCAAACGGCAGTTTTCAGTCGGGTACATTTCTTCTCCAAAAGGTAGAGACAAGAGAAGGTGTAAAAACGACTTGAAACATTTGGCAGTCGCAAGAAACTGCGTATATGGCCGGCATTCGATTCGTTCATTGTGGGTTTTCAGTGGTAGGTGTATAAATAATCAGCGTGTTTGTATTTAATCTTATTGTTAGCAGAAAAATCACCATCATTGCGGCCTCAAACGCGTTCTCTTCGTTCCGATTCTAAAAAGAAAAATTGGCGAGCAGAGTTTTCCATCTAGCGACACTTTTTGGCGACCACATTTTTCCATATGGCGACTGAAAAAAAATTTCAGTCGCCAGTTGGCGCCTGCCTAAAAAAGTTAATTTCAGACCCTGTAAGTAAGAACCAATCAAAATGCAAGGTTAAATGATCTTCAAAACAATTTCAAGCAATTTTAGTAAACACCCTGTTGGCAAGGGCACACTAACATCTCTACTTCTATAACTTGATGGAAACACAACCAACACAAGCTATTGATGTTATGGTGGCCTGTGCAAAGAGAATTTACACTATGATAATCAAAATGATTTTTATTTCTTTTTCTCCCAGTATTTATCAAAATTAAATAGTGTCTCTATCTTGTTATAGAAACTAGACAATAGTATTTTTATCAGTTTATAGAAACATTTGTGATAAATAAAACTGCGAAAGCACTTGCATGTGGGTTGTGTTTCTACTACATATTTCTCATTCACCAAGGCTTCCTCTCATGTTTCTTTAATGCAATAGGAACGTAGAAAATGTTTTCTATATCTTGAATACAACTAGTAAGCCTTGCTGACTCAACTGATTAGAAACAGCAAGCAGCAAGTTGTAATTGTATTGTACTGTAGTTCTCATTTATCCTTCTGATTGACACAAAATGACCCTTCAGCTTTGCTGATACACATTGTCTTTTCACTATTACTACACTTAGGAGAGTCATTACTAGCTGCCATACTCTAATTTTTATTTAATTATGAGCCAATCAGTCCTGTCCTGATATCCTGGGATATCAAGTCACTGACCTGATATGGCTACAATGTCATGGGTCTTTCCATGAGTATTTAGTTCCACGTTGTGTCACCAAAATACAAACCATGGCTCAACCAAACTTGCCTGATATGCTGCAGAAGGTACAGTCAGGTATAGCTCTAATGATATTTAGAAGTTTGAATTTTGTGTTTTGTTGTTGCATTACCAGAGAGTGGTATTCATACCATTTTCCTGAGCTTGTCAAGATAGTGTCTGACAACTACATGTATGCGAGAACAGCTCAATACGTCAAGTCAAGAAAGGACCTGACAGAAGACATGATTGAAGGGCTAGAAGAGATAGTAATGGACTCAGCTAAAGCGAAGGCCATATATGATGCTTCTAAATCATCAATGGGTAGGTGAACAAAATTCACAAAAGGTACATGTATCCAAAACCAGATTACAAGTAGTCCCTCTTTCACTTAGTCCATTGTGCGTGATGTAAAAGAAAACCATGAGAAAAAATGGCCACACAACTCTTTCACTTAGTCCATCATGCATGAGGTGAAAGAAGACCATGAGAGAAAGAAAGAAATCCTGGGGGCAAGGACTTCACACAGCCATTTTCTCTTGCCGTTTATGGCCACGCTTGACAGACTAGCAGAAGACTTTACAGTCAAGCTTGACAGACTAAGTGAAAGAGGGACTACTCAACCGTGATAGGGAAGTACTGGTCACAAACTTACATTGTATGATAAATTATTAGTTAGAGCTACATTTCAGGTTTGACTCTAGAATGTGAAAGTGTTACCCTGTTAGCAGCCCTACCACAATTAATTCCTTATTTCTCCTTAAAATGCCTTTTGCAAAAGTTTGGTATGTACAGTACACTCAGAAAGGAAAAATCATCTCAATAAAAAGTAGGATTCTCCCAAGCTTGTGTATATGTAGTACTGAAAAGAAAGTTATGGAGTAATAAACGAGATGCGTGCCCCTGATGCTGTGTTTGTGTTAATGTTTTCAGGCTGATTAGGGTAAAAGAAAAGTTAAGTTTTCAAGATTATTGAATATGTTTTTGCCTGCTTGCCTTTTGTTTAGGAATGGATATATCTCCAATTGACTTGATCAATATCCAGACCTTTGCATCACGTGTGATTGGACTAGCAGAATACAGGAAAAGTCTCCACACTTATTTGGTTTCCAAAATGACCCAAGTGGCACCAAATCTGTCTGCACTCATTGGAGAGCAGGTGAGTGAATTGAATTTCCTTATGTTTGATCAGTATTGCAGAAAAAACAATGTGTTGTTGTTAACACTGTTCTCTCACATGACATGTCTGTTACATATAAAACACTCCAAACTTTGATACCCTTAGTTCCATGCCTTGATGTTGTGGAATTGGGATTTTTTGCACCTTCAAGGGAAATGAAAATATCGGTTTGAGAAATCTGAAGTTCAGGATATACATCGACGACGGGGAGTCCTTTAAGTAGTCTGTTGTGAGTGACACGAAAGAAAACCCACGAGAAAAAGATGGCTCACGAAATCCTGGGGGTGAGAAGTGCACTTCTCACCCCCACAATTCCTTTCTTCCTCTCATGGTCTTCTTTCACATCACACACAATGGACTAGGTGAAAGAGTTGCTCGGCCATTTTTTCCTCATGGTTTATTTACGGTTTACTCAACAGACTAAGTGAAAGAGGGACTATTCGTAGACTAGGATATGCATGTATGGGGGTTAAATTACATGCAAACAAGTCCAGGAGAAATGAAGTTTGGTTTGAGTTGTCAATAGGTTCAAGAAATTGAGTGTTCAGGAAAACAGGATTCCACTTTATTCCCTTCGTGTAATTTCTGTTCAGGTTATGTGCCTGATAACTGTTAATATTTCAGGAACTGGTGCCTTTGTTTACCTTTTTTATGTCCAGAATTAGCTTTTAGTTATGTGAAGTCATTCATTTTAATATTTCAGGTTGGGGCTCGATTGATTTCTCATGCTGGAAGCCTGACAAATCTTGCTAAGTATCCAGCATCAACAGTTCAAATTCTAGGAGCTGAGAAAGCTCTCTTCAGGTAAACCTGAAAATGATATATGCTTCTTTATTCCCGATGGTAACAGTTTTGGCTTTTTTTACTATTCAACCAGCATTTCATTCATGTGGTACTGGTGACTTTTCTTTGAAAGGTTTATGTTAAATTGTACTTTTAGTTATAACTTTTAGATGAAATGAAAATTCTAATGACAACTTTTTGAAAACGTGGTACTGTGGCTATGGGAGTGAGACTAGAATTCCTTTATATTGTGTCGTCTCTCTCTTTTTCTAGAGCTCTGAAGAAAAAAGGAAACACTCCCAAATATGGCCTCATTTTCCACTCCTCATTTATTGGCCGGGCTGGTGCCAAGAACAAGGGACGTGTTTCTAGATACTTGGCAAACAAATGTTCCATTGCTTCAAGAATTGACTGTTTTTCAGGTACGTTAGTACTACTTTAAAAGCAAACAGAAGCTCTAGTTGTTGAATGTCCTTCCACTTGAAAATTTATAATTGAGTCCACTATGCTTGCATTGTGGGGAAATTTCTAACTTCTAGTACAAAGTACAGTGGTTTAAATCCTATCAAAACCTGATTTTTTTTTTCTAGCTCTAATTAGTACTTGCAAAAGCCACTGAAACAGTTACTTATATTGTTTTACACAGTACGGTGAGTACTTTTCAACTCGAGCTGAGACATTGAGGTTCAACCCTAAAATGCGGCGCTTATAATGTGGGTCTACTGAGATCTGATTACTTGAAATTGCAAATAAGTTTAGCGATTATTGATGATTGATCTTTTTATGTTTTTCTACAAACAGAAACACAGTCGAGTGTATTTGGTCAGAAATTACATGACCAGGTCGAGGATCGGCTGAAATTTTACGAGACGGGCGAAGCTCCAAGAAAGAATATTGATGTTATGAAAGAAGCTATTGCTGAGTTTGAGGAGAAAAGTCAAGCGGCGAACGATGAATCGAGCGAGAAGAAGAAAAAGAAGAAGAAAAAGAAGGAGAAAAAAGAAAAGCAAGAGGCTGCCGAAGATGAAGAGCAATCAGCGATGGACGATTCTACACTAGTGGAAAATGGCCATGATGAGGGAAGCAAAAAGAAAAAGAAGAAAAAGGAGAAAGGAGAGAAAAGAAAGGCTGAAGAACAAGATGACGAAGTTGTACCTGTCGTGAGTGAAGAATCTAGAGAACCACAGAAAAAGAAGAAAAAGAAAAAGAAAACTGACGAGGAATGAGTAATTTGTATAGACAATTCCACAAACAGCGCCGATTAGACCAGACACTCAGATTAAACACAGAAAACTATAGGAATGGGGTGAATTGTTTTAAATGAAATTATGTTTTTTTCAAGCTCTTTACTCCCCGAGTGTGGAAGTAATGTAACTTTTTGGCCGTATGATGTAAATGAAAATCATTTTTTCCCCTTATCTATTGGAATCCTTGTTTGTGTTTCTTCTCTTTTGCATCAGCGGTAATTTCATTTTACTGAACCAACCTCCAATCGGGCTTCATTTTAAATGAATAAAGCTGTTAGTCTTTAAAGACACTCTCTTTGCTGCGTCGATGGTCACTTGTTGAACACTTACAGCTTGTTATCAACTTGAAGCTGGTATAAAAGGTAAATTAACCGCCATAGCAAATTGGGAAAGCTAATGTTTGGAGCATTACTGATTTGCCTTTGCGGAGTGGAAAAATGCCAGCTTTCCAAATTGGTTACGGAAATTAAGGGGATTCCCTAGTAAAAGAACCCGCCATAGATTTCCGATGAAACATGGTAAGCTGTTGTTACAGGACAAGGAGATATTAAAAACGTAGTAACAAGAGGGGGTCACCGTGCTTGTTTTCACGCCACAATGCTGACACATACAGTTATTTAGGTGACTGTAGGTAATCTCCGTTTGCAATAATAAGCTCGATTATTTTTCAATGCAGCGTGTTAAATCACACAGAGTTTCACTTTGTTTGATTTTTTATTCATTTGCGTCCCACAAAAAATGTCTTCAAATACCTGCATTTTTTCATGCGTTAAAGGAAACGTAATTTGGACATGCGCTGGTGGGCCCGTTGTGTCTCCCTCTGTAGTATTTATTTCATTTGCCAAACAAGTAGCCGTAGATTTCTGCTAATTTTTTTCTCAGTTATTGAGGATATTGTTCTCATTGAAATTATGAAATAAAAAGTGGGGGTCACCGTGCTCGTTTAAGAGAAAAGGAGCATTTATTTCGCTATCGAGCTTAGTTATAAGGGAAATCTCTCACGTTTTGTACGCGCACGCGCTCATGTGCGCGCTAATGTCGCGAAAATAGTGCGCAGTAGGGATGCGCAATGCAATACTAAAGAATCACCTTATCTGGATGATCTGTCCGGCCACACCCCTAGGCTCGATTACCAGCCGCTGTTCGAGAAAAGAGCCCGCGCTCCTCCCCCCGAACTCCTCCGTCTCTTCTCGGGGAAGAACGGAGACCGACCGGCGGCGGAAATCGAGCCTAGCCACACCCCTCCCTCGTCTCTGATTTGTATTTTTAGTAAAACCCCCGATGGGAATTTCCAAGAATTTTTCTGAACGTTTGAAGCAAACCCACACAGCAACGTCTTATCCTTCCCGTTTAATTTCATGGCTGTCTATTTCCGAGTCTGAAAGAAGATAATTTCGACTATGTGGTACCAGAAGCTTATCACCTATTCTAGGTGATGTGCTTCTGGTGGTACCTAATATCCACGCAAAAACTGATGTGTAGTAGACGTTGTTGAAGACAACTACACTAAACGTAATAAGAGTCCGCAGGTCACCAAGCTCTAAGAAAGGTGACACAACAGAAAGCGCAATGATATCATGTAACACGCAGCGGTAATGGCAGATGTACGATGAAAACTATGAAGATTAAAGGGTTCCTTCCGACAATGTGAAGTTTTCATTGCTGCCTTACTTCTTATTTTGGAATCATTAAAGTGTTTATTATTGAGATTCTAGTCCCAATTCGTTAAATCAAGAATTCGGTCGATGGGCGCGTGTCCTTTGCTCGTGCGTGTCCTCGCTCCCTTAAACTCCCTGCTACTACAATGGTGCTGCCGGCGGACAGGACACGAGCCCGTCTGACCACTGTCGATTACACCTTTCCAAGGTTCCTCAAAAGTAATGTTGGCAAGAAGTTTCCACAGGTTTGTCCAAAATTTGAAGGCACACTAGGCGCTGCAATTCTTGTTTAATTTAAGGTTTTCGGGAAACACAAACTCCAGTGAAAATACATCAAAGCGAAGAGAGTGTATGTCTTTGGTAAGAGCGTCAAGCCGATCTTATAGCGGACCATTAAGGGTTTGAAGAGTTCTAGACGTGGCAGATAAATCGGGTTTTATGCCCCTTCGTACCATCTTGAGCCTTCCACCTTTCCCATTAATGTGAGCAGACATAGCAGTCATCATCACGGAGTATGTCATCCGCGTGGCAAAAATATTGCGAATGGATTTCATCAAGGTCCTTGTCAACGAAGATTGAAGACTTTTCAGCTATGAATTCTTTCCATTTCAGACATTTTAAACAATTTGAAGAGACTGTTCCTTCAAATTTGTTAAGCCTCTCACCAAACATACGCAGTGGTTCATCACGCAATGTAAGTCACACAATGATCGGTCACGCTCAAATATAGAGCTTTTTATTTGACAAAAGTGTTGGAAGGAAGCTAATATTCCGACATGCACAGACTACATGCACTGCAACCATGACATACAAACAAATCTGTGAAATCTCCATCTTTCGTTCGAGGAATAACGGACTCTAAGAAAGTTACAATCGGTCATCACATAAATGACGTACAAGTCAGGACCTTGGCCGAAGAGGTCTGGGTTCTCCAGTCACGCGAAAAGTCGCGCTCATATTTCTCCTCTTCGTTCTCTCCTGTTGTTTTTCTTCAGTGTTTTATGTTGCGAAGCTTGGTCGGGATTCGTCCTGTTCTAATCAGCAGTTGTATTCTAAGACGATCTAAGCACACCATGCGTCTTGTTCAGTTCGTTGAATCTGGAAGGCAGCGAGTTGGGGTCGAGATAAAAGATGGCGGCGACGTGGTTGATGTTAGTGCTGGTGAGCCCTCCATTCCCAGTGATATGAAGTCATTCCTGGCTGGGGGAGAGGACATGATGAGCAAAGCTCAGAGGTATTAACTCTTTAGTCTCATTTTTTTTTTATGAAATCTGTTATAGTTGATGCGTGGAAGGTCTTTCAGTGCAATTCCGCTTGTGGGACACCCACTTGAACTGATAGTATTTTCCTACCCCCCAGGGCTCCTCCCCGTCTCCCTCCCCCTCCTCGTCCTGCCCCGCCTTTGGCTCACATTTAACAGTCAAAGTTTGTAAACCCCCAGAACATACATACACATACATCACCCTCAAATGATAGCGATCCATAACTTCTATGTTTTGTGGGAAATAAAACTTACAGTCCTTTTCGAAAATAACAAGAAGGGCAAGAACTTGGCGAGATCTTGGTGGCAAAAAACTCTGGCAGCCAAAAGCTCGCACTCAGCGAGATTTCAAGAAGACTTGCCAAGAACTTGTTGTGATTCTCGGCAGTTTTTGGCCACCGAGATTCTCATCGAGATATCAAAATCTCAGAGGCCAAAAACTTGCCGAGAAATTGGAAGATTTCTTGGCAATCTTGCCAAGATATGAAAATGTCAACATGCAGATCCAGATTTCATAAATCCCTTGGGAGAAATACAGTGTAGCCTCTAGTAGACAAAAGAAATGCACTGAAATATGACTCCACTGTGTCAAAAACAACCAGATTTATTGACAGATAAGATCATCACCCTGTGGGGACTCCCATATAAGAAGGACGGGGGGTGGGCCCTTGTCATACCTTTTAGGGGTTAAAAAGCAGTTTTGGTACCTCCTAAGTTGTTAAGACTCAAAAGGTCCACAGCTGGAGATTTTGCGGTACCTTTTAGGGTATTGAGCTGAAAAAATATGACTGGCGATATATGTAATGTGTTATGAAAAAATTGGTACCTCTTAGAGGAGAAGACAATTTCCAGCCACGCCCACAAAACAGGATCTTGGTACCTCTTAGGGGTCCTTATATATATCACATGCAATTCAGAAAAGCTTATATGTAGTATCAGACACTTTCACCCTCACAACCTCTTTCCCAGGAACTCTCTCTCTCTCCTCTTCCTCCCCGGTCTTGTTGTTGGGAGAAATCACCCTTATAAACTCTTGGTCTTCGGCCATCGTAGCTTGATTAAAAATACAAAACAGACGGCGGTGATAAACAGTTTAAAAACATGCAATTTATGATACAGTATAGATAGCCCCATTGAAATATACCCCCATTGATACAGTATAAATAGCTTTCCAAAAATGTTAGCAGTTATACTTTTGAAAATGTATGTTGACTAGCATACGAAACGTCAAGTTCATAAAATGCATGTTTGTAAAATGTTTATCACCGTTGTCTGTTTTATATTTTTGAAACCACCCTTGTTGCAGCTGGTGATGTGACCACCCAGAATCTGAGTGGTAGGAAAATTTGTAGGGTGGGAGGGGTGGTAGAGTGCTTTGTTTGTTGCGGTGACAAGCTTTTAGGGTTTCAAGTCCTCAAGCAGTAGCTAGAAACTACCTGCTTTATAAAACTATCTATGGCAAGCCGTTTGTAGCAAAATTCAATCCTTGCAATATATGTTTAATCCTTTAAATAATGGTTTTATTTAAACATATAAAAAGGCATTCAATCCAATGGCAAATAAAATTTTTGGTTCAATTCAATCTTTTAATTTTCATGATTCAATCCAATACCTGGAATATTGATTCAATCCAATACCTGGAATATTGATTCAATCCAATACCTGGAATATTGATTCAATCCAATACCTGAAATATTGATTCAATCCAATTCCTTGAATATTGATTCAATCCAATACCTGGAATATGGATGCAATCCAATACCTCGAATATTGATGCAATCCAATACCTCGAATATTGATTCAATCCAATACCTCGAATAATGATTCAATCCAATACCTCGAATATTGATGCAATCCACCTCGAATATTGATGCAATCTTCCTGGGCCGAGCGCGGCCAACAGGAACGAGAGTAACTGAACACTAGAGAGCACTGAAAACATGGCGGGCGAAGGAGAACTAGATTTAGAAGTCGAGTTTCCTAAGTTTCTTGCAGATGTCTTGGATAAAACGGAAATGATTTTTGAGAATTTTGACTCAGAAGTTGCAGAAGCGCACGCCGAAGTTCTTGATCAAACCATTAGTCTGCTTAGGTAAATGAGGCATTGCTACAACCGAGACAAAAGGGACACGGAGAATTTAGATTCCATTACTGTCGCTTTTGTAGATGTAAGTTAACCAATTTTTATGTGACGAACATATTTGTTTATTAAAAGCTGTGTGTGCTAGCTTTTTGTGGCAAATAACATAAACTGTGGCAAATTGTGCTACCACATTGGTCTTTGGTATTGTGCATATTTCTGCTGTCCAATCATTACTGGCACACTAAACTTTGAACTGTAAACAAAATTTTTGCAGTGCTATGTACACAGTCAAACATTTTTCTCACAAAAACTGTTTGTGTAAACCTGGCTTTATGTTATTTTTGAAATAAGAACCTTTACATTTTACAAGACAGCAATCATTGAACATTGGGATGTGTTTTAAGTTTTTCAATGTTGTTGTCTCATGTTTTGCATTATTTAACCCACCTGTGGTACTTCTTTCCTAAAAACGATGTTTTTCTTGATATTCTATGACGAACATTGCACCAATTTGTTGTGAATATTATTGGGTACCCAGTGCTCAAGGCTAGCACTACTGCCAACTAGCCACACATTTCAGTTTTGAATAGAAGATTTTGCACTTTTGCTAGCCATTGTGACAATCATGATGGAATGGAGTACTGGTCTACTGGATGAAAACAAAATTGAGAATTATCCTGACAAAGTAAACCTGAAGAGAATAGAAACTAATGAAAACTGGGAAACTATGAGCGGATTTCATGGAAATAATTGCCTTAATAAGTACATGATAAATATTTAACTATTAAACGGAGATAAAAGAAAATGGTACCACTGATAGAAGTACATCAGAGATTGAACATAAGCATATTCAAGAAAAGCAGGATTCGTGTTTGTGGGAGTGAAATTTTCTTAGTGATTATTATCAACATTTTAGATGCAACAAGAAATGTCCAAGATTGACCACTCTCATAAAAAAGTCAGTGAAACTGTGTATTAAAAAGGCTGGCTGGTGCAAAGTTAGTTTTGGCTAGTGACATGAGACCTGTTAGTAGCCATTATGCCATTGCACCAAGAATTTAGTCTTGTGTCCTGGGTACTTTTGAAAATAAGATAACAAATTAACCTTGCAACATTTTAACATCTGTTTTCATAAGCACCTGAAAAATCTACAAGGCAGAGTAGTGCACATGGCAGTTCTAAGATGCCCTGATTTCTCTTCAGTTTAGTTGTGTTGCTAGACGTTAGGCATTCTGTAATTCAAGCAGTTTCTGAGTTTTGTATATCAATGAAAAGAAAGATGAGAAAATAATTTACTTGATACAGGTTGAAGTTTTCTGTTGTGAATTGAGTTGCAAAAATACTTTAGTGGGGCCATAATCTCCTTTACCCAGCCCACACACATGTAGTATTATGCAATTGTCAGTTGCCCAAGTTTAACTGTCACAAGTTCTAGAGCCTCTTGGAAGATGTCTACTCCCATTTGACTTGATTCTTTTAAGGGATCTAACCTTTCCAATACAAATGACTGCACTGAATCATGTTGTCCCAGGTCAATTTCTTCAACTACAACATTGTTATCACTGTCCAATGGAGTTGGACCATCAGGATCATCACCATAGTATTCAAAATCATATGACTTTCCATTTGAAAGGGGGTTTTCAAGCTGCATCATATGATAAGCCACATTTGGTATGGCAACCAGTTTTTTTTCTGTTCTTACATTTTGGTGGCTGAAAGCTTCAGTGAACTGGCAAAGAGCTTGGCTTATCCTTGGTTGAAAAACTAAGTTTAAGGTGAAAAGATGCACTGAATTATCAGTGTCCAGGATGCCTGACAATTTAATGCTATAAAAAGTGTAAAAGTACAAGTGGGAAGCACAACAGAAAACATCCCTCCACAATCTTTCAGTTTGTTGGTTGTGTTGATGGCCCAGCAGTGAAGCTGCCCCTCTCCTCTCTTCTAACCTGCACTGTTGTATCGCACACACCAACGTTTTCAACACCATGATATACTCGTACTCTGAAAGGCCAAAATTCTCCGTCTCTCTGAACAGCATCCAGAAACAATTCTGCTTTATTGTTGGCACTACATTTCAAAAACGTTATTCTCCGAGAAAATCCGTCTATACAGCCGTGAATTAGTATTTTCCATTGAATCAGAGAGTGATGTCCATCCAGATGCCAAAGCGAATTTACGCACCCCATCTCAAGACAGTATTTTGGGGATCTAATTTTGTTAACCTTTCTCTTATTCTTCTCCGTTGAACCCATAACCCAATGGACTTAAAGAAACCTGCAATGAAGTTATATCCAGTAGCACTCCTGTGGTTAGAAATGTACTCTTGACTGATTTTGGTTCCTTATCAGCTAAGCTGTCGAAACCCCTCACATCTTCTAAGCCATACCGCCCGGGGGCGGCATTGCCTATATGGTCTATATAGGTATGTGACGCTCTGAAGGGTATGGTTTTCAAGCAGTTTACTCTAGGATAGGGTATATAAATCAGAGTGTTTGGGTCTAGAATAGGGTATAATTTTTCACAAAACTGACTAGTTGGTTGAAGATTTTATCTAGACTAGGGAAACCAGGAATTGTCACTCAAAAATATAAAAAAATCAAATCGGCAAGTTTAAATTTATGCAAATCAGCCTCAACAGTGTCGATAGATGGGGGGATTTGGGGAGTTTAGTCTAGTATAGGGTAGCAAAATTCAGCTGACCTAGCTCTGGTATAAGCTAAGGGTTCCAGGGTCCCAGCAGCACATCCCCACCCAGAAATTCCCAAAGTACCCCCCCCCCCCCCCCCGGGCCATACCGTGTGTCACTCTTCTGTGAATTGTCCATCTCGAAACTCTGTTATCGTTGTCCAGACAAATCCTAGTCCTCAAAGTTTCTCAAGCACCTCAACAGGAATTTTAAGAAATGGTCTTCCATGCTTTCCTCTTTTTTCGCTTTCTATCGTAATGGATTCCGCAGTAAAAATTGACGGAGTAATAGCTTTGCGACGCAACACACTGAGCACATCGACAAAAGCGACAGCAATGGAATCTAAATTTTCGTTGTCCCTTGTGTCTCAGTTGTAGCAATGCCTCATTTACCTAAGCAGACTAATGGTTTGATCAAGAACTTCGGCGTGCGCTTCTGCAACTTCTGAGTCAAAATTCTCAAAAATTATTTCCGTTTTATCCAAGACATCTGCAAGAAACTTAGGAAACTCGACTTCTAAATCTAGTTCTCCTTCGCCCGCCATGTTTTCAGTGCTCTCTAGTGCTCAGTTACTCTCGTTCCTGTTGGCCGCGCTCGGCCCAGGAAGATTGCATCAATATTCGAGGTGGATTGCATCAATATTCGAGGTATTGGATTGAATCATTATTCAAGGTATTGGATTGAATCAATATTCGAGGTATTGGATTGCATCAATATTCGAGGTATTGGATTGCATCCATATTCGAGGTATTGGATTGAATCAATATTCGAGGAATTGGATTGAATCAATATTTCAGGTATTGGATTGAATCAATATTCCAGGTATTGGATTGAATCAATATTCCAGGTATTGGATTGAATCATGAAAATTAAAAGATTGAATTGAACCAAAAATTTTATTTGCCATTGGATTGAATGCCTTTTTATATGTTTAAATAAAACCATTATTTAAAGGATTAAACATATATTGCAAGGATTGAATTTTGCTACAAACGGCTTGCCATAACTATCTCCAAAATATAGAGGATGTTCGTTCACAAAGAAATTCAACAGCCGAGTGGAGCACAAACTTTTCTACGTTTAGCATGTGTTGAACGCCGTTTAACAAACTCGCGTACTGAATTGAAGTGAAACCAGTGGATCAGTCTCTTGATTCCTTGAATTCGAAGGTAATTTGGTTTCTTCTTTGTGCAGTATTTTGGGTGTTAAAATTTAAAGTATTCTGTCACATGGCCGATTAGCCGAATATTCTGACTTGCATTTGATTTACTGCAATGTAAAATGATTTACAGTTTTGTTGACATAAGCCCTCTCTTATATTTCATCTGCATCAGGTTTATGTAAGTTTATATTTACTAGACAGATGTTTAAACACGTTTCCTTGGCAAAGTCAAGAATAATATTATATTTTGAAAAAATGGTGAATAAAACATTGTTTTACGTAATGAATAATGTTCCATGGGTTTAATTCAGGCAACATGAAACAGTATTAAAAATAGTTTTACTTCTTGGTAAATCAACCAGCTGGAATTGAAATCAGAGTGATGCTGGATATATATAAGCTTAAATATATTTCGTTTGACCTGTGTGAAGCTTAGAATAGGACTGAAGAATTTCAAAGGTGTATTTGCCCATGTTTTTTTTTTAATAAGGCCACAACCAACGATCACCTTTCTTTTGCTTCAGTTGAGATAAACAAAAATTATTTGTTGACTCTACCCTAGTGGAAAAGTTTGTGTCAAAGGTGGTCACATGACCAGCCGCAACCAGGGTCTTTCTTCCTATGACAAGGGAGGCAGAGGTGAGAGAGCCTGGGAACCAGGTTGTCACCTTCACTTCACATTTAGCTACATTTTATGAAAGGAAAATCAACATTACTGAAATTAGAAATACAGGAGAATTAACCTTTATCCCCGGGTCAATGTCCTTTACCTCGAGCAAACAAGGAAATTAAGCTGATGTACTAGAATTTCTGTCAGCTACAAAGAATTGAAGGAAATTAGTTTGGCTTGGCTACAAGTTCACCTCAGAGCAAATGTCATAACAAGGTTTATCTTCATCAACTGTTCAAGTTTTGTACAAGATTCCATGAATCCTCTTGTGATCACTCACACTTGCGATGAAAACATCAGAAATTACTTTACCGTAATTCTTTTCTTGAATGAAGCAGTTTTTTCCACAGTAACTAAGTCCAATCTAACAAGCAAATTTCTCACAACAAGAACTTTGAAGTGAATTCTTCTGTCGTGACTTCAACTACGAGGGATGGCCTGTACTTTACCCCACATGACTTAAGATATCCAATCAGTATCACAGCACTTAGTTAATGATCTTGGCAGGAAGCAGTAATCCCGCAACTAGTCTGACTGCCACTGGCTGTAATGCACAAGGAAAAGAAACGAAGAAATTTTCCTTCCTCTACAAAGCCAAATTTGAAAAATAACTTTTTGGAGACAATTGAGTCATCATCAAATACATTGAAATGGTCATTGAGTAACTCAAAGTTACTTGCCTGCTCATAACGGCTAAAAGACAGACCAAAATCTCAATAAGAACATCAACAAAACTCTTATCTTAAAAAGCGACTAGTACACATCTTTTTGTCGCCATGAAAAAGTAGATCGCTCCATCCACTTTGTCAAGTAAAAGTTTGGTAAATAAAACCGATCCATGTCAGAATGTCTTTGCTTTATTTTTGTGCTTCCTGCATTTGAAATCAAACTGAAAAGTGAATGGCTAATGGTCAACCACAAAGTAGTTTATTTCCACACAGAAAATTACTCATTCCCTCTGGGAATGATCTTGGTTATTATTCTCTACAATCCCATTGGCAGTTTCGAGGAGATCTCAGCAACATGTTGGCAATCTCGGTAAGATGTTTGTGGCTTTCCAAATCTCAATGAGATCTCAGCGAGATTTAGAAAGACTCAAACATCATAGCGAGATCTCGTCAATCTCAGTGAGATCTTGCCAATCTCAGCAGGATGACCAAGATCTTGGTGAGATCTTGGTGAGATCTTGGTAAAAATTTTGCACGGGCAGCTGCATCCGGGTATCTGAAGATGTCTTCATATCCTTTGCAAGATCCCATCTCCGTTTGTTCATTGGCCTGCCTCTATTCTGTTGACCCTGTGGATTCCACTGTGGGAGTGTACAGACAAGTAATTGCTATATGCTGGATTCAGTGGAGTAAGACCTGGCCATCTCCATCTCCTTTGGAGAATATCCTCATCAACTGTAACTTGTTCTACTCTTTTCTATTATTAAGTCCTCATTGCAGAGTTTCTCAAGCCATTAGATTATTAAGATTCTGTGCAAGCACTGGTTTATGATATTCTGGATCTTTCTCAATTAGATTCTTGGGTAGTCTGCCCTATCTCTGCTCTAATTTATACATCCTGGTTTCACTGTGATGGTGGTGCTGATTACCCTACAGTTCTAGATCCTGTTCAGCAGTTGGAAAACTAATAACTCATGCCTGGCCAATCTTAAACCTTTCATAGACTGCATCTGCCCCACCTAGTTTATCATGCTGCACAGATACTAAGGTATTAAAGAATTCAACTTCTTCCAATGGCTCACTTTAAAGGACAATGCTACTTGAGTTAACTTGTGTGATGTTGGTCTTTTTTCTGTTTATGGCAAAATTGAAGTATTCCAGCTGTGCTGTGGGCATTTAGGTGTTCACTGTACACCAAATGGCTGACCTGCTTTGACGTCACTTTAGGGCCAGTCATTTAACCAATCAAAAGTATATCTTTTCTGAAAGCTTAGTTATTGTAGATGACTGTAAGATCATCAATGAACACACGCCATGTTGGATAGAACTACTTTTAGTGTGATATCACGTGATACAATGTAGGCTCGCACTGGGTGCGGAGGGACGAATACAATGACAAATTATTACATGGCAATATTATAAAACTTTATGCAGTGAATACTACACAGTATAGCCATAACTTATTAGACACTAATATGTGATACTTGAATTTTAGGATTGTAGATAGTGGTCAGCATGTATTGAAGAGGTTGGATGTTCAGCTGAAAGCTCCAATTCACAATCCTGAAAAACTCATTTGTATTGGAATGAACTATGTCGACCACTGTCTGGAGCAGAATGTTCCTTTACCTACAGAACCTATCCTATTTAGCAAGTTCAATAATGCCATCACAGACCCAGGAGCACCAATTATTTACCCTGATGAGACACAGGTTTGTGTCATCCTTATATGTAGTATTAAATTTATGTACACTGAAATAAATAAAATATACTGGATTATATAACATGTGCACAACATAATTGGCATGACCTCCTTGTCATGGGCCTGTTGACTTTGTGCCTCATTCTGAACAATGGAAGTTATCTGTTCAACAGATTATGTCCTCACACCTCACAGATCAAAATATCAAATAATTTCACTTTGCCCTATGTGGTTTGGTCATCTTACTAGTTAGAGCTAAGGCAAAAGGAAAGGCCTAAGCTAACAGTCACTAACAGTAATTTGACATTGCATTGGCCTTATGGTTAGGGTGATTGGTGCTGATTCAGATGGTGGATTCAAGCTCTGGCTGGGGTTATTGTGTTGTGCTCAGTTGGGCTAGACACTTAACAATCTTGAAGCTGCTTCTCTCACCACTCAGGTGTATAAAAGGGTACATGTATTATTATGTACCAGCAAATTAAATGCTCCCAGGTAACCTTGTGATGGACTAGCATCCCATCCAGGGGAAGGCAGAAATACAGGAGATATATACAGTATGTAGAGAGTACCCATCTGGTATAGAAGAGTCCCATTCAGCCAAAGCTGTTCTGTTTTCTGTAGTATTTAGCATCTAGACTAGGGTTGTTTCTCCTCCTTGCTGGATGAGAAGCTAGTCCATCGATCACAGGATTAGTTACCCACAAGATTTAATTTGCTGCTACTCTGTGTTCCAGTTAAGTGTATATTACCCAAGAACACAGTGCATTTATGACCTGGACCAGGACTTGAACCTTGACTCAGTGTTCTACTTTGATTCCAACAAGCTAGCCACTACGCTAGGTTGCCACACCTTCAAAGCAAAGAGAGACGGGAGTCACCCATGTTTAGTAAATCACTGTGTCATAAGGTTACTATAGGTAGCACTTTTGATCAGTTTGGGCTATGTAATGAATTCATATACATTAAAAGTAAACTTTATTGTCACGAAGGCTGTAACGGTGTTGCAATCAGAAAAATTGTTTTTTAAGTGTTGTGACATCCTCTTTTATTTTCGTTTTGGCAAAACCTTTTGCAAACTGTACTTCTTTGTCATTGTGTCAAAGTATTTTATTGAGATTTCTTTGAAAACTTGATAGTTGGTCTCATGATATCATAAATGACATGTTGCAAACAGTTTGAGGTCAATATCTGTACTTTCTTCCAGGAACTAGACTTTGAAGTGGAACTTGCTTTTGTTATTGGGAAAACTGGAAAAAAGATCAAGGTATGCAATGCCAAGTGCTATGTAGTTGTAAACGTTTGTACGCCTTGCAGACCTATGATACATGGTTGATGTGAAATAATGTTATTCTTATTTACCCACAGTGTGAATCCATTTTGATATGCCAGTATAAAAACAAAGACAACTTAAAAACATGGTCATAAACCAAATAAATGACACTTTTTTAAAATTTTAATGAACAGCTGCTTCAGTAAGTGACCATCCCAATAAGTAGCCATGATTAAAATGCAATTTTCTGCGCTACCACTTTGTAAAACGTGCACTTCTTCATATATGTACCTCTGCTAATTATTACTGGCACCTCTATTCAATTCAATCTATAGTATGAAACAACTAGAAGTGTTGCCACTCCTCCTGGATGGGGTGCTAGCTTAATTATTATCTCAGCTTACTCCTAGCATTTTGTTAAGGAGTCCTTAACTCACTAACCCTGCTTTGAACAATGCTGTTTTACCCTCACGTCGACAAGCGTACAGTTAAGAAATTTTAACTTTGGGTTAGCTCTCACGCAAGGTTAATTTAACCCTCTTTTGAACAACCAAGCTCTGAAATAAAGAGAGCCACTGTTAAGACAGGGCTTGAACCTGAATGCAAAGGCCCCACACACACACAGGTTAACCCTTGGGTCACCATTTATCCTTCCTGTCATATGCACAGTTCTGGCTCCCAGAAATATCCCTAAGTCATTAATATGTAATTGATAGACTGTGAGCAGTCTCTTTTTTGCTCGAAAATCCGTGGGGAAGAACACAAAGAAGAATGCAACACAAGAGATACACTCTCGTCAAGCTTGCACATTCACTTGTTTTGCATCCTTCCCCACGAATTTTCGAGCTACAGGGAGACTGTTCACAGTCTTTATAATCGAGGGCTGCCTACTGGTTCTGAAATCTTTGTTGTATTTATAGGAGAGTGAAGCCATGGACTATGTTGCTGGTTACACTGTAGTACATGATGTTAGTGCTCGGGACTGGCAGCTAAAGAAGAATAGCGGACAGTGGTTAATTGGAAAGACATTTGACTCGTTTTGTCCAATTGGTCCAGCAATTGTTACTAAGGATTCTTTGTCAGGTAACCATCCAGGATACCAACTACATTAAAATCGTTCGAGTTTGTGACTCCCATTGACATTTCTTTGCCAAGGATCAATGTTTTGTTTTCTGTAACTCTTTTTCTAGATCCTCATAAGCTAGGAATCCGTTGTCGTGTTAATGGAAACATTATGCAAGATTCAAACACGGAGAATTTGGTATTCAAGACTGAGAAACTAATTTCATTTATATCTAGGTAAGGGTTGTTTCATTGTAATAATAATAAAAAAAACTAGTCCAACTGCTCCCAGTGGACATCGTGACCTCCACGGTATGGACACCTTTAAAATACGGACATTTCGCATGGTCCCGGAGACACTAGAGGTTGTAGAACTCGCGACCTCAATAAAAAAGACACCTGCCCAATTGGAGTCCATATTAAAGGAGCTACGTCACGGATTGTGCATCTTGAAAAGTTTAGCCAAAATATTTCAAGTTCGTCGTTTGTAATGCGTGTCATCCATCCATCCATCCTTAACTATCCTTGTTCCTTTATGGTTTATCTCTTTGGTGTTTTTTTCTATCTTAGTAAACTACAATATTTTCAGGTTTCCTTTAACTTAAAGGTAATTCTTCCCCCAATCATATTTCTTGTTCTATACCACATACAATGTTGTCCTCTCTGAAGTATTTTGTTTTGGTCCAAAAAGGACTTCTGAAGTGTCCACTGACTGTTGTGCGTCGTAGAGCTCTATTCTTTTATAAGCTGAGAAGAGCTACCAACTAATTAATGTCAAAGGAAATACATGTAATATGTTGTAATGATACTGACACATTACTCGCAAGAAAGTTTGGACGATTTTAATTTCAGACCGAAAAAGTGTTCGAAAATAAAACCGTCCAAAATTTTAAGCGTTTGAAATATTTACAGTACAGTATATGAACACTTTTAATTAGCTCCAATGCTCTTAGATTCCTTTTTATGGAGCGAACTCTAGTTGAGACGTTGTGTTTTTTTCTCTTCGTCACGATCTCGATCGCGTGTCCGAATTTTTTGCCCGTAATGAGATAAAACGTCCGAAATAGAACTTCCGAAATGCTGACGTCCGAATTTTTTACATGTAATGTAAATTAGATGTTTTGAGGATGAGTATATGCTCTTGCAATATTTGATCACATCAGTCTTTACTTCATTTCTGCTATCAATTCATATTCCAGGTTTGTTACTCTTACTCCCGGTGATGTAGTCATAACAGGAACTCCACCTGGTGTTGGTTGTTTTAGGAAGCCTCCTGTTTACCTCAAGGTGAGTTTGTGTACGTATGTACCGGACACTTAAACTCGGTAGAACAACCAAGTATGCCACTGATGTTCACTGGATCCTGCATGCTTTTCAAACGGGCTAGATTAAGTTCATGCTATTTTGCGGAGGATGTCGCGCCATATGAAATTATACAAAATAATCTGACACTTTGATATCGTTTGAAAAGTAAAAATTTAAAGCATAGTTTTGACGATGAAATCGAGGTCAAAATTTGACATTTATGATTGCTGAATTATTGAAGCTCTCTCTTGTTGAAACGAGAGAGTAAAGTCGGTAGCGTAATGCATTTTGTGAACAGGGGGTGAGGGGAGTTGTTCTGCTGGTTAATTAAACATTCCCTTTAATATATCGGCTCAAAGTAAGCTTAACTTAATCTGACTTTTTTGCAGAGGGGCGACACAGTGGAATGCGAAATTGATGAAATAGGATGTATCTCAAACACAGTTCAGTAAAGGCATCGACTTTAAAACATCCTGGAATATCTGGTGAAATCCATCAAATCTCAACAAACATTCCTGATACAGGATCATAAACTGAAGAAATTAACTTTCAATGACAACGAAATGAAACATCAGTAACTAGAACTCAGACTTTTCTTTTTGAAATTTAAGCAGACATTTTTTTCATAATTTAAATATATATAAAAAAAGAAATCTCAAAATCAATTGTATTTCAGAGTAATATTATTTTAGGAGACCAAGGGCCAGTATACACATTGACATTCTTTCATTTATGACGGCGTTTGTCTTTATAAAAGACTCTATGTTGTCCCGTGAGAGAATTCAAAAACCACAACACAACAGAAGCAGAGTTCCTTGTCTCCTTACTGGCTTAGGGCAGTAGCTGAGAGCTACCACTAGTATACTACAAGGCTAGTAAATTGTGAAAATAGGTATGCTTACTTTTGGCTATTAAACGGTTTTCATCAAACGAAACTACCAAGTTGTGGATTGTTGACTTTTTGTGCGTGTCCTGCTAGAGCAGATCACAAAATTGTTCAGGAGGGGGCGAGGAAAGGAAGAATTGAGACACCAAAAAAATATCAGTTGCTCCAAGACTATAATCGAGACTTTTATCCTGCAAACCCTACACTTTGGCTTTGCTTAAGGTTATTATTTGTGGCAAGCAAAAACTCCCTGCTTCATTTCAAATTCATTTGAAAAGAAGATTATCCGGGAACTCCCGAATAAACTGCTTCATTAATTTTAAATTATTCAAATTTTGATACCACCTCTTCACGAAGAGAGGATAACTGAACGGTTGACATGTATGTGGCTTTCGTTTAACCGATCAAGTCGACGTTTCCAGCTTTGAGGGTTTCTGCGTACTGCCGTGTTTGACGGCCATTGGTTCGAGGCTTGACGGAAATGGTGCGGAGACGATTACATCGCAAGAAAGTTGCTTTGAAACGATGGCCGACAACACGTGGACGTTGAACGTCGAAGTAAGTCGACAATTTGTTTTATTTAAGGTTTTCTTGAGAAGTTAATCAGTCTCTACTGTGTTTTATGTAGTTGGTCTGATTATTTTCCCTGTTGTTGAACTTTTAAAAATATCTAAACAAAGGAATATTAGGTTTGGGTAATGTAGTTAACGACGATTTCGAAATAATTTGCATAGAATGAATTAATTCTTTTAGAGGCCCGCTCTCTCACGTCCAGTCCTGTGTTGGCATTTATTGTCCTTGTTATGTAAATTTGCAGTGCTAACTGTAGATGTGTGCAAAGTTGTTTGCCATATGACAGCCGAAATTCCAGGAAATTGCTAAAGCTGGTACGAAATTGTATATTGTAGGGCTTACACCTACCCGTATATTTAGAAGTGATTCAGTCGAGGCTGTGATCTGGGGCACGTAAATCAATGAAACAGTCGGCTTTAACATGTGGAAACCACCTTTCACTAAGAGTTATGTCCGCATTAAAGTAATCGGCATCTAATTTCGTGTAATCAGGTGAGAAGCTAATCTGGTACATTACTGTGTGACTGGGAGAAATTCTGGTGATTGACGTGGACAGACAGTCGTTGGAGAAATGATGTTCCACAAACTACAGGTTAGTGTTTAGTAATTTGTCAGTATTTTCGAGCGAGGTTAGAGGAGTACAGTTTTTTGGGCTTGCTCATAACTAATATAAAAACAGGTCTGTGTTGTGGGAACATGTCTAGCTTGGATTTAATATTTGAGAACACAGGTTACTTTACGGCACACTTGGTTCCCAGTTGTGTTTATTGGGATTTTTATTTCATTCAGTCTCCTTAATAGCTGTTATTAGGGTTGTCACCCAACACTTCTTTAGACACGATGGTGGGAGGGAAGGGAGGGGTTGGGGAAAGTCACTTTGCCTTTCTGTTCTGCTACTTCCTGGGAAGGTTTTTGAAAACAATTGCTGCCTTGTCTAATCCGCGCTTTTTCTTTCGTACTAAATCAAACTGATCACTCGATGTCACACTGCTCCTGAAAGGTCGTTCGATTGGCCTGGACAGACAGATACACCATCAGATAATGGTGTCTTGGTGTCGTGTAGTTTATGCCTTGCTTTCCTTGCCAGGAAAGTGTTTTTTTTATATTGACTACCATTTGTCACAATATCTTTATTGGATATCCCGTATTACGTATTGAATAGACCCTGTCCCCTTTCCAGCCGTTTTTTGGATGGAGAATAGAGCCCATGCCTATCGGTTACCTTAAGTTTGATTAAAGGACAGTTTCTATAGAAACTGATTGTTCTTACACTGCAAGTGACTCTTACAAGGGTACTATCAATTTGAAAGTGATGATAGAGATCAATTCGTAGCAAGTTTTGGGGAAAGCTGGCTTTTTGAGGGCTCGTCCGTTATTGAATTCGAGACATGCATTTTCTGTTTTGCTTAAACTTGCCAGCAGGCTGTGAAAGGTTGTCGACGCGTAATTTACGAGAAATGGACGAGAACCCTTACACAGCTTTAAAGCATTGTAAAGAATGAAGGGTTCAGTACCTCTGATGAGGAACTGAGTCCACTTTGTTTACTCCTCTAGCTTTTAGTTTAAGTTATCCAGCATCTATAATTTACGAATTATACTCTCTCTCTCTCTCTCGCCAGGGAAATATCAAGCATGAGCCAATGGGAAACTGAACACGTGTCTGGTGCAGGAGAGAAGGACAACATTCTGGATTCCATTTTCGATGAGGTTCGTTTATATTATCAACTTATTAAGCTGTAGATTTGACTGGTGTTGTTAGGAAACAAATTGAATAATTCATGATTACATGTTGACAAAAGTTTTTACTGATAATTTTTGATAAGTTAAATTTTGAGAATGGGAATCAAGAAACGCTTCTGGTGTTGGGAGGAGGAGAATCTCTGAATAACATATTCAATAAGTTTGTTTCTTATTTTGAACGTATTTAGCTGTAGATTTGTTTCAAGTTGTCCGAAAACAGATTTACTAATCCAGAATTATAAGCGGATAAAACGATTCTCCAATAAGCTGGAATTTGATATTAACCAAAGTTAAAAGATGAGGGCGAAAAAATGTACTCAGTTTTTAACGGAGGCGCTCTAATTTGCGCTACATTTGTCTCTATTGCTAGGAAAATATCAAGCCTGGAATGGAGAAAGCTTCTGGTGTACGAGACAAGAACTTGTGAATGACATCAGCGAGGTAAGATTCCTGCTTTACTGTTATTAGCTGTAGATTTCACGCCAGTTGCTCGAAAACAAATTAAACAAATTAACTTAACTTTTGGCAAAATTATAAGTTAACAAAAAAAACCTCTCTCTGATAAGTTTGAATTTGAGATTAGCCAAAGTAAAAAATAAGGGCAGACAAATTTACGAAAATTTTATTGAAGGCGCACTATGAACCCGACATCCCAGAAATACATCAGTAACCTCTGATGCTGGAAGTTTATTTAGGAAACTGCCCAAGCTTTTCAGTAGTTTATGTTATCCAGCTTATAAAATTTACACGGCATTTATCTTTCTATCACTAGGAGAATATCTGGAATTGAAAAAGCTGGAAAGTTAGAAGCGTTTCTGGTGTAGGAGAGAAGGACAACTTTTTTAATAACACACACAGCCAGGTTAGTTTCTTGAACGTAACGGCATCAAGCTGTAGATTTGTTCCAAGTTCTCCGAAAACAGAAATGCTCAGCATTATAAATGGACAAAACGTTTCTCTAATAAGTAAGAAAATGATAAGGGCAAGCAAATTGAACGAAATTGTTATGAAAGCGTACTATGAATGAGGATTCCAGAAAGACATCGGTAACCTCTGAAGTCCAGGAAGTCTATTTAGTTAACTCCCCTAGCTTTAAGTTTACGTAATTTACAGAGTATGTATTTCTCTCTCGCTAGGAGAATATCAAGCATGGAATGGAAAACTGAGCTGCAAATCAAGAACCTCTTCTGGCGTGGGAGACAAGAACAACTTCTGAGTGACTTTACCAACGAGGTTTGTTTCTTACTTTTTGCATTAAGCTGTAGATTCGGTGCTAGTTGTTCGAACGCAGATTTACCAATCCAAGTTTCTGTAATCAATAACAGCCGGCCCAATACCACCAGGGGGTTAAAAGTGACGTGAAGATTTACTAATTCAGGATTACAACTTAACAACTATTTTCACTGTTAAGTTTGAATTTGAAATTAACTGATGCCGATAAAAAATCATTCATTGAAACCTAATTTACCTAAGCTGTAATCTAGGCGTCCTGTGAAAGGGGGATTCCCTGAGACGACCAGGAATTATTTGTCATTCAACAGGAAACAAAACAACAGCTGAAAAAAGAATTTAAAAAACTAGACTTGTTCTTCTTTGTCGGTGATTATTTGCTTCAATTTGGCAAAATAATCACACATTTTCAGCATTCCCATGAAATATTTTGCTGTGGAAGAAATATAATGTACCAAACAAAAGATCAACTTTTAACAAAATACTGTCATAAATAGCGTGCTTGTTTACGCTGACGAAAAGCCCGCGAAATTCAAACCAACTTGAACTTTTACGAATTATCTTTTCCTAAAAGTTTTAGTATAAATCTTAAATTATAGAAAACCATCTAGGAAGGTTTGAGTTTGATATTCAGTTGATATTAACCGATCGAAAACGAGTACAACAATTTTCAAAGCTCTAGCGTCCACATGTTAAACTAAAATGCAAATAAAGTGGGTGATGAGGGTGGGTGTCGAGCCCCGTCGTTTGTGCGCCTTCGTGTTTTGAAAAACAATAGAATTCAAATTTCACGAATCCTGGATTAGCATAATCCTACTTTCAGCAACTGTGCCCTGAAATGTGTTGTTGTTGAAGGTTTTAGAGCTAGCAGCGCGATATAAAGCGGAATAATGTTCAATCTAGGGGTGAATGTTGATACACGTTTCTACTTTCCTCACATTGTCTCAAGAACGGAGCGTATGGAAAGCAGAAACGTTACATCAGAAGCGTTGCGTGACTAACCTGGTAAGGCCACATTCACGTGAAGAGAACAAAGACCAACTAACAATAAGTTGGAAACTTAAATCGAATATACAATTGCGTTTATTTTGTTCGTTGGCTTTTGATATAACCATTTTTAATTTGTCTTGTTATTGATATTTCTTTCAGGCTGCCATCCCCAGTGTACATCACCAGGACATCAACACTAATAAGGAGAAAGAAGCAAATGAAACCAAACTAATTCATTTAGATGTTTCTTCAGTGGATTATGCTTCAAGATTGAGGTAGATTTAGATTTATCACGATTAGTTTTCTTGCTTCGAGATTGTATTTCACAAGACTCAAGAATCCAAAGGAATTATCGGAGCTTTTGCAAATTGTCTAATGACTATTTCACGGGTTTAGTAAAACCATGTCAGTTGTCGAGCAAGCAGTGGATTGAATTGCACGTTTGTCGCTTTAAATGTAAGGTAGCAGATAAGCTTCATCTCGATTATTTTTTTGCGATAAGATATTTCAAGCCTGGAAGTCTTCTTAGCTTTTTCACAAAACCCGTGAAACAAAATTCGACCATCAGAATTTAGTTGTCAAACAACACATGGAATGTACTGTTCAATTGTCTAGAATTTATTTCACAAATTTTAGTAAAATCTGTCCAGTTTACGAGGTAGATAGGATTGATGGAAAGGTTGCGCTTTTAAAAGGGCCAATAAAATTATCGAAAAAATATTTAAGTCTTTTGGCAGTAAAATTGTTCTTGGAAAAAAAGTCTGCAATTTTAAATGGTGTCTGGTTTTGAGTCAAATTTATACTAAGTCTTTTGCTGGATAAAAGTCTTGCACTATATAGCAGGATTTTTCCCATCAAAAGTCAAAGTGTATATTTTGATTTCTGGCTAGACTCTGTTCAAAAGCGCAGAATTTTTTTTCTTTTTGGCAACCCTACATAGTCAAAAAATAGTAAAAGAGATAGCCTACATTCCGACTAGTTTCCAGGCCCTTATAAAGGCGCAATTTTTTTTTATTTTGTTTACTTATTCAAATTGTTTGTAATTAATTTTAATTATATTGTTGAAAAGCCAATAAAAGTTGTATTGAAGAAGCGTGTGTAATTTTTTTCTATTTGCTGTGATATTTTTATTATCTTAATTGTCTTAATCTTAAATATTTTTGATCATTGAATTGCTGCTAAAGTAATATATAATGTACACAATAAAAACTAACACTTGTTGTTTTCATTTAATCATATTTTATTGTTTTACGATGATTAATTCAGTAAGTAAGTAAGGAATTAAAAATCAGTTAAAATTAAATTAAAAGGTGTGAAGAAAAATTTTGCCCTATATATACTAAGACTTGTGGCGGGAAAATTTGAAAAAATTTGCACAGCGCTTCCCCTGACAACATTTTCGGCAAAAAATTCAAAATGGCTTCCCTTACAATTTTACGCCAAAAGTCATGTAAACATCTTCTCGTGCAAAAAAAAATTACAACTGAATCGCCAATTTCTTTCTTACTCCGAAAAAAAAATCAAAGAAGAACTTTCTTAAGCTCCTAATACTTTGTAAAAATCAAATTTGGAATCAAACATTACTATACGAAACGTTTAAAGTTTACAATTCACACGAGAAGATGTGAACATTACTATAAAGCAGCAACATGGCAAGTTTAAGTCTACTTCAAACATTAATAATATGGCCAACTGTGCACGATGTGTTCCCGCCGTTTAGTATTTAAAATTTTCAACCAATTTTAGACTTCAAAAGGTGTACAACTTGCCATGTTGCCTCTGGTAAAGACCTCAACCATCACGTTTAGCTTGTAATACAGGACATATTAAACAAAATTGAAGCAATTTTTATCCTTCTGTAAGAGGATTTTAGAGCAAAGACCTTAAATTTGTGATTGTTTTTTTCTCTTAAGCCAGGAGACAAATTCTGTTGCTTATGAGTTCTTGTGACAACATTCTTCAGTTCGTTATATTTTGAAAATATGAATTTAGTCGACTAGAAATAGAAGCAATTTGTATCCAACTGTAAGAAGATTTTAGAGAAGAATTTAACTTTACAATCGCTTTCTTTATTTCTGAAGCTATAACGATGACATGGACAAATTCAAGTGTGGTTTTAGCCGCAAAACGGTTACAATTACATCAATTGCTTAGGTCCATGTTGCTTATCAATTCTTGTGATAACATTCTTCAGTTATATTTTGAAAATATAAAATTCATTTGGATAAAAATAAATTCAAAGTTATTCAGTTTTACTTCTTGTAATTGCGATTGTTGCTTTGTCCTGCATTACACTGAACGTCAACAGTAAAAGGTCTTTATCCACTTGTAAATAAACTAAGAAATCGTAATCAAATCCAGATGTCTGCTCCAGGGAAACAAACTGGGGTTGTTCCGAGTTTTGTCCCACCCATAACACGAACTTTTGGTAATAAATTGTTAAATACAAGAAAATGATTTAAAATAGTTATGCAGACCATGAGAAAGAAAGCCAAACTATACATTCAAATGTTCTAACAGAATTTTTCCGAAGAACAAACTTTCGAGGATAATGGATACAGTTTTGCTTCAAGCAACGTAAAACAAACAAGATCCTCATTTATCATTACGAATTGTTTTAATATCTTAATACGTAGCAAGAAAAGCGATAAAGTTTCAGTTAACTGATTAACAGTTTTTTGGAAGAATAAACTTCTGAGGATAACCGATATAATTTTGCAATTAGCAAAATAAAACAAACAAAATTCTGACTCGATGATCATTTCAAATGTTTTTAACTGAAATTTTCGAAGTTTGCAAGAACAATGATACAAAATTTGTCCGAGAAAAATTTTAGCGACAGCCGAGACAATTTTGCAAGATGCGTATCAATTTGTTTTTACGATTCGATTGCTTATTTCCTTCATTAGTTATAGCCAGTGATTTTATTTGTCGTCGTTATCTGTTGTTTGGTGTTTTGTGGTCTGTATAACTAAGAAAATAATTCCAAACTTCATCGAAAATGGTGCTTAATTTCCAAAGAGCGAGACATCTGAGTTTTACACTAAAGATTCCAAACCGACGAGAGAACATAGGCACTTGATTATTTCTGTACGTCTTTAAACGTTTCGGTCAAAACACTGAAGCCGAAATTGAAAAAAAAATTCTGTTTATGCTGGTTTAAACGAATTTAAAATTGTCCAATTGGTTTTCAATTAGCTTTGTTGTTATTTATTTAATAATATTTTTGTATTAAAGGAAGCCAGTGTTCTCTTGTCGATTGAAACTAATAAATAAGTCGATGAAGCAAAAATGAGGATCTTTTAACGTGGCACTGTAGTTGTATTATCGTATAGCAGTCGTTTAAAAGTGTAAAACAATTCGAATCTTTTTGAGTTCAAAGTTTGTTGATCGGTTTCGTTGAGTTCGTCAAAAATTCGTCAGTATTGTATGTGCAGGTTGTTATCTTCTGTTCGATTTCCAGAATCATCGCTAAACGTTGTTTGTACTCTCGTCAAACTGTTATATGGTGAGCAGAATCCAAATCAAGTCTTGCAATGTGCGAGTGTCACAAGTATTATCATTTTTCGTCGCCGTTGTGTTCAATCGGTGTCGTTACTGAATACGTCAATAACAATTATAGTATTTCAAGTTTTGAGAGAAATATTTTACTAGTGTTAGAAAGCCGTTAAGAAATTTCTATTGTCGTGACTTCCAAGTTGATTAAAATTGGTCAGTAAAGATTCTTTCTCAAAGTATTTTGAAAAACATGGTTTCCAAACCGGATGACCTTGATTCTTTGACGTGTTTGTTTCTTAGTCTGTTTGTTCGTTTCGTCGTGTCTTTTGTCTCGTCTTGCAGTGCCACTTTAAAAACTTCACTTCCCTGCGCCATCAACTTAGGTTGTAAATATAGCAACATAATAGTGAAAGGGTACACCTAAACTACTTGAGCGAAAAAAACGCTACAGATCACCGACTAGAACTCAAGAATTGACGTTTGCCTTGGTATTCAACCTTCAACAAACTACCAATTTAGAATACATCAAGACAATCAGATAACAAGTTTGTCGAGGTAATCTGAATCCAATCATTTGCAGCTCGCATGTACGATCGCAAAAAGTTTGTAAAAAGTACCCTTTGAAAAAAACTTCAAAAATGGTGGCTGATGTTGTACTAGCTTTAAAGGACATTATGCCAATTGTCTAAATCTTAACTTAGTGTTTTCACGTCTCGATGCAAACAATCATTACTGATAGAAAGAGAAAAAAACAAAATGAAATGAAAGCTCCTATAAATATTTAACATTTGGACAACCATCATTTTTAACAATTAAATTCTTTAATAATTTTAAATTAAAGTTCTTATCTTTGCAGTATATATTTCCCTGTACTTCGTCCAGTCTCGAGCAGACTCTTCTCCCGTTCTCCTCAAGATGCGAGTCTTTCTGGAAAAAAAAAATGATCAAACTATGATCAGTATTGAAATGCTTTAATTTTAAAACTAAATAAGCGAGAGAAACATAAGCCTGAAAGTGAACGAGGACTAAGGAAACTCCGGCGGCACTGTAAAGAAAGTTTTGCCGTGAAGGAAAAGAAAATTTAACAAACACCTGGAAAATTTGTCAAAGCAGAAAAATTCAGTTGTCCTTGACAATTAGAAATACAAACATCACATGTACGTACACGTGTAGAAACGTTAGCACGCGTTATTGGCTTTCAACTTGAGGTTCATTCATGAAGAAAAATTAACCGCCACTGACTTGAGCATTAGGCCTTCGTCAGAGCAAATACTTTTTAAGCCACCAAACTGTTCGTAATTTTTCGTAAATTATTTCAGAGCGTTTTTCCACCACAATATAGTTCTCCAAGGCTTCCGCCCTTGCTTTGTTGCGAAGGAAACGAGCGAGTTGAGTTCGAGCGATTCTCAAAGCAAACAGCAAGCACAGATGGCTACTCACCTCTGTGAATTTTTGAAAGATTCTTTAACTTTTCGGAACAAATTCAATTAAAGCAGTGCTCAACTTCTGTTGCAAAAGCTCAATGAGTTCGTCCTTAGCATTAACCAAGCATGGTTCTTCCATCAAGGGCTCAAAATTGCCTTCAGCGGGGCGACACGTCTTCACACATCCACTAACAGCATGGTTTGAAGCAAAATCTACATTTTGTCATGAATATGGATTACAAACTAGAACCAATCACTGACAAATACGCCAAAAATTTGGTGCGGAATGCGTTTACACTCTTTTTGGCCAGCAAATCAAATGTTTCAATAAAGAAAGACTTCGTATGGGCGCACTACATAATTTAACCATTCTTTTGTGTCTTTTTCTAGTTGATTTGTTGTGTGATTTGTAAAACTTTGCATTTCAAATGAGAATGAATTTAAAAAAGGAAATATTCATGTGATACCTATGAATTATATTAATATTAATCCGAAAATGTATGCTTAGTTTTGATGGGCTAAAATTAAAACGCACTAAACCTTTCATTTAGATTAATGTTTGGTCAAAGGCGAAGAACTCGTAGCTACTTAAATATTAAAAAAAAATAAAGTAACAATAATGATAATAATAAAAGCAATACCATCAAAGCAAAGGGCGGTGAACCGCTAATAAACTGCAACATCAAGGTAATAATAAGGCAAAGAGAGGAAAAGACAAGGGTGGGAAGAGGCGGTTAAAAAAGTTGAGCTAATCCTCGTGGCTAGGTTAGTGAAAACGCATGCTATAGAAATGCTAGAAAGGGGTACTATATTAAGACAACATTTAATAACTGATAAGTTTTCAAATTCTCGTTACCAGTGTAAAGTGTGCCGCTACTGATACTCTTCGAAATTAAATGATTTAACCACATGGAAGTCAATTACGAAATGCTGATCACTTTTGAGCACCAAAACATGTTGTTTATAAAGATACAAAGCGATGGTACATATTAAAAAAATTAAGACCTATTCTCACAACTACTTATCTCAGTTGTGGGCGGGTACCGTAAAGACCCTACATAACTCTTCCCACCGTTTACCCGCCCCCCCCCCCTCCTCCCCTGTGAAAAACAGTTGTTTTACAATCCCCCTTTCTGCTCTATTGAATCTTTGCACCATTCTCAAGAAGTTAAGCCGCGATGATTTTACGCTATTTTACCTTTGAAAAAGACTGGAAAGAGAGAAGTGTGCGACTACACGAGTCTTTTTTTTCCTTTCAGTCAGGCAACTTTTCAATCCAAGTCCTCATCGTTTCACTCCCCTCCAGTCCCCTTGCTATTCCGGTGCGTCCCTCGTGAGTTTACCCGTGCGTTCCCTCGTACATTTCTCCGTGAGTTCTTTGTGAGTTCTCTTGTTGTTTACCCGTAAATTCCCTGATAAGTTCCCCCTTGAGTTTCCTCGTGAGTTTTCCTGTGAGTTCCCTTATGAGTTTATTCGTGAAATCTCTCATAACTTCCTTCGTTGTTTACCTAGGGTGTTCTCTAATTCCCTCTTGATTTGCTTAGTGAGGTCTCCCGTGAGTACACTGCTGAGTTCCCTCGTGATTTCCTTCTTGAGTTCCCTCATAAGTTCCCTTGTGGATTTCCTTGTCTGTTCCTTTGTACATTCCCCTGCGCCTTTACTCACAAGTTACTCTTGTGTGTTTCTCTTAAGAATCACTTGTGCTTTCACGTAATCACGCACAATAAATTTTACTCTGCAAAGAACGCGTACAAGAGAGCGCACAAAGGAGAACGCGCAAGAGAGAACGCGCTCAAGAGAACGCGCACAAGAGAACGCGCACAAGAGAACGCGCACAAGAGAACGCGCACAAGAGAACGCGTAGGGAAACGTAAGAGGGAATGTATGGGGATAACCCGTAGGGAAGTAATAGGAGTACAAGGGGAAGGGCATGAATGAACGTACCAGGGAAGACAAGCGTGAGCAAACGAAAGCATCTACTATGGGACGTGAGGAGTAACGACGTAGAAAGCACGTGGAAAGCACAGGACACGGGGAGAGTACGTACACAGGATACATGGAAAACATCATTACAGGGGCTTCCCTCAGAACATTCCCCGTGCGTTCCCTGGTTCCTTCGCCCACTCTTTAAGTTTCCGCAGTCTCGTTCACAGAGCCACCTGTCCCTCTTGGCCGCCAGGACCTGTACATCAAGTAAAACGGGCTGTGAAGGCACTGACTTGATTGGTTCGATTCTTTAACTAAGATGAATACCATTTCTGGCCTGTAGTTTGCTCCCGTTTTAAATCGCCTGACACAATCTGTTTAAGGTCTGCAGGTGCTGTTATGGAACAAGCGGATATTTTCGGGAAGGATATTAGCCTTGAATTAGTGAAAATCTAGCCAGGAATCTAGCCAATCAAATTATGTGTTCACATTCATCAGGCAATTAACGCTAAAGGGAACTGGGGAATTCACGGAGTTAAGTTTCGGTCTAGGGTTGGCTGCGGGAAAATCACGCGGGAAAATCACGAGGGAAAATCACGAGGGAAATCCACGAGGGAAAATCACGAGGAAAAAGGAAGGAACAGAACAAGGAACGACAAAGAAAACGTGCTGGAAACGGTGTTGGTAAAACTAGCAAGCCCAAGGGGAAATTCACCGTGGAAGATTGAGAGAACCCACGATGGAAGGCGCGGAAACTCTTGTTTTTCAGCATTTTGTGACAGTGGCACCTGAAAGGATTGACACTGAGTTCGAAAGATGACAGCCTCATCATCGATCAGCCTTAGCCATGCTCCCTCAATGGTAACTTTCGGAGGCGGCTTGACATCAAAACCCAGTTGTTCAAAGTTTCAAGTGGATAACGTTCTTCGCCGGATAAATCCCTATTGGATGGATAATTTTTGGCAAAACAAACTAAGCTGTTCACTGGATAGTCGGTGATTTATAAACTGTAAAACGTTATACATCGATTATAGTCAGGAGGCAGCTCGCCGAAAAAACCATTTTCGCTAAACATTTTGAGTAGAAGCAGGCAACATGGCTTAAAATCTTCGTCTTGTCATCCTGATTAAGAGTTGTGCTGTTGTCCACTCCAAATGTTTTGATATCTGTCATTAAGCGGGTTATTTGTCTAGGCCCTCGCTCCTGCAGCATGAAAACGAGGCTGAACTGTAACATTTATATAAACCCCAGTAAAAAGTGTACAATACGATGGAGAAATAGCTGAATCTTTGCTATTTGACGTTTAGAGCTTGATAGACAGTAGTTTAGGAGATAAAATGCGTCACGTAATGAGTTATGAAGAGTCACGTGACTTTCCAATAAAATCGATTTTAAAGTATAAAAGACGCTCTATACACACTTTTCTTTAATATAGTTTTCAACTTAGTGACGTTTCTCATTTCGATTTACACATCCAACAATAAAAACACAAAAATGCAATAGGTGATCAGCTATGATGGGTCACGTGATGTAATGAAATCATTCTATTTTCAGACATTCTATAGCGTTTCCAACCTATGTAACATTTCCCATGAGTTAGGATTTTTCATGTAAAAAGACTGAACTTTCTTCTACTTGGACGCACGGTTTAAGCCAGAAATACAAGCTTATAAACCATAAGCAAAGTATCTTATATTACACAAGACCACAATGTGACTTCCACCTTGTCAAAGTTGTAGGTCATGCTTCATTCGTCTCTGCTGCAGTGTTCCTGTCGTTTCTGCACCTGTCGCCACATTTACATGCCTTGGAACAGTAAAGAGATAGTCAAACGCAAGTGCAGCATCGGTTTACACAGCATCCGCCTTCTCAGGAGCACCCACAGTATGCTAACTGTAAACACGCCGCTGACACTTCTTCTCGCGTCATTAACTTTGGCTTCAGAAGGCCTTCACTGTAGTACTATCCACTGTCTTCAGGCCTTGAGAGAGAAGGACATGGTTCCAGCGCTTTATTCCATACCATGGTCTGATAGTTTCCCCGCTTTATGTGGAGAGTCAGTTTATCTTGAGTCGGAGGTAGGGCGTCAAGATCTTTCTTGGATTTGCGAAACGCTGCCGCTCTTTCTTTGTTGATTTCCACCTCTTGTGCTCCTGGATTGTAGAGTTTGCATACAAAGGCTTCAGCTTTGGCAAGAACGTCAGCACTGTTTTGGCTTTCTTCTCCAAGGTGTTCCAAGAGGTCAGATGCATCTTCGAAGACTTTCCATGCCGATGCCTTGCCCACACTATAGAACTGGCTTGTCGTGTCACAGTCAGTAATGGCATGAAATGCCAGAAGCGACCTCCTCTTCTCCTCGGAGAGCGGGATTCTGTGAACTGGTATGTAACGCCTTTGTCTTGATGTACCCGCAAACATCCATATCTCTTGACAAAGCTGCTCTCGGTGTGCCAAAAGGAGGACAAGAACGTCCGTATCACGACACAAAATGTTGACTTGCTTGTACCCTCTTGCTGCTGCGTCTCGGGCATGCAGTACTATTCTAGTATCTGCCTCCTCATGATCTGATGCGAGCTCTCTTACATCTTGTCGTGATGTGTCAGATGACCACACCTTCAGTGTATCCTTGAAGCCTCCATTGATTACCAGTTCTCGCCCAGGAGGCGCGCTGTAACTCTCAGAGATTTCAGTCGAGAGGAAATGAGCCAGGCTAGCCTTGTTATCTTCTAGAATGATGAACCTTTCACAGTTTCCAATTCTCTGATCTCTGTTATCCACACTGCGCCTAATCCCTGTGCTCTTCTTCTCCTTGCGCTTGTCTCTGGTTCCTCCTTTTATCGAGTTCTTCACATATCTGTCAAATAGCACGTCAACCCTTGTACAACTGTCCGAAAACTGATAGGAAGTAACATGACGAAGAAATCGGTCACTCCACTCCACAAAGGTTTTTGCTCCTTAAGAGTTGGCGAGGGACTGAACAGCTGCCATTCCATGAATAATAGTGCATGTTTGACTCTGGTTGATGGGCATTTCAGACATTTCCTTGTAAAATGGTACCAAGATCCGACTTCCCTGTTTCTCGCAGACTTCCGTCTAGGGTAGTAAGTGACTTTGGGACTGGAGCAAGCTCGCTTTGAGGCAACGTATTCACATCTACATCACGACCGGATTCCAAGGCGAATGTATGTATTCATTCTTTTTTTTAAATTGAGAAAAATAATTAAAAGATTCTATTTTTATATTAATTTTCAAAATACATTGCTCTAAATAAAATTTTTTGAAGTACATATTTGCCCCATGAAACATATTTTTTTTATTTTTTATAGAGAATAATTCCTGAAAAGCTTACTGAAACAATTAATCAATCACTATTCACACAGCTAAGGCTACTTCAGTATCTATTCAACGGTTATCTAGTCACGTGACCCATCATAGCTGATCACCTATTGCATTTTTGTGTTTTTATTGTTGGATGTGTAAATCGAAATGAGAAACGTCACTAAGTTGAAAACCATATTAAAGGAAAGTGTGAATAGAGCGTCTTTGATGCTTTAAAATCGATTTTATTGGAAAGTCACGTGACTTTTCATAACTGATCACGTGACGCATTTTATCTCCTAACCTACTGTCTATCAAGCTCTAAACAACAAGTAGCAAAGATTCAGCTATTTCCCAATCGTATTGAACACTTTTTTACTGGGTTTATATAAATGTTACAGTTTAGCCTCATTTTCATGCTACAGGAGCAAGGGCCTACACAAAAAACCCACTTAATGACAGATATCATAACATTTGGAGTGGGCAACAGCACAACTCTTAATCAGGATGGCAAGACGAAGATTTTAAGCCATGTTGCCTGCTTCTACTCAAAATGTTTAGCGAAAATGAAAAGTAAGCGCCCTGCGTGACAGTGCTTCCTGACTATTATCTTTTGAACAACTTTTGAACAACTTTTGAACACACTACAAGGATGACGGAAAAAATACATACCCAATGATTGAATTCTATACATAAGACTAAGAATATCCTTTATTGAATTTCCTACAGTAGCACCAATCTTTTCATTAACTATCTAGAAATACTTCTGAAAAGCCTAGCCATTTATTAGTATCAAATTCTGTCGCGCTTTTTTTATTTTGCACCTGCAAATATGATTTTGTGAGTTCTTTGTCCCCACTTACCCTATCACTCCATGAAAAAAAAAAAATTAAGTTGTCATCGCTCAAATCTTTAATTCGCCTTTGCTTTTGTGCAGTTATCATTTGACGCTCCACCAAAATTTATCATTTGTTGATGTCTAAGAGTGGATTTCGACGGTGCGACTTTTCATCGCGACTGTCTTACGTGACTTGAAAGATGTTACAACTAATTGGGTTACTTTTATATGAGCAAGACTTTGTCAGGAAAGTCATAAGTGAGTTGTAGGTTTAACGTAGACCAGACAGTCGTTTCACAGGCCAGTCTTAAACAGTTCACGTACAATTGTTTGAAAAATGGTACTCTAAGCCTCCGTTTTGGATCATAACAAATGCCAAGGCGACTCCTTCAGCCTCTAGCTCTATTGTCCCCCGGCTGTCCTTACCTACAAATAATCAGAATTTCAGCAAAGCAAAAACAAAAGCTATCAGCTATAAAAAGCTTGACATTATCTCAGTGTTTTAACTCTAACAAGGTAAGATTGTGTCGTGAGCTTATGATCCATTTAGCAGTGGTCTTTCAAGAAGTGTTCCGCCATGGCAACCACAGGGGCACCAGTTGGTACTTGTGGGAAATCGCCACTTGATCCAGCAATGTCAAAGTGTGAGTAGCAAAGTGGCTTGTCTGAGTCAATACCATGCTAGAAGGACAAAACAATTCGTCAATATTGGCAGCTCTCTCGCGAAATAACAAGTCTATCCTAAACAATAAAAAATTCGATTTTATTTTGAAACTGCACAGCAGTCTTCAATCCGAGAGTCTGTCTCCTGTTTAGCACAACCACTCGAAATAAACTTTGGAAGCAGGGTTTCTGAACTAAACTTTCTTCTAGTTGAAAATGTAATGGTCCAAGGATCAAGAATCAACAAAAACCACAACTCTGACATGTCCGAATAAGGCTTTTACTGGTTTCGCTTAAATTCCAGCTTGCTTTCCTTCTCGATGGCATTTCGGCAAAGTGAGCGATGAGTGAGGCAAAAATAGAAACGATACGTATGGAAAAATCCCGACCGAGGAGGAATCGCTCAAAACACTTGGATTTACCTCAAGACTACCTTGCCATGCAATAAAAATATGTATCTCTAATAACCTTATCCAATCCTGATGCTCGGATGAGGAACGCTGCAGGGAACTGATGTCCTCTCGGGGTGCGGCTGGAGGGAGAGTTGTTACACTGTAATACATCTGCATACTCTGATTTGGCCTTTGCAAACTCATAGTCCTTAATAAAGAAATATAAAGATAAATCGATTTGAGAGAAGGTACAGGTTAGTGAAAACTGAAGAACAGATTAGTGAAAAATATTTTCCAAGTCCTTTCTAGTGATACAAAAATGTCTATTAGATAAAAATGCAATTTCAAGTTCGTTTGGGCTACCACACCTTTCTAAATTGTCCATTTCTTGAAAATCGTAACCTTCCAACTAATGGCAGAATATTCCACTACAGTCCTTACTTTTCATCATAAAAATTGAAGTACATTCTAATTTCTAAATGCATTAAAAGCACCAACATACTCACCTCTCTCCGAATTGTTGAAATTTCAAACGGATCACCCATGTCGTGTCCAGCTAACAGAGTACAATGTACAAGATAAGAATTACAAGAACAATAAATTTATCAGGTGCACAGGGAAAGACATCCCACTACATGTAAATTGTTCACTCTTTTGATAAGGGACAGTTCTGCAAAATATCCTTTTGTCATCATGAATGGTCTTCAGTGTTGTCTTAATACACACTTGAAGAGTCCCACAACGTTGCATGCAGGGGTGTATAAAACGAATGTAAGACGTCCTAAAAAGGAAGATCTCTGACAAGATGACAGTCGATGCTTCATACTCTTCTAGTAGAAATCGTGATTTTTTTCTGACTGATCTAACATGTTGTTTTACTAATATCTGCCCTCGAAAAAAAAAACTTCCTTTATTGTGAACATAATAATAACGATTCTACACAGTTTGTTATTACGTTGAAGTTAAAAATGTACGACAGCTACCTTTTTGGACATTTTGAGCAAACTTCGTGCGAGCTGCTGGTCCATTGTCAAGGACAATCTATCAAATGAAATATATTTGATATGGTAAACAGTCATACACTCACTGTATCTTCTCAAGTTGTTAAATAGTCTAGTACTAATAAAAATAGTTGTACCCATCTTTTCAATGTTTGAGCAGTTACCATTTGTTAGAAGTAGTTTGGCAGTATGGCGCACCTTTCCAGTGAATTTTCAAGCAACTTAAATATGTAATACATCAATTACATTTCTGTGCCCTATTCTTTTTATTTCTACCTTTCTGTATATTTTATTTTGCTTCTATATTTTTTATATATCTTCCTAGTAATTTATATATAAGTGTTTAGCCCATGTATTTTTTAATTGCTCTCTTTCTTTTACATGCGTTCTGTATTTTTTATATTTGTTCCAATTTTGTTTTCATTCAGAGTAAGATTTTTTATTTTCATTCTAATTAGTATGCAACAGGTAATCAAATGACCCTGATCTTATGCCATTTTGACTTTTGGTCACATGGAGGAAGAACTGTCCATCCACTGCATGTCTTGCGGTCGCGGATGCCTTGAGGGTTTGAAGTGATTTGAGACCTGGCTCTACATCAAACAATATGCCTTGGCTGAATTCAACGTCAGTCTCTCAGTCTTTTTTTTCCAACTTACTGAAATTTACAGTTAATAATGTCACCACAGGCGCTTGTTTCTTTGTCAGGTAATTCTACAAACCTCCAGCTAGCTGTTATTTGTTGTCTTGGTCAGTGCTACAACAAGTTTCTGGAAGAGATACTATGACAAGGAAAATGGTACACACCGAGTAGGCAGGGCCCATAGCAATGACAGCATGGCCAGTAAGAGTGGCAATGGTTACAATCTGAGTAGGAACCTTCTCTTCAAGAGCCTTTGAAACAAAAAATACAAATATGAGAACTTGATATAAATACTCACTGAATCTCAGTTTGATAAATCAGTTAAAAAGTGATTTGGAAACTAAAGCTAAACCCTAGTTGTTTTCCTAATACAGCAAGGATTCTGTGCAATATGGTGCAAGGATCCAACCTGAGTCTGCTTGCAGACTAAATCTTGCCCTGTACAAATTAACCAAGGCCATTGTCTGTCATTTACCTTCAGTTTCATGTAATGAAGAGAATCAGCCATGGCCATACGGCCTTCAGCATCAGTGTTTCCGACTCTCACCCTGGTACCAGCAGCAGATGTAATTATTTCATCAGCAACGTAACCCTCTATAAGAATTAGACACAAAATTCATTTAATAACTTACATATATTTCATCATTTTTATTATCAATCTATGACATGTCACATGACAAGCTGAAACTGCGTACCAATAAAATAAGCTGATCACTCTCTGGTCGGAAACATCCAGTATTTTTATCGAAAAGAATTCATTGTTATATAGCTGGAGTTAAGTCCAATCCAATGCACACCCCCATTGCTTGATGTATGGTCATGTGTCAATGGCTAAATCTAAATGTTGGCCAGGTAGGTCAACAATATTTTTAAGTAAAATATTTTTACTAAGCAATTGTTGCCCACTTTCCTATTAACCATAGGTTACTTTGACTTCTACCTGACTTAAACTTTGCTCTCAACTCCAGCAATAAAACAACACTTAATCACTTGCCCTGAGAGAAATAGTTTGGAAAAAACAAACTTAACTGTTTCCCAAGGGACCAGTGATTAAGTGTATAACGTTTTTGCCTTTACCTTTTCACAATGTCAAGAAAAAAAAAACCTTCTCTTAATCTATAATAAGATTCTCTATATTACCTCCTCCTATACTGTTGCGCACCATGGCCATTGTACCCAGCACTTTTATTCCTTTTGGCTTCAGCATGGCCAGAGTCTAAACAATAAAAAATATATACAACCATGAATCATTTTGCATGGATTGATCACTGCTGGGCTGGATCTTTTCCAAACCATGATAGGAGTTAGGACAAGGTGAACCTGCTAATCATCAGTCCTTGTCGTGCCATGGGACGCATAAGCTAGCCCAGCCATAACAACAACAGTAACAAATGTACCTGAAAGAACCCTGCCACAGCTGCCGCACCACACTTGTCCCTTAAAATAAATTTAACAAAACAATTTGAATTAAAATTGACCTAAAAATCACTAAGGTATTGTTACATTGCCACCTTTGTGAATTTTAATAATAATCATGTATATAGCTTTTTTATCACATAAATTTTTCTTATTATTGTAATAGTTGTAATTTTTTTAGGTAGGCGTCCACAATTAGTAGAGGGAACGCTTCCCCTCAGCTAAACATTTTAGACACGGTAATAAAGTTTATTATTATTATTATTATTATTATTATTATTATTATTATTATTATTATTATTATTATTACATGGAGCTACATGCTTCAATATCCTAGCATTATAGGTACGCAATGCGTGCAGAGGGCTATGTAGCTGCGGTCCTTTGCACACATTGCAGGCCTATGGTACAGGGTGATAGTGTTATAGGTACGCCATGCATACAGAGGGCTATGTAGCAGGTCAATAACATAAAAGTACACAATGTGTGCTGAGGACTGTGTAGCTGTAGTCAAGGCTGCTGCCTAACGGGTGCCCGGTCGCCTGAGGCGCCTAAGTTATGAGTGTGGGCGACTTAGGTTTTGTCCAAGGAGCCCGAGTGGGCACCTAAACATGGAGTTTTCATTCCCATCTAATCTGCCTGATGACTTCAATGTTCTCATGAAATCAGTCAAAACATCATTCACACAATAAATTAAACGGAAAACAACATCTTCTCTGAGCCTGTTTTGCTTTTAACACGAGAAATATAGGCCAAAACACGGCAACAAAGTCTCTCTCCGCTCACAAGACAGCCGAAAACAGCCATATTTGAAAATCGCCCTATAATGCATTCCAAGCCCAGTATTGAATAAATGTACGTCATGTATGCCAACGGATTGTGTCTCTGTTGATGCCCTACTGATTCCAGTTGCAAAATAACTACTTTGATAACAAATATTTTTGGAAATGGAGTGATCATGCTGCTGACATTATATTTACAATTGAATAAAGATAAATGTCTCTAAATTCTTGGGCTTTCTGTCCAATACTTTGGAAAACTTCACCTAGCTGTACTGAATGAATTTCTGTAGTTTCTGAAAGGACATTTATGACTTAACAGTCAAAATATTCAAGTAGCTAACCAGCAAAAAGAAAACATCATTGCAATTCTTTTTGCATACTAGGGTTTTATATTTTAAATTATCAAAGGAATTGTCACGACTCCGCCCAATATACGAGAATATATTGTCTCCTAAGACACTGCCAATACAATGCAGTAATGCTGCCTAAAAAAACAACTGAAGCCCGGGGAAGGAAAGCACATTTCAGTGAGGCCAAATTCAAATGCCCCAAATGCCTCTTCCATTTTTATTTGTTTTCATTTGCAACTTCCATTTCATGATTAGTAAAATGTACTCTGTTTTGTTAAAAGAGAATTGCTAAATTAAAAACAAAAGCAGCAATACAAATTTTTGTAAAAAAGCCGCAGCACTTGCATGCATACGCCAATTATTGAATTTGTTTGACCACAAATAGTGTTCTTTCTCAGTCATGACCTCATCACTTTGCTGAACACTTTATTTCAAGAATTTGATTGATATTAAGCAATTAGGTTATTCGCTCTCTCGATTTCTATTGTGTGATAGTTGACGAGGGTGCAGCCCGAGTCAACTATCACACATAGAAATTGAGAGCAACTAATCTAATTGTTTTAGTATAAATCTACTAGTCGTTCAAAACTTTCATCTAAATCCTCTTCACAGACACTTCGAAAACACAAAGAAGCAGCCCCCTGCGTACACTGCTATGCTACTCACTATTTATCCCAGAATAGAATGTGAGTAGCGTAGCCAATCAGAGAACGCCATTCGCGATAGAACGCTAGTAGATTTATACTAACAGACCATATTAGTGTCTCATGGAAAATCTCTGCCTCCGGACCCCTCCCCTAAATTTCCAAATTCACTCCACGCCCCCCCCCCCTGTCTTCCCCAATCTCCCCGACCCCCTGGATTGACCATGGCAAATTTATTCTGGGCTCCTAAAAAACTGGCTTGGGCTCCTTAAAAATTTCCTTAGGCAACAGCCTTGTGTAGTCCTATTTATGTGTTGCAGACCTATGGTACAAGGTAATAGTGTTATCGGTATGCAATGCAGAAGAGACCTATGTAGCAGCAGTTCTTTGTACACATCACAGGCCAATGGTACAAGGTAGTAGTGTTAAAGGTATGCAATGCATGCAAAAGGATTTTTAGCTGTTGCACACCGTGACCCACTGCCTATAAGACTAGCAAAGAGTGATTGGTCATGTGAGAGTAGCCCAGAGAAAGACTGTTACTGATAACTGATATTCAGTCAACCCAAGGTTCTCATATAGATAATTTTTCAGAAATTATGTTTCAGGTGCGAGGGTCTTATTGTACATCAGTAACACACTATCAAACTGCCTCAGACTGACATTATAATGTAAACCCTGTGCAAAACACAAATCAGAATTCTTACCTGCTCATTCCAGCCATTACTCCGCCCGCTTTAACATCAGCACCACCAGTGTCATATGTAACACCCTGCAATAAAGGAATGAAAGATTCAATATTCTTTATTAAAACTATTCATTTTCCTTCATCCCAGATACACCACAGAGAAAGTGACAAAAACGAAGAACAAATCACCTAATAGTAAATTTCAATTTTTAACACAAGAAACCTACAAGTAGTCAGTCGATAGAAGGGTGGCTGATTATAAGAAATCAAGCTACAAAATAAGTCCCAGAGTCATTGAATAAACATGACACATCACAAAACATGAAAAATAAAAAAAGGAAATGAAATATCACAATATGAAACATCACAATACAAAACAAGTTCCATAATAGGGGGCTAATAATAATTGAACCTTAATATATATCTTTCTTCAACCCATTGACTCTGAGAGACGTTTAACAAAAAACACATTTTTTGGACATTTTTGACCCAATCACTCTGATCTGGGCATTATTTGAAAGATCTTTTCCTCCTCAAGTATGGACAAAGCCAATTTTGGTCAAAGCTGATGACACGGATCAGAAGTGGAACAAAGGGCAATGCCCGTCCCGGCCAGTTACGGCCAGCATAGGCGTCAATGGATTTAAGTCTAAATAAAAAAATAAGCCCCTGGCTTTCTATTGTGGGGAGAGGGGGGTGGGGGAAGATATTGTGAGGCAAACTTGTCATCAGAAGGAATTTTGCATCAGAGATTTGATCAACTTGCTTTCAGGAGAGGCAGATTATTTTTGATATTTTGAAATGTCTACACATGCGGCATCATAGGGATGTACAATTCAGTTGTGATCACAAAGCTTAATAGATGTTACTTATTTTCATTTACCTTTCCAACTAAAAGGAGAGTTTTTTTGATCTCCCCCTCTCCAACATATTCCAGATTGATAATTCTGCCAGTATGTCTGTCAACAACTAGAATGGTAAACAAGAAGGGGTAGTGCACCTAATCAACAACTACCTCATGACCTTGAGTTTTCTACGAGGTGACATTTGATGATGCTCAAGAATTCTCACTGAATTTCCTTTAAAAAATGATCTCCCATCACTCCTCTACATTTTAAGTATTATTAAACTTAAGTCTTTTAAGTATTAAATGCCTGTAGAAAGGACGGTCATTTGAGATTTCCAGTTGTGTATGTGTGATCATTAGTTTTTAGTCCTAAAACAGTGACAGTCATTGTCCTTCCTTTTGTTCATAACTGAAACATTTAAAGCTGTGATGTGGTGAAATTTCCAACTCTTCTTCTTCTGTGTGTGCAGTGGGAGGAGGGGGTGGAGAAGTGGTGGGGAGGGGTGGAAAAGAATGGTCAGAACTTTACAACTCCCCCATCTTGTTCTCCAAATGCCTACTCTTTAATTAGTGGTTCAAAACTCAATTTTATTCTGTTTTTCCCTGATGAGCAATACTAACCTCTGGCACATCTATTGACAGCTTCATACAGTGGATACTTTGCTTTAAACTCGGTGGCATCTTTAACAACTGTCACCTATTTAAAATAATAAAAAACAACAGTCAAACACTATTTCAGAAGTGGGGAACTTACAGATGCTCAAGACTTGAAGAGATAACTAAAATTGAATGAGAAAGTTTAAATAATGCAAGTGAACCACACCATAACTGATGCTTACACTGACAGCAGTTGAGCCATCAAATAATTCCTGAATGTACTCCTCGACGCGAGGGGCTGCCATCCTCTCTGGGTCAGATCCACCAATATCTAGACACACATACCTAATAACAAACACCAGATCACCATGTGAAAGGAACACCTCACTAGTACGTTATCCTTGACAGCTGGAAAAACATGCATGCATTATTGCATTCAGATACCAATTTTAAAGTGGGAAGGGGATGAGGGGTGGCCAATGGTCCTTCAAAAACTCTGGGTCTCGCAAAATTTTGTCGAATTTCACGGGTCTCGCAGTCTCGTTTTTTAGCCGTTATGTGCATCTCGGAGTCTCGATTTTTCTGCGAAGCTGTCTTGGAGTCTCGATTTTTCGCAAGGCTAAGGGTCTCGAAGTCCCAATTCGTTCCTTTATCTGTTTTTATAAATGACTTCTTCTGGCTTCACTTGATATTGACTTTCCATGAAGCAACTTACAAATTTTCTGAGAAAAAGTTAATCCTAACCTACTGCAATGTCCATTTAGGCGCCAGAAAACCAGCCATTTTTTCTCTAGATATCATAATGTAGTGTGTTATAATTGACTTTCCAGTTCAAGTCAGTTCCAAGAAGCTGGCTTAAGGTTGTACAAGCTCATTGTAGCTCTCAACTAAATCTGGGGTTTGAATTTTAAGAGTGTGAACGTCTCGTGCTTGCACTCAAAGTGCTTTGAAGTCTCAGTCTCCCAATCTAAAAAGTCAAAATGTCTCGGCCTCGCAAAGAAAAATGCTTGTCTCGCCGTCTCGCAAAGTCTTGCATTTGGGATGGTATGTTGGCTTCGGCTGAATGTTTAACTGTCATTTATGGAGACTTAATGTTCTGTTCTCTCAATTAAGCTTACCTTCCAGAATCTATGGCTTTAACATATTTCAGGTCACATTTACGCTGCAGATGGAAATGGCAAAATAATTGTAACTACAATTACCAAATCAATTGACAGCACCAGTCACCATATGTATGGAAGGTCTAATCATTTAGCGCATGGATATAATGTCCTGGTTTGTATAGCCCTTTGTTATCCAATTTAAATAATAATTATTTATCAATAACTAATATTGAATGGATGTAAGGTTTGGGTATTTGAAACAAGGAATTGAACCCATTTTTAATTTTCAAATTTTAGGTTGCCTCCTTATCAGAAGAACCAGTTCAAGCTGCCAGTTTGACTTTAAAGGAACTGCTGTACTGTATCTTCACCAATGTAACTATCCTTATAAGTTCCAGAAAATATCCATACCTCTCTACCCCTCTGGAAATTCCAATTAAGGTAATTCCCCTCAAATAAAACTGCCAATAGATTTTTGTTCAAACTTTGTCCAATGAATATTTATCATATGAGAACTTTAATTATAAAATAAAAAAGGGGGGTGCCCATGCTAGTTAAGGAGCAGTGAGGCATTGAAAATGTCCCATTTTAGCATTATTTAATGAAGAACGCATTCCAAGTTAATGTAAACTCTTTGTGAGCCCAGACTCATGAAAACACGCCTCAAACTACAGTCAATACTTGTGTCGGACACAAATAAACCTTTTAAGTTTGATTTCGACAGACAGCTGAATCCTTGTTAAAATATTGGAACCAAATTGCCTGCCATGGCTATCAAACTGCAAAATAGAAAAGACTACACTGCAGCTGCTATTTTCCTAATTTATTCAATTTTCAACAAAAGAAATCAGATCAGTCTTTTCTCATGCAAAGCTAATGATTAGTTGATTAAAATGACTGGAAAAAAATTTGGGATGCCCGAGCTCATTAGTGAGCTATAGCCATTTTTGAACTGACAGAACCCAATATCAAGGCAAATCCGCCATGTTTTCAATGTGCGCATGCATGAGCGCATGCTAATGATGCCATAAATTATGCGCAGTAAAGATGCGCAATACAAATGTGAGGAATCACCTTAAGCTTTGTAAATTTATTAAATTTCTTTGGTCTTACAGACCCCCCACCAGGAAATTCCAATCCCTTCTGTGGGGAAGGTATGGATACTTTCTGGAACTGCACAATGTAGCTTTGGAGTTTTTCCTTGAATTTCTATCCCACAATAATTTATTTATATTACTATGAACTTCACTTACTTCATCAAGCAGGGCCACTCCAAGCTTCTTCACTTTCTGTTTCTTTTCTGGAAATGCTTCTCGCAATTCAAGTGGCTAAATGAGAAACTCCAAACTGTTAAACAATGATAGCAATGATAGCAAATGATGGTTCCATCTTTATTAATAGATTGAAAACCTACCTTCTGTAATTACAAAATGTACTTATAGAAATATTGCCTCTAAATGTGCAACTTAATTAGCTATTATTTCATTTAACAGACTGTTTTGATTGCTTATCTGGTGATCACTCAAGACCAACCTGGCTATGGGTAAAACATTCTGATTTGCCTTGGCAGAAATTTCAACCTTCATTGTTCTGTTTCTTTTCAGAAACCTTTCTGGATGAAACCTTTCAGGAGTCAAGAAACCTGCAGTAGTTTTGTACTGTAGTACAAAATCAAATCAACTTAAATGCCAAAATCCTCTATTGAGAGGCTGTTACAACATTTTGTTGGTCTTTTGTATGGTTAATTTTTGTCTGGAAATCTATAATTTTAAGAAAAAATTATCATTAGTACAGAAAAACCATTGCTGTATAATAGGTGCCAAATGTTAAATATCTACCATGATACTCACCACATAAAGTGCATGAAGTGCTCCCAGTGCTGAAACAGACCATGCATTAGGGAAAGAATCTCCAGCCATGGTGACCAGAAGGGGAGACTGGCTTCCTGCCTTCACTGCCCTGTGCAAATATAATGGAAGATATCCAAGATTATAATAACAGACCCTCACACACTGGATGGAGCGGAAGACAGCAATTAGTCAGGGCCTGAAATGGACTCCTAACACTGCATTTTCTAATTTTAAGAGATTTATCCTGCTTGGACACTAATTAGTAATACACTATAAAAGGTTGCACAGAGGGGTGCAATAATCATTTTTTTCAAAGATGCTCTTGTTACGATTGTGTTGGTTTGTGAATACATTATTCAAATTCATACATGAATTATACATCTATGTATGTGACCAGAACGACACTTCTCATCCCTTCAGAATAAAATGTTCAAATGTAGATTTTTGTCCTCAACCACAATGAAAACACTCAAGTCTGACGATAATGCTTAGTTGAATAAGTTATGTGACTACACCTGCAAGTTATGTTTCCTTAAGTGATTTTTGCAATGTTTAGAATTGTTTTGAAAATAAACTTTACGGAAGAAAAGGGGCGACAAAAAACTAGAAATGAACAAAGATATTAGCTTATTAGGACTAGGAAAGATTTACTAAGCAAAATTTGGAATAATAAACTTATCCAGATTCTTAAGTCTTCCAATTTTTCAGTGTTCACAAGGTGGAAATACATCTAGCTGTTTTAGAAACACAGTACTGCATTACCTTTTGATTCCTTTTCCAGCTGCTTCACCATACCTCCTAACATCATCATAATCTCTGTTAACAGGGCCAGTTGGTGCATGAACCTACGAAAAGAAGCAAAAGTTTCCTGCTAAGTGAAAATTTACATTACAAGTTACCCTGGAAAGTGCTTCCAAAACAAATGCTCACACTCAAGTACGTACCACTGGAACCGTATCAGCAAACAACAAAGTGTCAACACCAACAGCTTTGTCCACCTGTAAAACAAGCAAAAAAAAATGTGAAATCAATACACCTTGTATTATGTGTACAGTCAAACCTCTACTTGCAGACAACCCCATAATATGGATACATGTATGTATCTAGTGGTTGTTAACTTGGTCCCTGACAGAAATCAAAATTTATAAAATCCCTAAATATCAAAAGGACACCTCCATGATGCAGACACAAGGTTCTGCCCCTTTGCTGTTCCTATTAAAAATGAGGGTTAACTTAAAGGCATGTTTATATTTTCATTCATTCTAACACTGCACGTGTACTGTGGTAAGAAGTGAGTACCCAAGAGACACAACTCCCGATACCACTTTGTTCAGAGGATAAGTGACTGTGCCCACTCTACGTTAGTGGAACGATGTTAGTTAGAGGATGGGCAGCTATTCAATCCTACATTCATGCACTTCACAGACCCCAGTTGCACTGGATAACTTGATAATATTTGACTGCAAGATTAATTATACAGGGTGCTTTAATTTACCTTTGCTGCTTCCAAGATTGGGGTCTTCAAAAAATCCCAGTCTGGGTTACTCCACTCCAGATTCTCACACACAAGGACATAGCAGTCAAATTTGTCTGGCAATGGAGTCTTTACTGGAATAACGTGGCAAGGTAGTCTGGAAAGATTATTAACCACACTTGAACAGAGAAACACTGTCATTTATAAATTAAACACAAGCAATATGACTTGGAGGATATACTGTATGGCAAGCCGACTGAAGCGAAATTCAAAACCCATTTCTTTTAATTCAGTCACTAATTAAAATGTTTAATTCAAATTTTTGCATTGACAAAGAGAACTTTCTCCCCATTCTTTAGACAGTGGGATGGACAAAGATGAAGTCAAACAAGTCATCACAAAAAGAGATGGAAGAGAGTGAAAAGTTACTGTCATTCTGGAAAATGAAGAGCCTACTGCACAGTATTCCAAGTTGGTTACCCATGAAAGTACTACACTTTTAACACACCCAACAAAGTGCACTTATAACCTCTGCCAGATTTAAGTTAATTAATCAACACTTTCCTTGTGGTATGAAAGGAAAGAATAACAAAATTTAGTTTCTTTTTAGGTTACTCCAAACCTTCACAGGACTACTTTTGCCAAATTTTCTTTTTTCAAGGAAATTAAAGTTCATTATTTAAGGCTACCGGAACATTTAAAAAAAAAATGAAAATAAAATATTAAAATGTCCCCAAGTTATTGGGAAAAAGAGATTTTTTAACAAAAGTTATCAACTCTTAAGGTGTCATAAACTCCAAAAGGCATGGACTCCTCAGTGACTTTTTTGCAGCAAACGGCTTAATACTATCTATTCCTGAATTTGTTGCCCAAGACTGCAGGGGTTACATTAATGTTTTCAGCAGAAGGCCAATACATGTAGGCCATTTTACAGTTGTGTGCTTAGTTACCTGGCCTATGAATGCAAGGGAGGCTGGAGCTGACCTTGCTTTGATACAGACCTCTCTGCCTTTCTCATTTAAATGTCAACTAGTTAACAAAAACAGTGAGGTCTTTATCAAAACAAGGTCACCTGCACTGTCTCACTGCCATTCATAGGCCCGGTCACTAAACAGACAACTGTAAAATGGTCTATTGGTTTTCACAGGCTGGCAAAAATTTTTGAACAAACTTCTTTACAAGAAAAACTTTCCTCTAGATGGTGAAACCAGGTGGGCAAAACCGTCCTCACAGCCGGTCAATTTTCGTGGAGCCCAGCCCCTAATGAATTTACCCATAGTCTTCAACATCACTGATGTGCTTTCAATTAGAACTTTGGCATAATACTGACAACCAAGGGATTTATAGCAGAGAGAGAAGAAACCATTCCTAGTATACCAGCCATGCATTGTTGACAAATTCAAAATGTAACTTGTGTAATTCAAGCTATGTCTGACTGTCGGATACCTTTGAGAAAGTCACCACCAAGACCAAGTAAATATACTTTTTAAAGTCATATTAAGTTTCATACTAATTTTTACAGTATTGCGCCACTGACTGTGAGTGATCTGTGATGAGCCTGGACACACTGTGATTAATTTGCGATATGCATTACAATACTGCACAACTAAACCAGAAGGTAATAATTATTAAACGATCTCTTAAACAGCCAGGGGTGGGTGCAGTCAGATATATGAAAATATTTACCTTAGCCATGTGCAGTTAATACAGTCATTTAATGATATTGGATAACAGCTTACATTGTAAGGATTGTTATTTTGTCCATGTATGTTTCATCACGTGAGTTGGTTGTGACAATTAATATGATATATCTGAGCAGAAAGGTCAGAGAGAATGAGAAAAATATCACGTACTTCTTGAAAATCATAGCAATTGTAGCTGAATATACAAGAGAACTTTCTCTGAAGCTATGACTTCAGCTCACATCACATAAGTAAAGAAAAAACTACTGAAACCAGAAAAGGAAGCTTATAAAAGGTGTTGGACATTTACAACCCCACCCAAAACATTTTCATTTCCAAACTAAAAACTCATGCACATAAAATTTACGAAATAGTAGTAGATATACTTTCTCAAGTTAATAAAAGGAAATGAAAGAGTTGAACACAAAACGTGAGCTCGCAGCTACATTCATGTAACCTTATACGTGACTATTCTTCTCTAATTATTGTGCACAACCCTACATGATAACCTATTTCTGGGCGAGGCGATTCTGAATTTGTCAGGGTTTTCTCAGCGACTACAGATATTGAATTTTTCACTGGGATTCATGAGTTTTAATTATGTTAACTTTATAGATGATCTCCCATCGACAAAATTCTCTCGAGAAGCCATCGAGACCCATCGAAGTCATCGAGCAACAAGCACAGACAGGACAGCCTTAGCTTAGAGCACAAAATGTGATCAACCCTCAGTCGACATTCGATATAAATTAGAAAGTGGCCGACTGCATCTACCACTTAATTTACTAAATAAAATTCCACAACTTACCTCAAATCATTTTCTTCGTCGGTCATTTTGCCTGGTAACACACAACCGCTCTGCACAAACGCACAGTCTGAGCTGGTGAGAGAAAGCACGCGCGTAAGCGCAGCACGTGAGAAAAACACGCGCGAACTGTGAAACGATCGCTACGTCATCTAATAGTCACGAAATGCACCAATGATAGCATAATGGGAGGGGAGCGAGTGACGAATGGATTTCACGCACGTTCTCATTTCCCAAGCCTTCAGGTAAGGGAAATTACAGTCGAACCTCCACTAACGGCCACCTCTCCACAAAAGGCCACCTCTCTACAACTGCCACTTTTCTTTTTCGGACAGTCCATACATTCACTCTTATTTTAACCTCTCTACAACAGCCACCTCTCCACTACGGCAACGGCCACTAAAGGGCGTCCCAACTGCCAAAACTAACCTCTCGACAACGGCCAGTTAATCAACAACTGACGAACGTTGTATGCAAAACCTCATTTTTTTATTGTATAAGGTCACGAACAGTTGATCCATACCGCGCGCTGTTGGTCTCGGTTTTCGTTTGGTTTCTGTTAATTGAAATATTTTGATTGTATTACTTATTTAGAAGCTACATCAACAGTTTTTAAAGATAAAAATGATGGACCCCAGGAAAATAAACCGGTGTCATGTTACAGCCCTACCTCCCCCAAACGGCCACCTTTCTACAACGGCCACTTTCATCTGTCCCCAAAGTGGCCGTTGTGCAGAATTTCGACTGTATAAGAGTTTTGACCAAACGTAATGAAAAATTATATCATTTGATTAAATACAAATGATGCAAGGGAGGTCAGTACGTAGGATCTGTAAAAGACCTGATATTTGATCACCTTTCAATATGGTGGGTGACAAATTACGCTTACAATCGTGGGCTTCACAGGTTTATTGAATCAAGAAATTTCACGCCAAACGTTGCTATGGTAATTTTGCGCTTTAACTTTGTTTAATTTCCTGTCTGCCCTTATGTCTAGTTTGTCATCGAATGGCAACACTGTGAATGGTTGTTATTACATACGCAAGAGATTTCCTTTTCATTCTCCAATTCACAAACGCTTTGAGTTCGTTAAGACACAGTAATGGGCCAAATTGGAATGCTGTTTAGCATTAAGGACGTTAAAGGACTATAAATTAATCGATTTGAAATATCTTGAAGCAAATCAGAATCGCGCATTTATTCTAAGTTTGTAAACAGCCGATCTCGGAAAAAGTAATAATAATAATAAAGCTCAAAACGTCGAGAGGCTAATCCGGCAATGTATAGCCGGTAAAAGAAAAAACTCAAACCGTGATCATCAAAAGTGTAAGTGTAAAGGTGTAGGAACAAGTTCCAAATAAATTCCGCCTATATAAATTGGAAAGAAGAAGTGAAACGATCTGAAACGGTCTGACCCCAAACAAATGAACAAAATATTAATACGGCTCATTTCATCCGAAAAATGTTATAGGAAACCTGCCTAAAAGCCGTTTATTCCCCTCAATACCACTCTATGGTGGCCTGGGAATGCCATAACAGAAAAAACCCATTGTCTTAACAAGTTTCTTGTAAATTTATGTTTTACTTGCCTTTTTGCTTTTTGCTTCTTTTAGTTTCTTTTTTAATGTTATTTTGTTTTTTATCACAAAAATATTCTAATTTAAAATCAAAAGTAAATAAATTAAGAAATTAATTTAAATCAAAAGAAAATAGCGCAAGAAACAAAATAAAAACAAAATGATTTTAAATATGAAAGTAATTTCAAACGTAAACAAAATTTGCTGTTAAGTAAATTTAAAAACTAATCCAAAAAAATTAATTTGAAAGAAAAGGTATCATAAATTACAGTAAAAGCAAAATTGTCCATGGCCTATCGTTGTCATAGGAAACAGAAACAAAATACTTTTTTTTGGTCATGGCCTGTCGTTGCCATAGCGAAAAAAAAACGCCCATTGCTTATCGTTGCCGTAGACCAGAATGCATTTCGGTGCATTTACCGAGGTCAAAGTAGATCAATTTCGATAGAAATGAACTACGCAGTCATTTTATATCAACTCACCTTGCTTTCGACATCAGAAACCAATTTTCGAACTGTTGCGCAAAGGATGCGCACAGTTTATTCCGTTGTCAATTGTGGTTATTGCGCATGTCTGTCAGCCAAGGCCTACTTTCTTTCCTCAACCAGTCAATGTCAAGAGAATATGATCTGAGAGAACACATCCTCCGTACATGGGCCGGGCCTCTTCCAATGATAATCTTTTTCAATCTAATTTTATGGCGCGGTCATACTTTGAGACCATTTCAGGAAAGATACCTAACTGGTCAATTTAAATGACGTAATAACATTAAATGTTAATGGCTAATCAAGTATGCCAAAAAAACCAAAAAATGCGCCTGGATTTTCGAAGCGCAATTCGCAAGGAAAGAGGAAGAAAATTTTGAACTGTCCTGCGCTTTGAAAGAGCCTCCCAAAGAGATCTTTTTCGCCTTAATCGGTTCAGTACTTTTCGAAAACTGAACGACTTTCGAACGGGTTAGAATGCGATAGCGTGTTCAGCAGCCATGGCGCCTCATGTGAACTAGTCAGGCAGAGAAATGACAAGACTTATTTTCGAAGTAAACTTAGGTATAAACACAGAGAAGATAATTTTCCTGCCCGGTGCATTGAAATTACTTTCCTACGAGATCTCTCTCGATCTAAATGTTGCGGTAGTTCCCTGAAAAGCAGTTTTTTTCGCCGTGGACCTACAAACTCTGGCAAGTAAACAGCACTTCGAAATTAAATACGCAAAAATTTGCACCAGGATATTCGGAGCGAAAGTTCCAACAAACGAGAAACATATATTTTAGCTGTCCTGCGCATTGAAAAAACCTTTCAAAAGAGATGTTTTTCGATTTAATCCGTTCGGTACTTTTCGGGAAACGACTTTCGACAGTAATTCCTGTCAGCAGCCATGGCGTCTCATGTGAACCAGTCACGCAGAAAAATTAATGACAAGACTTATGTTCGAAGTAGACTTGGACAAACCCTGGTAAATACTAGTAGTAATTTGTGAAGTGCATTGATATCCCGAGGGAGGAAGGTTGTACTCTAGGTAGGAATTTGTCGATAGGGTGTGTTGTTAGGAACATGAAATTTTTGGGTTATAACAGAGGATACTCAGTAATGATTGTGGTATATTTACCACAAAATCAGAAACTCGATTCTTTTTAATTATATGCAGATCCCCGATTGTTTACCAAATCCTGATTCCTTTACCCAAAGTAGACTGCTGGAAAAAGCATACTCTTGACAGCAGCGCATACTTAAGCCCATTTACTTCATTTCCCTTCCAGGATTTGCCGAGTTGTGCATTTTTCGTGGAATTGTTTAACTTTTGTGTCCTTTAGTGGCATCAAATGTCACATTACTCTAAACGGCGCATCGTTTGGTAAGGTTAAATACTGAGTATAACTATCGAAAATTAAGAATAACAGTACATTAAACTTTATTTCCAAATATGAACGTTTTTAACTTAAGTTTACATGTAAGCTTACAGCAATATTAAGCTCACCTGCAGTGAAATTCTTTAGTGGTGTGCATTTAGGAAATATCATATGGACAGTGTTTTAACTGATAAACTACGGGTAGGATATAGAAAAGATCGAAAGCAATTCAACTTACCTGATTTCCCAGAAATGCGTTCGTGATTATGATTGAAAGTGACATAATTGGTTAATTACAACTCCTTCGAAGCACCTTAATTCTTTATCTTAAACAGGTTTTATACACACCAAACAAATAAAACTGCCAACTTCACTTCAAAATACATCAGCTCAGTTTTGCATGCCAAGATCAGAACCGAAAACGTTGTGCAAAACCGATGCTAGCCGTATTATTGTGGTTTCAGTTTTGGCCATACAGGCCGTTTCCACGATGAAGATGTTCTTGAGCAAAGAGCAAGAGTTAAGTCGGCTTCGGATATAAGCCTAAAAGGCAGTCAGTCATTCTAAAGGCAGCATAAGTAAGGGCTTATTAATATTATCGGTCGTAAATGTAGCTGTAGAAAGTCTTTAATTCAAAACCTGCAAGGCCGGTCTAAACTCAAAGTACTAAAATTTGAATTCGCTAGGTCTTCTCGTCGTGGACCACAGAGCGAAGAAATGCTTAGGTTGGCAGCTTTCAGTTTTGATCTAAATGGACTGAATGCACGCATTCGTAAACTCTTAACTTGGCTCATAGTCTCTGCGGTGAGCTTTCAGTTTCAAGAATTAAGTTTACCTCAAGGCGTAGGATTTTCAAGGGAGGCCAGACTGTTACGAGTATTGAATACAACCAACGATCCCTACAGTTTGTTTCCTCTTTCATTTTGAACTGATGACAGCGAGTCTTAGCAAATAACACGTGTCAGGTGAACTAGCTGCACCATGAAGTAGGCTTCAGATGTTTAATCAGTTTTGAGTCCACACATACACAAGAACAGGAACGGATGAAGATGCATTTTGCTAACCGGCTAAGGTCTTATATTTACCTAGCTAGGCCTGCGCCATATTGTTTTATTGCCAGTGTGCCTCTTGAAATTTCGCGGACCCCAAACAAACGTTCATAGCTCAGTATGTCATGAGGATTTCGGCGTAACAGGGCAATATATTTCAAGATATCGACTGATTGTCTTATGTATCTTTTCGTTTTATGTTAACGTCATTTTCCACTTTCATCTTAACTGCACTGTATTCATCAGGTCGGTTGCCAATACTCCTTGCACTGGGAAGACTAAAGGGCTCTCCTGAGTGATTTTTAATCTCACTTAGCATTGGGCTAAATCCCGCTAATTTCAGTTGAATTATTCAATATTTATTCATTTACATTCGACAACCGTTAGTTTATGCAGAAAGTGTAAGATTAAATGAAACTGGTTCGCTTTACTCTAAGAATAGCGACGGAACACACTTGATGGGAAAATCGTGGAAGACTACGTAATAAAATTTCTTAATTATAAGCTTAAAAAGCCATCCCCAAAATCGCCTTCAGCTTAGGTCTAAACTGTTTCCCTGTTTAACAGCAGAAAGCAACAGATCACTGATATGTAGAGTAAGTTTGTAATTACGACCGAAGGATGGAATGGTTTTGAGAGCATTAGTTGGGACCACAATACTGTTGCCTTACTGTTGCCAAAACCCATTCCCAACTTGAACAATTATTGGGGCGTGTGGATCGCATGAAATGATTCGGAAAGTATTCAAGAAATGAAGTGAAACCTCAAATAAAGTGCTAAGATTGTTCATTCGAAAAACAAGTTCGATGGCCATCTTGCTCTGACTTGAAATTGTGACAAGAAGAGGAAATCAACAAGTGCAGCGTTTAAATCGTCCACTTCTACACCACCTTGATTATAGTAACATGGAGTAACAGTCTTTTAAATAAGTCGGGATGAAGCACACTTAAGTCTTTAATGCGATCTAGCTAGATCATCGAAAAGACGCAGAACCATTGCTTCATGCAATAAGATTCAAGAACGTTTGATTCTATTGATGATGGTTGTTCAGCAGCATTTTCCAAAACTTTGAACGTTCCTCAAAAAGGCACGCAGGTCATCTTACACCAACTTACCTTTACTTTCGACTTATTCACCAGAATAGTTAACACTAAATGGCCACAATTTGCAAGCTGTTGCTGGCTGATGGCGAATTGAGGTGCGCACAGTTTGTTGTTTCCAATTTTTGCAACTGCGCATGTCTGTCAGCCAACGCCTTCTTTCTGTCCTGAACTTACCGATCAGTTAAACAAAAATAGATGTCCTGCCTGAACACGTAAAAACAGCAGGATACGAGAATATAATTAGAGAGCATTTTTTAACCAAAAAAGGATAATGGAGAGCATAGATCCCATGCTAGAATTAATCATGCGATTAATATCAACCAATAAAAGGGTTTATTTTTACACCCCATGGTTTTGCCACAACTTTGTCAACTTTGTTTTTAATGGCCAATCGGAAACAATTTTGTCACGACTTTGAAACCAATATTCACTAAACGTTACCACTTCTGTCATAGACAGATGTTTTCTTTTCAAAACTCGCTTAGAATCTGAATGATTTTAACAGGTAGAATTAAAACAATATGATGTGCTTTGTGTACCCTTCAACATAGTTTCTCAGAAAAGCTAATTATGTGGCTTGAATGCTCTAGAACTTCAAGTGAGACTAACCGGTGGCTTGACTGTCTCCCAAAAATGCAAATTTACCTTCTATTATGTCGCAAGAGTTTACAATCAATAGGGTATTATCAGGTCTATTATCAGTACGCATTGTGAAATGTTGAATTGGAAGAATATTATCAAGAAAGATATAGGAAGCTATTTTGTGAAAATATCTGTTCGTTTTAGAACAAAAAAAATGGAACTAGAGTCTGCAGATATTGTGGCCAAGTTCATGGTTTTAACTGTGTGATTGGTATACATCAGTGAACTTTCATGAAATTGATTTCAAAATTCGTTTGAAATTTACATATACTATAAATAATAGCTTGTAGTAAATGTTTTGATAAACTAGACGATGAACGAAAGCAGAAACAACCGTATTGAAAGTATTAGTACATCACATTACTGAAAGAATTATTCAACTTATCGTATTTCCCAGAAACATGCTCGTGATTCAGTTTCATTCTTTGAGCCAATAAGTTCATTTACCTAAAGCGACTTGTAAGTGACATCATTGATCTTAAACTTCATCGAAATACCTTTCTTTACCTTGGACAAATTCGTTTCATCTATACACACCAAACAAATTGAACTGCTAATTTCACTTGGACAATACAGCATCAGAGCTTCGATGGCCAAGAAAACAGTTTCAGCCATGCAGGAGTTTCCATGATGAAGACTGATGGTCTTGCATGACCAACAAGCTCGAATACACAATAGAAAGCTCTCACTAATATATCGGTTGCAGATGTAATTGAAAAACGTCTTCTATTTAAATCTGTAAGTCCTGTCAGAAACTGTATGTGAGTCGTTCATATAAGGCCTGGTTAAATTCTTGACAGACAAGGAAACATCGGCCAATTTGGCTACATCACGTTTCCTTTCGAGGTGTTTTTACAGAGTTGTATCAAATTGATTTTCACAGAGCGATTAGGATCGATCAATGCATACGATTTCCGAAAGAGGCCAGACTATCAGGAGAATTAAATACACTAAGAGCCACCTCTATTTGTTTCTCTCTTTAATTTTGAACTTGTCACAGCGAGCCTTCGCAAATGAACAGCGCACAAGTAAGTTGAACTTATGTTTTGAGTCAAGACGTACACAACAACAGGAACGGATGAAGAAGCATTTCGCTTAAAACTAAGATCTTTGATTGACCTAGCTAGGTTGTAGCAGTGTAGTTCTTGGAATTTCCAATCCAGACAAATGTTTGCAACTAATATATCTTTACAATTTCCACGTAAAAAGGGAACAACTTAAGCCATCGGCTGATGAACCACCAAACCGGATGAAAATGCTTCTTGCACTATTGTTAAAACAGGGGAAGACGTAAGGGCTGGTTGTCCTGAGCAGTCTTTTTACTCGTATCGGGCCAAATTGCGCTTGTCTTAGATGAAAGCAATTCAATGTTTGTTGATTTACATTTGAAAACCGTTAGTTGATGTGAAAGAGTAAGGTTAATAAAAGTTGAGAATAGTGAGCACGCTGGATGGGGTAATATCACTCGACTGTCAATACCTTTGTGCCCCTGAGTCAACTTCTAATTCCCAGAAAACTAAATTATCACTAAATCTTTTATGTTCTGAAGCTGGAGCTTATCTTGAACTGAAAGCCATCATCAAAAACACCTTCTTTTTACGGAGTTCACTTCTCTTATCAAGTCTGCTTCCCCTGTTCTATTTCCCTCAAAAATCTTAGGCCATTGGATTCTTAAAAGCAGTGAAAATATTATTCAGTATGAATTTCTAATCAGCACCAAAGGATGATCGCGTCGGTAAAGAACCCGTGGTAAGAATTGGTCTTCACCGGCCTGTAGCAGCGTATTTTCCTGCTTATTGGAGTCTTCAACGTGTCCTTATCAATATTGGGAAGTAATTATGAAAAGATGTGAGAGAAACTGAAAATAAAGTGCTTAGATTGTTCATTCAAATAAAATCGCTCGCTGCAAGCGGGAGATTTACATGTGCACGCGGCATTTGAAAATAAATCTAATACACTTTTACAACACGTTGATCAGCTACATAGAATAAAGGTCTTTGAAGTAAGTCGGGAGAAAATGCACCTTAGCCTTCATCGCCATCTAGCTAGATCATCGAAAGGAAGTGGAATCATTGTTTCTTGTAATAAGATTAAGAACGAGTGATTCTGTTGATCATCGTTGTTCAGCGGCATTTTCCAAAACTTTGTACGTTTTTCAAAAAGGTACCGTCATCTTACACCAACTTATGGCCACAATTTCCAAGCTGTTGCTGGCTGATGGCAAAAGGTGCGCACAGTTTATTGTTTCCAACTGTTGCAATTGCGCATGTCTGCCAGCCAACGCCCTCGTTCTGTCCTGAGCCTAACAATCAGTTAAAGTAAAATAGCTGTACTGCCTGAAAACGTGAAAGCAGCATGATACGAGAAAGTAATTAAAAAGCATTTTTTTAACTGAAAAAAAGTTGTTATACGTCCCAACTCAAATGCGTTTTTCGATTGGAGGGGAACGTGTCACGTGTCGTGGGTCAAACCTCACTAACTCCCTAGTTCGAACAAAACTCACTAGCTCCCTAGGGAAACAACAACTTGAACTTTCGACTCCCACGTGATCAGGTCATGCTCATCAAACAATTTTTTTGCTATTTTTTCTATTTTTGAATTGGGAGGTTGGGAGATTGGAAGTTGGGAGTTAGGAGGTATGACAAAACACGAGGGTCTCGGGGAAACAAGACTCACTGTTTCCATTAAGTGCTTATTAATGGAGCATAGATTCCACGCAGGCTGGAATTAATCACGCAATTAATATCGGAGGATCCTTTAGAGTATTTGCAAACTTTGGAGTATTTGCAAATTAAGTGGCAAATTTGGAGTATTTGCAAATTTGGAGATTGTTTGGAGTATTTGCAAACTTTGGAGTATTTGCAAATTAAGTGGCAAATTTGGACTATTTGCAAATTTGGAGATTATTTGGAGCATTTGCAAACTTTGGAGTATTTGCAAATTAAGTGGCAAATTTGGAGTATTTGCAAATTTGGAGATTATTTGGAGTATTTGCAAATTTGGAGTATTTGCAAATTAAGTGGCAAACTTTGGAGTATTTGCAAATCACCACCAACCGGTGGCTTGAGTGCCTCCCAAAAGTGCAAATTTATCTTCTAATATGTCGCAAGAGTTTAAAATCAATAGGGTATTATCAGGTCTATTATGAGTGCCCATTGTGAAATGTTAAATTGGAAGAAAATCATCAAGAAAGATATAAGAAGCTATTTTGTGAAAGTGTCTGTTCTTTTCAGAACAAAACATGAACGACAATGGAACTGGAGTCTGCAGATAGTGTGGCCAAGTTCTTTGTTTAAACTATGTGATTGGTATAAATCAGTGAACTTTTACGAAAAGATATTCAAAATTCGTTTGAAAGTCACATCTACTGTAAATAACAGCTTGTAGTGAATGTTTTGATAAACTAGACGATGAACGAATGCAGAAATATCCGCGATGAAAGTATTAGTACATCGCAATATTGAAAAAATTATTTAACTTAAGTTACCTAAAGCGACTTGTAAGTGACATCATTGATTTAATACTCCATCGAAATACCTTTCTTTACTTGGACAAGTTTGTTTCATCTATACACACCAGACAGATTGAACTCCTAATTTCACTTGGACATTACAGCATCAGAGCTTCGATAGCCAAGGAAACAGTTTCAGCCATGCAGGAGTTTCCATGATGAAGACTGTTGATCTTGCATGACCAAGAAGCTCGAATATAAAATAGAAAGCTCTTACTAATATATCGGTTGTGGATGTAATTGAAAAACGTCTTTAATTTAAATCTGTAAGGTCAGTCAGAAACTGCACGTGAGTCATTCATATAAGGCCTGGTTAAATTCTAAACAGACAAGGAAATTTGGCTGCATCACGTTTCCTTTCCAGGTGTTTTTACAGGGTTATATCAAATTGATTTCCACAGAACGATTAGAATCGAACGATGCACAAGATTTCAAGAGAGGCCAGACTATCAGGAGAATTAAATACATCAAGAGCCACCTCTATTTGTTTCTCTTTCATTTTGAACTTTTCACAGTAAGTTTTCGCAAATGACCGCACGACTCAGTTGAACTAGTTGCAGCAAAATGGGCTCCAGAGCGATAATGTTGAGTCAAGACGTACACAAGAACAGGAACAGATGAAGTTGTATTTCGCTTAAAACTAAGATCTTTGATTGACCTAGCTAGGTTGTAGCAGTGTAGTTCTTGGAATTTCCAACCCAGACAAATGTTTGCAACTAACATATCTTTACCATTTCGACGTAAAAAGAGAACAACTCAACTCAAGTCTGCCTCCCCCGTTCTAAGTCTGCTTTCCCCGTTCTAAAGAGTAAGGTTAATAAAAGCTGAGAGTAGCGAGCATACTGGATAAGGAAATATCACTCGACTATCAACACCTTTGTGCCCTTGAGTCAACTTGAAATTCCCAGAAAACTAAATTATTAAATCTTTTAAGTTATGAAGTTGGAGCATATAGTGAACTGAAAGCCAGCGTCAAAAAAGCCTTCTTTTTACAGAGTTTACTTCTCTTATTATCAAGTCTGCCTCCCCCGTTCTAAAGAGTAAGGTCAATAAAAGCTGAGAATAGCGAGCATACTGGATGAGAAAACATCGCTCGACTGTCAATAACTTTGTGCCCTTGAGTCAACTTCAAATTCCAAGAAAACTAAATTATCAAATCCTTTACGTTCTGAAAATGGAGCTTGTGTTGAACTGAAAGCCATCATCCAAAACCCCTTCATTTTACCGAGGTTCACTTCTCTTATCAAGTCTGTTTCCCTCGTTCTATTTCTCTTAAAACTCTTGGTCCATTCTCAAAAGCAGTGAAAATATTATGCAGTCAGTGTGCAGTATGAATATCTAATCAGCACCGAAGGATCGTCGCGTCGGTTAAGAACCCGTGGTCAGAATCATGGCCTTCACCAGTCTGTACGTAGCAGTGTATCTACCTGCTTATTGCGGTCTTCAACTTGTCCTTATCAATTTTGGAAAGTAACTAAGAAAAGATCTGAGAGGAACTGAAAATAAAGTGCTTAGATTATTCATTCAAATAAAATAGTTCGATAGCCATCTTGCTCCAACCCAGTTGAAATTGCTGTAAGTAGGGGATTTACATGTGCACGCGGCATTTAAAAATAAATCTGGAATATAGATCTCTTAAGTAAGTCGGGAGGTAATGCACCTTAGCCTTCATTGCCATCTAGCTGGATCATCGAAAGGACGCGGAACCATTGTTTCTCATAATATGAGCCTAGAACGCAAGATTTAATTGTTTGCTACAATATTGCCCACAACTCAGTTTTACCGACGTTTTTTTTAATACGCAGTTATAACATAACAACTCACCTTTACTTTCGACTTATTCACCAGAACAAGTACGACACAATGACAACACCTTTCAAGCTGTTGCGGGCTGATGGCGGGCGAGGGATGCGCGCAGCTTATTCTGACGGTTTCCAATCGCCGCAATTACGCATGTCTTTCAGCGATCACCTGCGCTTTGTCCACAATTGACCAATCAATTAAACTAGAATCATCATGGACACGTCAAGCAGGTTTTATTGCACTAGCAGGAAGAGCTTTATTATGGCGAGCGCTCTGTATGTTTGTGTGACCTGTTATGAAGGATCAGATGTGATCGTGGTTGTAGAAGGGGATAATCAGTGTTCAGTTGAAAGAAAGGGCCGTTGTTTTTCAATAGTTTCTCATCACGCAACTATGAAGGAAACAAGACTTAGAATTCGAGTAGTCGTTTCTACAAAGAGGCCGAAAACTTCGGTATTAAAGTCTTCATCTTCTAACTTCGTTTTGAGAATAACTTCCCTCTTTTAGTGGCTCTTGCCTAAGGAGGCTCAAAACCGTTTCCAGCAATTCCCAAGACTTAGATTTTGATGGGACACTGTAATTATGTTGACGCTATGATCATGGAATCAAAATACTGCCTAATCATTGGTGGACACGCTGTTACCATTTTTCTGACACGATAGATTACCATATAACAATATGGCCTGCTAAAACACTGTTAATTTTAGCTTAACTATGGCAAGCCGTTTGTAGCAAAATTTAATCCTTGCGATATATGTTTAATCCTTTAAATAACGGTTTTATTTAAAGATAGAAAAAGGCATTCAATCCAATGGTAAATAAAATTTTTGGTTCAATTCAATCTTTTAATTTTCACGATTCAATCCAATACCTGGAATATTGATTCAATCCAATACCTAAAATATTGATTCAATCCAATACCTAAAATATTGATTCAATCCAATACCTGGAATATTGATTCAATCCAATACCTAAAATATTGATTCAATCCAATACCTGGAATATTGATTCAATCCAATACCTAAAATATTGATTCAATCCAATACCTGGAATATTGATTCAATCCAATACCTCGAATATTGATGCAATCCAATACCTGAAATATTGATTCAATCCAATACCTCAAATATTGATGCAATCTTCCTGGGCCGAGCGCGGCCAACAGGAACAAGAGTAACTGAGCACTAGAGAGCACTGAAAACATGGCGGGCGAAGGAGAACTAGATTTAGAAGTTTAGTTTCCTAAGTTTCTTGCAGGCATCTTGGATAAAACGGAAATAATGTTTGGGAATTTTGACTCAGAAGTTGCAGAAGCGCACGCCGAAGTTCTTGATCAAACCATTAGTGTGCTTAGGTAAATGAGACATTGCTACAACCGAGACACAAGGGACACGGAAAATTTAGATTCCATTACTGCCGCTTTTGTAGATGTAAGTTAACCAATTTTTATGTGACAAACATATTTGTTTATTAAAAGCTGTGTGTGCTAGCTTTTTGTGGCAAATAACATAAACTGTGGCAAATTTTGCTACCACATTGGTCTTTGGTATTGTGCATATTTCTGCTGTCCAATCATTACTGGCACACTAAACTTTGAACTGTAAACAAAATTTTTGCTGTGCCGTGTGCACAGTCAAACATGTTTCTCACAAAAACTGCTTGTGTAAACCTGGCTTTAAGTTATTTTTGAAATAAGAACCTTTACATTTTACAAGACAGCAATCATTGAACATTGGGATGTGTTTTAAGTTTTTCAATGTTGTTGTCTCATGTTTTGCATTATTTAACCCACACGTGGTACTTCTTTCGTAAAAACGATGTTTTTCTTGATATTCTATGACAAACATGGCACCAATTTGTTGTGAATAATATCGGGTACCAAGGGCTCAAGGCTAACACTACTGCCAACTAGCCACACATTTCAGTTTTGAATAGTAGATTTTGCACTTTCACTAGCCATTGTGACAATCATGATGGAATGGAGTACTGGTCTACTGGATGAAAACAAAATTGAGAATTATCCTGACAAAGTAAAACTGAAGAGAATAGAAACTAATGAAAACAGGGAAACTATGAGTGGATTTCGTGGAAATAATTGCCTTAATAAGCATATGATAAATATTTAACTATTAAAGGGAGATAAAAGAAAATGGCAACACTGATAAAAGTACATCAGAGATTGAACATAAGCATATTCAAGAAAAGCAGGATTCGTGTTTGTGGGAGTGAAATTTTCTTAGTGATTATTATTAACATTTTAGATGCAACAAGAAATGTCCAAGATTGACCACTCTTATAAAAAAGTCAGTGAAGCTGTGTATGAAAAAGGCTGGCTGGTGCAAAGTTAGTTTTGGCTAGTGACATGAGTCCTGTTAGTAGCCATTACGCCAGTGCACCAAGAGGTTAGTCTTGTGTCCTGGGTACTTTTGAAAATAAGATAACAAATTAACCTTGCAACATTTTAATATCTGTTTTGATAAGCACCTGAAAAATCTACAAGGCAGAGTAGTGCACATGGCAGTTATCAAATGCCCTGATTTCTCTTCAGTTTAGTTGTGTTGCTAGAAGTTAGGCATTCTGTAATTCAAGCAGTTTCTGAGTTTTGTATATCAATGAAAAGGAAGATGAGAAAATAATTTACTTGATACAGGGTGAGGTTTTCTGTTGTGAACTGAGTTGCCAAAATACTTTAAGGGTCATAATCTTCTTTACCCAGCCCACACATACGTAGTATTATGCAATTGTCAGTTGCCCAAGTTTAACAGTCACTAGTTCTAGAACCTCTTGGAAGATGTCTACTCCTATTTGACTTGATTATCTTAAGGGATCTAGCCTTTCCAATACAAATGACTGCACTGAATCATGTTGTCCCAGGTCAATTTCTTCAACTACAACATTGTTATCACTGTCCAATGGAGTTGGACCATCAGGATCATCACCATAGTATTCAAAATCATATGACTTTCCATTTGAAAGGGGGTTTTCAGGCTGCATCATATGATTAAGCCACATTTGGTATGGCAACCAGTTTTTTTTCTGTTCTTACATTTTGGTGGTTGAAAGCTTCAGTGAACTGGCAAAGAGCAAGGTTTATCCTTGGTTGAAAAACTAAGTGTAAGGTGGAAAGATGTACTGAATTATCAGTGTCCAGGATGCCTGACAATTGCATACTACAAAAAGTGTAAAAGTTCAAGTGGGAAGCACAACGGAAACATCCCTCCACAATCTTTCAATTCGTTGGTTGTGTCAATGGCCCTGCAGTGAAGCTGCCCCTCTCCTCTCTTCTAACCTGCTCCATTGTATCGCACACACCAACGTTTTCAACACCATGATCTACTCGTACTCTGGAAGGCCAAAATTCTCCGTCTCTCTTAACGGCATCCAGAAACAATTCAAGAACTGTTTCTGCTTTATTGTTGGCACTACATTTCAAAAACATTATTCTCCGAGAAAATCCGTCTATACAGCCGAATTAGTATTTTCCATCGGATCAGAGACTGATGTCCATCCAGATGCCAAAGCGAATTTACGCACCCCATCTCAAGACAGTATTTTGGGGATCTAATTTTGCTAGCCTTTCTCTTATTCTTCTCCGTTGAACCCGTAACCCAATGGACTTAAAGAAACCTGCAATGAAATTATATCCATACTCTTGAATGATTTCGGTTCCTTATCAGGTAAGCTGTTGAAACCCCTCATATCTTCTCAGCCATACTCTGTCAATCTTCTGTGAATTGTCCATCTCCAAACTCCAATCATCTTTGTTATCGTTGTACAGATGAATCCTAGTCCTCAAAGTTCCTCGAGCACCTCAACAGGAATTTTACGAAATGGTCTTCCATGATTCCAACTTCTGAGTCAAAATTCTCAAAAATTATTTCCGTTTTATCCAAGATGTCTGCAAGAAACTTAGGAAACTAAACTTCTAAATCTAGTTCTCCTTCGCCCGCCATGTTTTCAGTGCTCTCTAGTGCTCAGTTACTCTCGTTCCTGTTGGCCGCGCTCGGCCCAGGAAGATTGCATCAATATTTGAGGTATTGGATTGAATCAATATTTGAGGTATTGGATTGAATCAATATTTCAGGTATTGGATTGCATCAATATTCGAGGTATTGGATTGAATCAATATTCCAGGTATTGGATTGAATCAATATTTTAGGTATTGGATTGAATCAATATTCCAGGTATTGGATTGAATCAATATTTTAGGTATTGGATTGAATCAATATTTTAGGTATTGGATTGAATCAATATTCCAGGTATTGGATTGAATCGTGAAAATTAAAAGATTGAATTGAACCAAAAATTTTATTTACCACTGGATTGAATGCCTTTTTCTATCTTTAAATAAAACCGTTATTTAAAGGATTAAACATATATTGCAAGGATTTAATTTTGCTACAAACGGCTTGCCATACTTAACTCAAAAACGAACTCGGTGACCCCTCTCTGTTGTTATCTAATTTTGATTCAAAGGGGAAGACACAACTTTTGGCAAAATTTGGAAAAACTCTGTACATGGGCTCACAGCCACGTTAAATTTTCGAAAGTTAGAGGAAACTAAAAAAGGAAGGGCTGAGAATAGTCTACTTGAGACATCTTTTGATGATCAATGGCCCATTTCTGAGTTGCCTTTAGCTTCTCTATCAGAGCAAGGCCTGGTGCACAACCATTCATATGAAAATGATTTTAATTTCAGAAGGAAAAGAAAACAAACAGCGGTTACGCACATATTCAAACTAGACAACGCATGGTCTAAAAAAACTTACTCACGTCTTTTGACAGCAATAAATGTTTGAGTGGTGGTCCGCTGTTTCAAGTACACCCTATCAAATCTCGACTGGTGGATTTACATAAATGAGCTGGAGTGACATCAAGGCAAAGTATTTTGTCATACTGGCCCTGCCAATACTCTTGACTTCTTTCTAGCTGATAAGAACAATCAGCCGAGAATATCTAAGTTAGTTGCCAGTTCAGAAAATAATGCAATACATTACCTCTGGTTTCTGTAACTTGAGTGTCTAGAGGTATGTCGACCCCTAAATGGGATAATAGTCTATCGCGGTGGATACACCATTTGCCAGTACTCACTTCAGTAAACACCGACTATCAGGGAAAAATGTGGTTGAGACACTGCCCGGCGTAATCCTGTTTCGATCCTAATTGGGCCGGGGGGGGGGGGGGGCGAAGGAATGTGGTGGCTATTGACGAAAAGGTATTTTCCAGTCTTTCTGCCAAGGGAAGCACGAATCTCTGTTCGAGAACCGAGAACGTTTTATTTGCGAAAATGATGAAGAGCTCGAAAGCCACTGTGATACTAATTTAAATTGCCTTGCCCAGCTGAACACAATGCAATGACCTCAGCTACTAGGATGACTTAATCTAGAGTCCATATATAAATAACCACATCCCAGTTATATTTGTCCTTTACGTATGTCAAAATTACATGTAAAACTATACCAAATTAACCTTGTTTTGTATATCTATGTTAAAACGAAATAACTCTATCGAAATATAGAAGTACAAATGATCTTTTGCTATTTTCTAAGTAATATTACAGAGCAGAATTATATTTGACCAAGAAAAAAATAAATGTTAGAGAAATTAAAACTGTTCTCTTTTAGTAAGAGATCATCAATGTATACCTAATCTCTTGTTTATAGTTATGAAGCTATGACGTTCAACCTGAACCTACGGGGCCAACCTACAGTAGTTGAAAATGTACGAAAGTAGCGTCCGCTATCAAGTTCTTGTTCGTATCAAAATTACCAGAAAATGGCGAAGTAAGGATCTATATACATTTGCATAGCAAAAATCGAGAAATTCTGTCTTTGCTTGTCTACTGCTATTGATAGAATTACAAGCAAGGCGGGTTTTCTTTGTCATTCACTGACGTCCAATATGAGTTAAATAAAACCGCAAGGACACATCATTCACAGGATAAAGTTGTCATATGTCATGATAAGCTATTAAAGAATAAATTCATCAGGGCTGAAGAAGCCCGAGTAAGCCGGTGGGAAGGCGAATCCGAAGGCGGGAAGTCAACAGGCGAAAGAAAAAAACTCGACAAATCTCCAGCTTGTCTTAATTAGATCCTGATAAGGTAACTACTCTCCAAACTGGCTAAGTTAGAGTTACAGAGTCCGGAGGAGACTTAGGTTCGATTTCCGCCACTTTCTCGAGTCCGGTTCGGGGAAGGAGTGCGGGCTCCTTGCTCGAACAGCGGCTGGTAATCGAACCTAGAGGAGACTCCATATAAAAAGGACGGGCGTGCTCGTTGGAAATTTTGAAAAGAACCCCTGAGGGACACCAAGATCCTGTTTTGTGGGCGTGGCTTGAATTCGTTTTGTTTTTTTCACTCTTAAGAGGTACCAATTCTAAAACAACGCTTTTTTCTCCTGTCATATTTTTTTCGGTTCAATACCCTAAAAGGAAGTAACAGAGAAAGCTTCCGGTGTGGATCTTTTGAGACTGAACACCCTAAGTGATACAAAACCGGTTTTTTAACCCCTAAAAGTTAGGACGAGCACCCCTGTCCATTTTATATGGGAGTTCCCCCGGGATCCAAAGCCGGGAAGTCAACAGGCGAAAGAAAAACCCTCGAAAAATCTCTGGCTTGAAAAAGACACCAACACCGTCTTAGGGCTATAAGGTTATCACTTTCTGAACTGGCCGGCTAAGCTAGGGTGGCAGAGGCTGTCCTGCCATGATATCGCAGGCACGTCACTCACTCCATAAGCTATTACAAAGGAACATCACCACTCGTCATTAAAACCAGTCTAGATACAGCTCGAGTAAACATGATGTAATTACTCGAGAGATCATTGTTAAACCACGAAATAGCAACTACGACTGGCCACTCATATGAATGAGCTCTGTGTCCAAAGTCAAGGACTACTGCATTCTTCTGGTTGTCGGCTATATCACAAACTGCTATCCCTTTCTGAGCCATAAGATAACCCAACCGCTCCTTGGGGAAAGACTTCGTGACAAGGACAGCAACGCGGTGAAGGGAATCACTTCCTGCCCACTTGTTGATCTCATCTTGGACGACTTGAGTGATAAAATCAAAATCCGAATTCTTCACAGGTACCACTATAACGGAAGGTCCACAAATGTGGTGACCGAGGTGGTTTGAAACATCATAATTCTCCACGAATTGGGTAAAAATTTCTTTTGTTTCTTTTCCAATGTGATCAAACCGAGGAAGCTTTAATCTCTGCAGTAAATCAAGAAGAGACACTTTAACAAACTCTTGTACAAAGGTGTAAACTTCAAAAGTGGATCTCACTATTGTTTTAAGGCAGGGCGCATGATAAATGTTGTGGGTTTTGCAGAGTTCACGAGCTTGAGTTTGAATTTTCAATGCATCAGCTAGTCCCCCTGTTTCATCACGAGATGATTCATCTTCGTTCCTTTGCATGTAATCATATGCAACCCAGCAATAATAATCAAGATCTGCCATTCGGCTCAGAAGGTTCCCCAACTGAATCAACACGTCAGGAATTTTGGCTTCAAAGGCCTGCAGCTCATCAGCAAAGAAGTGAAACTTCACGGCAGGATCGCATCTTTGAAAGAACTCGGAAATGCCGGCCGGAGACACGACTTCGACTCCACTTGAAATGCTGTTTTTTGCAAAAAATTCCGTGTAAAGTGCGGCTAGTGAAGAGGGAACCACAATAACAACCTTCTGTCCCTGCTTGGCACATTCCAAAGCTTTGAACTGGAGCAAAATTGTTTTTCCGCTTCCGGACGAACCGTTAAAGAATTGTTGGCGTGGGCCATTCCATATTCGTAGCTGATCAGGATTCAAGAACAAAAATTGTTTTGCCAAGATAGCCTGCTCCGGTCGATCAGCTGTCTTCACAACCACTTGCGACCCATCCCCACCTTGCTTGGTACCCCTTTCGTAGCTCTTCTGAAGGAATTTCTGCTGATCAATCTTCTTGCAAACATCTGAGAGCACTTTAGAGCTGACTTCGCAACGCTGGCCAACAAAAATGTAAATCAAATTCTGCAACTGTCGCTTTTCGTGGCTGTCAAACGTCCGTTTAGCAAATTTGTCTTCCCACCAGCTGACAAAATTTCCATCCGATTGCACGTTTTCTTCTCGAAGACTGATAAAATTTTGATTCTCGCGGCCTGGCTCACTGACGTTTGGCATTGCAATTACTTTATAAACAGGAATGGTAGATTCCTTGTAACCAATCTCGTGTGAAAGAGCATGAATTATTTCTTCTCCAATTTGAAGTTGTTTTCTCGCTTTGCTTTGAGTTGACTTACTGAACTTCTTTGGTGCTTTGACCTCGATAAGTATAATACCAATCTGCCGGTGAATGATCAGAAAGTCGATTTCTCCGTCGAGATTCAACAACTTGTCTGTCAAAATGGAGTGATTGGCAGGCAGCTTTTGTCGAAGAACATTTTTGATGAATTCGGTGATTTTTACCTGCGCTAGAACAAACATCGGCTGATTAGTTTCTTTCCCGAACTTTTCCAGCATGTGAAAGATTTTCAGTTCGGCGTTATCTCCATGAATGCTCGCTTTTTCGATGTTATTAAGCGGAGTCGCACCAGAAGCTTGACCAGTTGGCGCGATATAACCAAACGGAAAAGCCGAAGGGCACATAACTGTATCGTGGTCTGATGAATCTACATAGTCGGGATAAATTCCGCTGAAGTAAGCTTCGCAAGCTTGCGTCAAGTCAGAAAAATATTGGCCCGCCGGCCCTTTAACAAAGGCAGAAGCCTCCATTGCCCTTCAAGAATGTTTTAAGCTATACCGGAAGACACACATAGAAGAAGGCAGGTCATTAAAAATTTATCACTTTCGTTTTGATAACAAAAACAAAAATCCCATGTCTTAATTGAATTTCAGTTTCATGTGGCTTAGGGGAATTTTTTTGTTTTTCTGTAAAAGAACTTCCAAGTTAAGATTGGCTTGAGGGATTTCATTTCGGGACCTGAGGGGCTGTTTAAGAGACCTCCAAACCTAGTTACTAGTAGCAGACGCTCTTTGGGTTCGCCAAACAATCTTGTTAACCGCGCGGCCATGGGCCGAGCGCGGTTCTAGGTTTACCCGTGGTTTATTTTATTTTTTTTTGTCGGTGACCAGACGCAGACCTCCGCTCGGCCAAACTTTGAGTCACGCAACATGTGATTTTTTTCCGCCAGAAGCTGTTAAAACATAAATACACGGACAATTTTACCGATATTGTTTTCTTTTTTGTGGGTAAAATATATTTTCTTTTCGTTTTATCAAAGCGTTGGATTTAAAGGGAATAATAAATACGCTGAAAAAAGGTATTACGTCAGCCATGGAATGCGCTGACGTTGCAGCTTTCACTTTCGCTACGTGACAAATAAGATCGTGTTTACTTTGCAAGTTTATTTCGGCAGAAGCGACGGTCATTAATTTATTTGTAATTTTGCGAGTATTTCTTGTGGTTTTAGGCAAATGAAGTAAATCCTTTGACTGTTTCATCGCAGCAAGTTCATAGATCGGAAGGAAAATTAAATATTTGCAAGCCAAGCAAAGAACGTGTCAGAACGTGCAAAGATTACGTCATTGATAGGGAAATAACCACCGTACTAAAGATAGCCGTAGATAACGCAATTCTTGAATTATGTGACTTGTGTGACTTCTTTGCTAACCCTTAACTCAAGGGAAAAAAACAATTAAATTTAATTGTGACTTTAAAGAAAGAAAGCGGTTTGTAATAGTGTTCGTATCTTCATGCCCATACATATCCCGAAGAAAGTTCCAGATTAAGACTATTACGTCATCGGAGATGTCACAACGGCTACGACTGATGGTGCAATAATAGAGTGTGTGTTGATCAAGTGATGTGATGTCTACAGTAATCAATGAATCATCAAAGATTGCTTTGGAATATGGACTGCGTTGCGACTGTAGTACTAAGAAAACAGTTAAATTTTAAAAGCGCGGTTATAAGATCTAACAGATCTTCTTGTTTCCCTACGTGGGGAAGGAAGATTGCGTGACGAGCCTAATGAGCGTTTGCGTACGAGGCTATGCCTAACTAGTACGAGGCATACTCCAGGTCATGGACTCCTGATACCCTCGTGTGCTATTCCATGCTGTTGCTTGCAACGAGAGAAACGTTTCCTGGGTGTTGCATTACGCTTACTACGTGACGCAATTCAGCTCGTTCGAAGGCCGTGACGTTTTAGCAGCCGCTCCAGCTTCTCTGTCCGAAAGAGACTAAGGCCTGACTACTCGAGTCACCATTCCGTTCCTACGAGCAATTTGACCACCGCTGTTTTCGAAAATACAGCTTTTTCATTTTCGATGGCTCGGTCACCAGTGTCCAGTCTAGGTGAAATTTTGAGAAAGGATGGTTCAGTCACGATGGTTGGGGTTCAGCGACCCAGAAGTCCAAAAATGGTCGACAAAAGGTTTACGTTTGCGGGTGGAAAAACCGAAGATTGGAACACTGTGTCAAATGCCGTGACTGCTCTCTTTCAACGAAAGAAGTTAGCAAAATTAGAATTAAGCAGTCTGACAGAAAAGGTAAAATCAGTTAAACTTGAAATCGGTGGGCCCACGATATGCGAGTGGTTCAAGGAATCGCTTGTAAAGGGTATGATTATTCTACGCGAAGATGTGAAAGACAAAAATGGCGAAGTTCTTCTTGACAAGCTGGCTGATAGTTGGACCTATTTCTTCTGTACGATATTGCCATTACTTCAAGCAATTTTCTTTGATATACAGTCTCGCGAAGCCCAGTCTACAAGGTCTATTGCCCTTTTAAACTTTCGAGATGTTGTTGTGTTGAAAACCAAACTGGAAGAAGCGTTTGTTATGGATTTAACTGTTCCACCTAAAGTCGTACAGATGTTGTTGATTTTGCAGGTGAGACTGAGAATGTTTATTTTTTACATTTTTTCGGTTGCTAGAAAGATATCTTTGTACAAGGCTGTATTGTCATATTCCTTAAAAAATGGATTGACTATATTGCATTTCAGTTTGTGTTGTGTGACTCTGATTGGTCAATCTGATTTTCAGGCACGCTTTATCAGCTGCCACCATTTAAACAACAAATTGACCTCATTTTATCATAGTCTACACACTCTAGACCATAGAAATGTCATAACAAGATGTTGAAAACTCAATTAGATCTATTCCCTTTAAGTTAATTTCTCTGATGTCATTTCTTTCGTCTATTTATGAGCTCAAGACTTTTTTAACAATTAGATTATCAGCTCAAGATTTCTATCATGCATAAAATTCGAGAGCGAATAATCCAGTTGCTTCAGTACAAATCCATCAGTCATTCAAAACTTAAACAACAAGACTGGTTCACAGTCACTTTGGAAACTGCCATTTTGTTGACAACCACACACTGCTGGGCTATTCACTATCTACTTAACAGCTAGATTATGAGCTCAAGATTTCTATTTAAACAATGGAGTGTATCTGTCAAGGAATTATTAGCTGATAGTTACCCTGCAGAAATTTGAAGTTCTTAAAACAAATATTTGCCCGAGAAGCGAAGCTTTGAGAGCAAATATGCTAGTTTTAAGAACATCAAATTTCCAAGGGGAAACTATCAGGCTGATAGTTCCAAGGCATAAACACTCTATTGTCTTTATTGTTCACCACTAAATTTTCTTCTGTGCGCTAGATCAAAACTCATACAGAATTATTTTCTAATTTTCTGGATGAAAGCCATGAAAGCCAAATGTGAAATTTGAAAAAGAAAACAGAACAAAACCCACTTAATACAATAATTTCAGTTGTTTTTTTTTTTTCTGGAAGCCTGCATATTTTCATGGAGTACTATCCATCTGGGTATTTTCCTCAGACGGGCACTATGGGCTGATAGTGTCTCTCCACGGATGAACACTATCACGTCACGTGATCAATTTAAAGCAATAAGAATATTGGAGAAAATTTGGTGGCCAACTATAAGAGGTGATAGTTGATGAGACCGAAGGCCAAATCAACTATCACCTCATAGAAATCGAGTAGAATTCTAACTAAATTTCCTTCAAATAATGATTTCCAATCACTTCTCAACTTAGTATTACACTTCATACTTCAGCAAAATAGCGCAGATTGAATTGTTATTTAAAACTTGCAGTTTTACACGCATGCTCATCAGTTCAGTTTGGTCTAGAATCGGGTGTAATTTAGGGGGAAAGTGGCCAGTGTATAAATAATTTAGTCTAGAACAAGGTTTTTTACCTAGGGTTCTATAATAGAAATTGAAACTTGGAAGTGTCTTTGTACAATATTGGTTTAATAGTTAGTTTATATTGGACTATGATTCATAGCGATAAAGTTTCTGTTTTGAAAATAGCTAGTCTGGGATAGGGGTTTTTGGCACCTAGTCTAGAATACGTTTGCAAAATCAAGCTGATCATTGTCTAGTATTGGGTAAGGGTTTCAGAGTCCCAACAGCCCACCCCCACCCAAAGGCTTATAGAGTACCCCCCCTTCCTGGGATACCAGTAGATTTATACTAAGGGATGATAGGGTGACAAGGCTGAAGGCTAAACCAACTATAACCTCAAGTAGAAATCAAGTGCCATTGATTTGATTGTTTTAAAGCAAAATGGAGCAGACTGAATCATAATCATTTTAATTTATAACTTGCAGCTGTTTCTGCACATTCATCAATTCATTAGTAAAATTTTGAGGATTTAGATTTTCCTACAGGGGGCATGCCTTAAAACTGAAAATTATATGAGTTTATTTACTGAAATTTCCAATTGCTATGGAGCACTTGGGGCTTTCATATTTTCCATTAGGGTATCTGTTTTAGGTCAATTTTTTCTTTACATCAGAATGAACCAATTTTTGAAACCAGCTTTTTTAAAATTTTTTTTTGTTTTTTCAGGGGTGGGGGTCTTAAAAGAACAACATATACACCACCAACCCCCCTCAGTTTTTAACCCTACCCTACCATGCCAGGATCCCATAGTCACCTGTGGGTATACTGTCACCTGTTATAGTTCATTGCTTAATTTTCTGGAATTCCTAATGGTTTAAATTGATCATGTGATGTGATAGTGTTCACTGGCAGAGAGACACTATTTAAACAATAGAGTGTTTCTGTTGAGGCACTATCGGCTGATAGTTGCCACAAGGAAATTTGATGTTCTAAAAACAAATAGCTACCATTGAAAGGAAGATTCTAGCGCAAATATGCTAGTTTTAAGAACAACAAACTTTTAAGGGGTAACTATCAGATTGATAGTTCTGAGACTAAAACACTCTGCTGTCTTTATTGTTCAGCATTATATTTTCTTTCACACACAAGTTCAAAATCATATTGAATTATTTTCAACTTGTTTACATGAAAGCCAAATGTAAAATTTGAAAAAGAAAACAGACAAAAACCTACTTTATACAATTTCAATTGTTTATTTTCTATAAGCCAACTTGTTTACAGAAAAAATTTTCACTGATGAGTTCTATATCCATCCATGTTTTTTCCTCAGACGGGTACTATGGGCTGATAGTTCTCTCCGCAGATGAACACTATCACATCACATGATCAATTTTACAAATAAGAATCAAAGAAAATTTAGTGGTGAACTATAATTGCCCATGGTAGTCATCCAAGTAAAATATCCAGATGGATAGTATTTGCTCGTGAAAATTTTTCTTTAAGCAAGTGTGCTTAAAGAAAAAAAATTGAAAGATGCAATTTGTTTGTTTTCTTTTTCAAACTTTACATTTGGCTTTCACACCTTTCATCTAAAAAAGTTTATTAAAAATAATTCAACATGACTTTTTGACTGGTGCACGGAAGAAAATTTAGTGGTGAACAATAAAGACAATATAGTTTTTTTTGTTGACGAACTATCGGTCTGATAGTTACACCTTGGAAATTTGACGGTCTTAAAACTAGCTTATTCTGCGGGGCAACTATCAGCTGATAGTTCCTCAACAGAAATGCTCTATTGTTTAAATAGGGTCTGTGTGAGGTCATACCCAATTATCAGTTTTGACCAGTTATGACAATTAAGTGATAACTATAACTTACAGTGAATAGACAACACTCACTATGATGGCTATGCTATCAGTGTAGACTGTCTGTAATGCAGACAATTTAAGTGATTATCACCAATGCTTAACTGGAGACTCAATATTTCTTTTACAGAGTGTGCACGATGACCAGAATAGCAGAAACTACAGAAAGCTGGAACATCTTATCTCTTATACTGTGTCACCTTACTTAAGTTCAACAGGCTTGCAACCAAAACCGTTGAAACAAACTGTAGAATCTACAGCAAGTAAAGATGAAGATTCACAAGAACCAAGTACTGTGACAGAAAAAGTAGCAGAAACTGTGAGACAATCTAATAAGAAACCTCGTCCCATCAGTGTTGGGAACTCCTTGGAACTTCAGTCTAGGTATTCGGCTGACAGACTTCATGAGGCTGCGCTTCAATCAGGACAAAACAGACGCTTTACGTATACATCTGATTGTTTAACTGATTCATCTCGGAGTTCTGTGTTTGGCTCTAGCTCATCTACTGTCACCTAGAGCTACTATAATGGTTTAAAGGACTCTTTGTCACCAGTCAGTTGACACAGGACGCACAGTGCCTACTGCAATAGTCGTTGCATCAGGCTTGAGTTTTACAGACTGAAGTTAAGACTTCAAGCTTGCTTGAGAGGCCTTTGTCTTCATGTCGTGACAACTGACTCTTGCAGTTCTGTCTTATGCCAGGGGGTAATGAACAGGGACGGTGTGACCTGTCATATGTTATATCCTCCCGGGGAAGTGTCTATTCACTTCATGCAATAAAACTCTCGAGAAAAGCAAATTGAAGATGGTCTCTTTGAGTGCTTTGTCCTTTAAATTGATCCTAATCATGTCAAAAAGTGAGCAATTTGCAAAGAATATATCACACAGGAAACTTGATAATTTAAGTTGTATGTCAGTCACCACTTCTCATGTATACAGTTCACAGAACAACATTTTCAGGCCCTTCATGAAGCAAATCAGAACAGTGTGAAAATCAGAATTATCTTACTTGTGGAATGCAATTGTGTCATGAGTGAAAACTAATCAGATGTGAGATAAATCAAATGCAAATACTAACAGCAATGATCCCTGTGGCTGGATTTATCATCTGGCATTCTGATTAAGCAATAAATTATTCAATAAAAAACCTTGCATAACTTTGTCATCCAATGAAAAGTAAAACCAACTTCAATTGTAACTCACTAGACATGTCTTCTCACACCTTGTGTCAGCTATGTGTTTTTTCTTTGAGTTTTGATTGGTTCACTGGATTGTGATTGGCCAGATTTGTCGGATTTGGGGTGAATGAAGTGATTGTGGTAGAAAAATCAGATATCCTTTAAGACAGCTATGGTATTTATACATCACTGAACTCTCTAAGGAAAAGTGCACTCCAGCCTTTCCACTCCTGTCTCAAACTACATGGTAGAGTTTCTTTGACACAGGGGCGGATCTAGGGGGGGAGGTGCAGGGGGTGTGCACCCCGCCGAAATGAAGACTTCTTCTTTGTATTCACTTTCAAAATTTGTTTACCTCGCCATTCAGTTATGCCATTCCTTAGTGGTGCACCCGCTCCTAAGAAAAATCCTCGATCTGCCCCTGTGACCTTGTTAAATAACTATACATGACCAGGATTTTAATAGCTTACATGGCTGACAGGAGTGTTATTCACACAAGCGCCAAAATCATGACAATATAGCGTAAAGATATTGTTTCATGACAATATGCTTTGCCATCCGGGACTCCACTGGCTTCAATGAACACAATCATGTTTTGTCCGTCATTTTCTCTTCTCATGTCGTCTGTGATTAAAGGTGGCTCCATACAGTTCATTTATCGCGTTGCGTGCTCGGGTTTTTTTCTGCGTGCTATGTTTTTGCGTTCGTTTTTACACCCAGTCCTTTCAAACGTATTAAATGTAATAGGCAATGATGAACTAGTGTCACCTCCGTTAAAATCTTGGCTTTTAGTCTTGAATTATAAATGCACAAACAAATGCGTTTTTTTCCGTTTATGTGACTATATTTGTGCTATCTTAAATTTCCTTCGGTGAAATCTTCCAAAATTTTCACAGAACATCGAATCGGGTGGGATACGAATCTTAAACTTGAAAAAAGGGTGAAAAAAGTAGGGTTGTACCGACAGGTTTTTTGAGACTTTTGCAAATATTGATATGTCTTTTACCGGTTAACCTGAAAAAAGAGCTCGAGCTAAAGTAAATATCGATTACCAGTTGGCCAAATTTTACGGAATTTCCGAGTCACCGAAGAAACGCGAGAAAATTCACTTCAGTTTTGCTTTTTGTGCTCATGCTGTCGCTGATAAAGGATATCGAAATATGCTGAAGTTTCATTTCTTATTCTTTTTATTAATATTTAAAAAAACTCAAATGAGATCAGGGATTGGCCGGAGAGAAGAAATTTTTATCTTGAAATGGGTGATTTTGGTACCTTCTTGGGTGGTAAAGTTTCTCTGTTGTATTCTTTGCTGGATTGAGTCATGTTAGGAACAAATTAGAATTAAACTGTGTGATTCCAATTCGAAATCGATGTTTGAGCATCTATTGCGAACAGAACATACATGTATCTATAATAGATAAAGCTAAGCAGTGTACTGGAGCCTGTTTGTGGTGCAGTGATATCGATAAAATGGCTAGTGGCAAAATGGCTAAACCCTCCATAACCAGAAGTACAAATGGGTGTCAGAAAACTGGTAAAGCACCCTAATATAATGCTTAAGGGTAATAACATTTTTAAGGGACAAACTGTCATCTATGAGAAGCTACTTTGGAGGTCGTCCACAAAATGGCAGTGTTTTATCACTTTCTCTGAGGTTTCGAGGAAGATTTAGAAATGTCACTGGGTTATTCAGTTTCCAAGAAAACTCAAAAATGGAGATTGAACTTGCGTTTAAAACCTCAAAATTATCCAATGAACTGATGAAAGTCATGAAAATCATGAAATTATGCGAACGGACAGCTGCAAGTTTCAAACAACAATTTAGTCTACGAGGCCATCTGCGAGTTGATCTGGCCTTCGGCCTCATCAACTATCATCTCTGCCATAGAAATCTTGAGTTCATAATCTAATTGCCAATTAGTATAGGCCGTGCAAGTGCTAGATTTCGTCCAACTCTGGAAAAATAAATAAGGAAAACGAAATAAAATGGGAAATGAAATGCGTAAAAAGAAACTGGTAAGAAAAATGCACGCATGTCCGCTTCTGTTTACCAGTGACGTCACGGATTGAGCGAATATCAATCGCAGGAACTTTTTTCCATGCTAAAAGTCGAGGGAAACTTTCCTCGAAGCAGAGGAAAACGTCCTCTGTAGCCGCCGTTTTGGCGGTGCAGTTTAATTCTCGACTGTGTTAGCCTTTCTGCCAGCCATCATTATGGGTGGCTGTATGGGTACATCGCGAGATCCCAGTGTGCGAGTCAGTTCCAGCGATCAATTTGGTAGTACTCCAGGAGGTTGTTATCAAAAAATGCACAAGTGTTGTACCTTGATATGTTCGCTTGGCAAGGTTTTGGGACCAGCCTAAACGAGTAGCTTAAAATTTTTATTTTTCTTGCAGTCACTCTGGGTCGCAATCAACCACTGAAGAAAGAGAGGCCGCCATGGACTTCCGAAATGCCGCTAACAGAAGGCCAACTACGTAGCAAAAGAGATGAGTTTTGGGAAACTGCTCCAGCTTTCGAAGGGCGGAAAGAGATTTGGGATGCCTTGAGAGCGGCAGCTGAAACAGACGATCATACGTGGGCTCAAGCAATCGTAGATGGAGCAAACATAACACTTCCCACAGGTAAGCGCTCGGCAAGCTTCAAGTCGACTGAAGCATGGCGAGAACATATATATCTCAGCTCAAGTCACGCAAGAAATACCTTGGCAGTTTGCATTTTCCTGTACTGTTTTCGCTTTAAATTTCGTAGATATTCTTACGAGTATTAAGCGCGTTTTCACATCTTATTAAATACGCCTTCAGCGGTCTACGTGACCACAGATAGACACCGAAAAGTTAGGAAACAATATTTTTGTTGTCAAGATGGCTGCTATCAGCTCACGGCATTTAAATGCATTCAAGCACAAAATGAAGTCTTTTCGCTAGAGATTGATGCCCGATTACAAAAATTTGACAGGGTTCGCTGACAGATTATGCTCTCAAAACCCTACATTTAAAAACATTTGATCCCAGGTCGTAGTATCGTAGCTAGACTGCTTAACTCAAACAAATTGTAAGACGTAAGATTTAAACAATACAAGGGTCGAGACATCACTCAACGAAAATTATTCCTGTCATTGATTGTAAATGTGAAGACTAGACGATCGGGTGTAGCAGAAATTTCACTTCCCAGGTGCTGGTCCGTTAGAAAAAGTATAATGGTTTTCAAAATGTACTAAATTCGTGTCTCGACGTGCGAAAGAAACCAACAAATATTTCACACCCGTGCTAAATTGTTACAAAATTGTAGTTTTTGCATATTTACATTTGAGTATACTCTGCTTTCGATATTCAGGGATTATTCCTTTTGCGAGTTAACAAGCAAAATGAATTGTTTTTTAATCTGTAAAATTCTTGATAGTTGAAAGTGAAATGTTAATTTCTTGCAAGAGCGTATTAATTAAGTTATTCAAGATTTCTTGATATGTAGTCGATCACTTGGAAACTGAAAGGCAATATCACTTAGTAGTGTTATCTCTGGAAAGATCTCTTTGTACGTGGCCCAATTACTGAGCAACAGAACTGCCGACCCCCTGAGAAAAATTAAATCTGGAAGTTACTTTCAAAATTTTATGTCACTTAGGGCTAATGTGAAGTAAACAAAGGGACTGGGTGGCTTTGAAGGGAATTCCTTTTGTTGGGCAAAAAAGATAGAAAATGAGATACATGTAACTTTCATCATCATTACTTCCAATTCTCCAAGAGGTTTCTGTAATAAGCTCTCTTTTACAGGATAGGGTTATTAGGGGGAGGGAGGGGGTCACTCTTCATATGGACTCTATAGTGCATATGCACTCACGTGTCCAACAGCCATGCAAATTTATTGGAGCAAGAGAAATTGTTTGCATAAGAAAAGAGTTGAACTCCCACAGGATTGGTTTGGTACACCAACATGGCTGCCGTTTCATTGTTTTGCAACACCGATATGGCTGCCATGACATTGTGTGCATATGCTCCATCCTTTAACTAGCCTGTGAACACAGATGGATTTCTAGCATTTGTTTCACACTGCAGACTGGCGTCATGGAAATTGCCTGTGGAGTCATTTTCGCAGATGGTATTTTTTCAAGGTACCCTTTGACCAATCCGGCAAGGCTGAACGTGCCAGTAATTGGAGCCTCCTCAGTGGCCATAGCTCTAGGCTTGTGCCATTCAGGGCTCACCACCGTAATAAGGCGATGACCCAAGGTGACTCTAAGCTTACTGGATATCTTTTTATTATTAAGGATCTTTACAAGATGCCTATGATGAACTTGGCAACAGATATGTTCTTCCAGTTTACTGTTTAAGCAGGCCAACAAATCTAATTAAAGATGAAGATGTAAGTGGTGAGGCTAGCACAGAAGCAGACGAAGAAGAACCTGTGCCGTCAGGAGAAGAACTGTACATTAAACTTCGCTTATCATCTGGCAAGGACCTGAAAATGAATGTTTATACTTCTGACACTGTACTGAAAATTAAGAAAAAACTTCATCAATTGGAAGGGATTGAGCCTTCAAAGCAAAGATGGTTTTATGCTGGAAAAATCTTGACTGATAAGACAACAATAGGCGAAGCAAAAATCCCCAAAGGTTATGTTGTACAAGTGATTTTACCTCAGCCCACACCTGTGGAGAACTAGAAAGCTGTTGGCTTTAGTGCAAGGGAATTATTTTGTTACGATATTTGGCACGGATTGTATTTCATGGCAGCTTATTTACTTGTAGTAATATCAAGCTTTGTAGAACTAAAAAGCCACATGCTAAGATGTAAACTATATAAATTAGCATCAGGAATTCTCGAGTTAAGATTTCCATGAAGTGATGCTGATGCATGCCACACAGAAATGAACCTCTGTTTTCCCATTTTCTAATTTCTAAACACAAAATGTTACCACTCCAAGTGGTATAAACAAAGCCATAATGGTGGCATAAGCTCTACAATAAAGGGAATCCCCCACCCCACCCTAGCCCTCCAGGCTGTTGAAGGCCTTGAATGATCATGACAAAAGTACATTATTGCACTTCTAATAATTTACAAGAGAATGTATATTAAGGAAGTCACAATAAGCTGCAAGTTTGCACTGAGTCCACAGCTTAAATAACCCAATTAGGAGTTAATCAACTTCCACTGAATAAAAAGACTCACGACTCATTCTCGGCAGGGGGGAGGGGGGAGTACTCAGATATAAAAGTGACAGGGAGGTGTAAAGACCTTTTTAGGGTTTGAAATTCAGGGTCTGACGACTTTTTTGAGTTAAAAATTTCACAACTTTTTTTGGGTAAAGGACTTTAGTAAGGAATTTTTGGGGGTTCTCTCATTTTTGTCGCAAGCCATTATCAGTTCCTTTTTTGATTTGTTTTAAGGTGGATGGAAAACATCCATGTTTGGAATGTTCTTTATTTTTTCATTATATTGTTTTTATTCACAGAAATAGAACTTTTTTCATTGTTTTTGGCTGCTGGACTTTCTTGGGTCTTCCCATTTGTGATGGGCCCTTCATTAGGTTTGAGGATTTTGCCTGCCATTTGCCCTTCCCTATTCCTACTATATGTGAGTACCTCCCATGTGGACTCATTGGTCCAATCTGAAGTAAAATGTTTGCAAAATACCAGAAAATAAATGCTGAAGCTTGAGATGAAACAATGCACAGATTTGCTGGTAGCTTAATTAAGTTAATGTTCTCAATGGTATTTGCAAATATTTTATAGATTGAGACAAACACTGGACAGAAGTGCCTTATGCCTTTTATTCAATGGTCTTAGTTAACTTGAAACTGGTGTACTATGTAATTACTAACTGCAGAAGTTAAAAATTTGCATATGGATGCCGAAATGCTAGTAGATTGAAATCCCATTACATGTATATAGTTTGAGAAAATAGATGTCAGACTTGAAGTCTACATAATTTGATCCCTCAGAAACTGACAAAATTTGAGCCAAAGAACCCAATCTTAATGCTTAATCACCTGTGAAGTATGTTTTGCTCAAGTCTCAATGTTTTTTTTTTTTACATAGGTTATGCAAATGAGTATGTCTCTGGCTAAAATCAGTGCCTGAATATGTACAGTCACATAAAATTTAAAAATTAAATATGAAGCAAAGTGTCATATAATTTAACTGGAGTTTGGTTCTGCCATTGATTGTTATGACTGAAAATAATTTACAGTGAAACTGGTTGAAGCATTTCACTTTATAGTGAATATTATGATGCAAATTTTGATTGTTCAACACAATAATGGAAATCTGTGACTGTTAAACCTCAGCTGAATAGAACAACTATGCAAATCAATACTATCATATAATGAAATAATGTAGTCTGCTTTTTTCAAGCATTTTTCCATTTTAAACCTCATCAGAAGTTGCCCAACCATTCTTTCATTCACAAATTGGTGTGATTAATAAAGAAAGTTTACAGTCAAATGAAAAAACTAAAGCATTCAAAACACAAAACATTTTACATTTGTGTTCCATGATTTTTTGTATAATTTTGTAAAATCATTTTATTCAGTGGCAGTAACAAATCAATAAGTCAAACAACTATCAAATCTATTCTGTGCAATTGCAAGTTTACATAAGTATAATAATTTCAGCATTCACCATTATTCAGTTGAACATAATTCTGCAATTTTTTTTTTTTTTCAGCAGAAAGGTTCTTAAGATGTTTAGACTGTAAGCATAAACAATGTATGGTTAATTAGCCCTCTTAGTCTCAAACATGATTAATAATATTAAATGTGTGGTCCTGGAAATATCCATACAAACCCCAAGGAGAGTTAGTAGAGATTAGGAGGGGGTCTCAACAGCCAATAATTTTAAAGGAAACTATTAACCTAAACTGGAATCACTTGAGGGATCGGGATTGGTGCGGGCAGGGGTGGGTGGGTCCAAACCAAATAACTTTCCATGGGAGGGGTATGGATATTTTTTGGAACAACACATTGCAGATTCTTTTCACCAACTGATAGTCAATTTTTTTTTTTTTCTTGTTTGCTTGATATTGGCTGGTAATGCTAGATCATTTGAGAGCTACTGCAAATTTAGGATTAGGAGAAAGTTTAATAATAATATTCATAATAATAATTATAATAATAACCTACTGGAAGACATTGTATAAGCACAGCATTTTAAAATGTCAATTCAGCATGATAATTTCTGAAATTTTTTTAACAAGTATTTTTCATGATCAGAAACAGAATACCAAGTGAATTTAGTCTGATGCAATTCAGTGTAACAGCCCATTTCAAAATTACTTGCCTGATAAGTTGAGTTGTACGACACTAGGTCCAACTAAAAATGTAACTTACAAATTGTATCAATAACAACATTTAAAGCTATAGGCTTTTGTGAAACCCATTTGTGTTTTAAAGTCAGTGGTATATTCCATAAGGTTTGGAAACAGCAAGAAAGATTGAAAACCAGTTACATTTGTGTGTAAACTGATGCAAGAGTAATCAAGGCATCCAGTTACAGCAGCAACTACAGCTGTAATGTTATTGCATTATTGCTATAATAATTAATTATTGGACACCCAGATGAATATGCTCTTATGTAGAAAAAAAGACATGGGAAACAATTGAAAGATAGAATTCAGTAACCGTTTCAATCCTGTGTGAATTGAGATCACTTATTAATATATTTGATGCTTAATCAAATAGTTAAATGGAAGATCCTCCTCTACATTTTGATGGTTTTTATCTTGAAAAATGAATTTATAAACATGCATATTTCATGTTTTTGATTAAAGATAGAAAGGTACAAAGAGTGGCAGAAATTAGTCTTGGGCTCTCGATCAGAAGGTCCGATGCATTTCACTTATGTAGTGTCTCTGCTCACACAAGCATTATTTTGACATGTCAGCTTACTAGGGGAAGAAGCAATTACCTTTTCTTAACTTGTCCAATATTCTCTAAAGATTTTGCTGGGTAAAAAGGGTCAAGTAATATAACATGATCCACTTTATAGTTCACCACTAAATTTTCTCCAATTCTCATTGGTTTAAATTGATCGCTTGACACGATAGTGTTTGTTCGTGGAGAGACACTATCAGGCCATAGTGCCCATCCGAGGAAAATACCCAGATGGATAGTACTCGTCCGTGAAAATTTTTCTGTAAACAAGTGGGCTTGTAGAAAATAAACAATTGAAATTGTATTTAGTGGGTTTCTGTTGTCTTTTTCCAATTTTACATTTGGTTGTCACGGCTTTCACCTAAAAAAGTTAATTCAAAAAAATAAATTATTCTAAATAATAATTCAATATGATTTTTGAACTGGCACACAGAAGAAAATTCAGTGGTGAACAATTAAAGACAATAGAGTGTTTCTGACTTGGAACTATCGGTCTGATAGTTGCTCCTTGGAAATTTGATGTTCTTAAAACTAGCATATTTGCCCTTGAAACTTTGCCTCTCGGGCAAATATTTGTTTTAAGAACATAAAATTTCCACGGGGCAACTATTAGCTGATAGTTCCTTGACAGAAACACTCTATTGTTTAATTAGTGCAACTCCTCGGACAACCACATTTCACTGCAAGTTAAAACATTGCCCAAATTCACACCATTCAGCAAGTTCCAAGGTGCTGAGACAAGGATAAATTGGTCAAAGTCTATGCAGCACGTTGCTGTGGCTTGCAAAACGGTAGTAAAACATTTGACCAATGCTTTTCAACTTGCAGATCAACATATTTTTTTGGACAAAGTATTGTAAGGAAAATGATACCTGTATTGATAAGAAGTTAAAGAGGAAGTGTGTAACTATCATGGGATCAATCATGGCACTTAGCCATCAGCTAATAAGATTAGCTATCTGTCAGCAAATCTGTCAAAAGTCAACTTAATTTAATGAATGGGATTATCATTTTCAGCTTTGATATATCCCAAATCCTTTTTGCACTTAGCAATAAATAAAAGGAACTTGTCCAAAGGAATGGCTTTTAGCAGGTTATTTAGTCAATCTGCAAGTCACAGAGCATTGTACACAATAAGATTGTACCATTTGTGGCACAGCGAAAATATAAGATTCAACTGATAAATTCTAGGACTGAGAAAGATAAAATTAAGATGTTTCACAACAACAGGTCATTATGAACAAGTCTTTGATTTTAGTTTGTCATAAATGGCAACAGAAAATTTAACTCTGTAAATATAAGTAGTTTTTTCAATATTTTGATCATATGTCAGGTGAGTGGTCTCTGTGAGGTAGAATTCTCCTGATGTGTGCTTGACAATTTTACATTGACTGATACATGTGAAGTTGAAAAATTAAATTGTTTTACAGGCATTATATTTTGTGTTACAACTGTCAACCCAACCAAACACCTTAACGACTCCAAACAATGACACAAACATGTTCCTTCCTAACCTCAGAAATTCCAATTTTTTATCCTTTATAAAATGATTTCCCTGAAATGGTAACAATTCATCTTGATCTTAAAAGACACGTTTCTCCGCTTAAATATCTACAATAAAACTTTACTAGCATTTAATAAAATTAAATGATAAACTTTGTAACTGACAAAAGAAGAAAGAAGTTTCTCTTGCTCTGTTTAAACTATAAATACTTTAACCATGTTTTTAGAATTACCATTTAGGCCTCCTTTAACTGTAAGCAAACCCAACATGTGTTTCTGACTTAATACGCTCATACATGTACATGCCTTAATTAGAGACAGCTACATGACCTATATACATTTAGATGTTCTCACATTAACTAATAACTTACACAAAACATTTTAACATCTTGGAATTTTTCTAATATTCAATGAAAAAGTCCCAATTTGTAAGGACTGGTGTAACAGTAACTTCCAATGAAATAATAAACACCTATTTTTAAACAGACAACAATAGCATTAGCTATTAAAATATCAAAAATTCCCCCTCCCAAAAAGATAAGACTTTGAAGGAAATAACATAATGGATATTGATATACTTGGCTTTGCTTTGCGGATTCACAATTACTTGGCCAACATCACGCCGTTCAATATTAGTACAGGCATTAAGAACAAGCATCAAATTGCTAACTGACACAAAATTATTAGAAACATGACTAAATAAGGGGCTGGTCTTACATATAAATATCCAAAGGAGGGTTGCTGGCGGGGGGTTTCTGATATTTTTTCTGTTTGAAAACATTACAATAGCTTGAGCCAAACAAAAAGAAAATGGGGGTCTTCAAATTTCTGACATTTCCAAAGTAAAATTTTCCAGTTGTCTCAGGTTTGTAGAGGATTGATTCGACATCACAACAGTTTTTGAGATATGAAGAAAAATGTTTCATTGCTTGAAGTTAAATTACAGTTATCTTTTGTCTCAAACAGGGTCACATTCTCAATACCATCACTCCACCATGTCTTCATCTACTGCCTCACCCCTACCCCCAGGGAGATGAGTTGCTTGTCTGCAACAAGGTTCTTCAATTGATGGCGTTTTCGTGTTGAAGTAGCCATTTTTTGGTAGCAGCTCCGTTAAATGAGCTATAATTTCCAAGATCACCATTACTTTTGACTACTCTGTGGCAAGGAACGATGAGGGGTATGGGGTTTGTCTTCATTGCTGTTCCCACAGCCCTGGCTCCCTTGGGGTTGCCCGCCATATTGGCAAGCTCTCCGTAAGTTACGGTTTCTCCAGCCTTCACTTGATCTTTGAGGATCTTCCACACTCTGCAGCAAAACGGTTTGTTCAGTTCAAAATCTTTGGTGTTCAAAGTTGGTAATTTAACTTTCGCCAAAGGTGAATTCGAGAAATATGCGTCCATCCAAGCGAAGCAGTCCTGGATGTGTTGAGTGGAACGACTCTTAGGGTCTAGCTTCTTGTTTTCTTGCGCAGCTTTTATCTTTGTTCCTTTTAGTTGAATGGATGTAACGCCATCATTATCGGCCCGGATTTCATAACCACCAACTGGAGACTCGAAATATCCTACTTGCTTCATCTTTGAGCTCACTCACTCGCTCGCCCTTCTTAGGAAAATGGCGCGAAAATTAAGTGCCTGAATACCTTAAAAGGGAAAACAATCCTAATTTGGATATGCTACTCTCACAGGCAACCCAAAGGCAGCCCAGGTTTCTGCCAGAAAGATCCATGTGGAACACGAATATTGTTTCACAGACGTTTATTTATTTATTTTTTTTGGCAAGAATTATTTTGCGTTTTGGCTCGTTTATATCCCACGCGCCGGGTTAATATTGTTTTGCTAAATGTTGGTAACACTTAGCACCGCAAACTTGCAACACTTTATTTGCAGCAAGACACGGTTGGTCACGCATGCGGTAACAGTGGGCTTCAACTTTGAATGCAACAATGCTGCGAGACAAGTTGAAGGAAAATGTTGCCTCCTTGGATTGATTATTTCAATTCCAAAATTCGAGAAGATGACGATAAAAATAGTTGACTTTACAAGCGCGCAAAGTTACATGTAAGCTATTTTACCTTCAAAAATGGTCTGAAAGGATCCGAATTTATTGCAAAATGTGTGAGTCCTTTCTTCAAAGTTTTTCATTTTTAATTGGTCAAATTGTAAAATTCTATTCTCAGTGTAAGAGGGATGAGGTGATCTTCGTGCCTTTAGGGGTAAAATTTCCGGTTCGATACCACTCAGTGCGTTTAAAACTGAGATACTAGTAATCACTATGGACCCACTGTGTAATATATTGTCGAGTATGACATGCTGGTTGACGGCCTCATCATTAAGGTACTAAAAATAGCTTTAAACTGAATCATTGCTTTAAACCGTAATGTACTTTATTTCTGTACAAAATGTAGTATAAAACCATCCTGTTACAGCAACTCTTCTTGTAAGAGTGTCTGATTGACAAGTACAAATTTTACATTAAAATTAAAAAAGAACAACTTGAGAGACATCAGTTTTAGAAACCCAGCATCTCTGTTGCCAGAGATTTCTTTTATATGCCTGTTCTTATAGAGGTGTAGTGGAACCTTGAAGGATTTGTTAAAAAGGTGTATTTTTAACTGACAGAGCAAGGTGGCTCAGTTAGATCTTAAAAGAGAGGCACATTTATATTTGAATGGTGTGAGGCCTAAAAAACCAAAGGAGGCATATAAAAAAGAGGGAATTGTTTTTAAATAATATCGGTTGTTTGATTTTATGCTTTATATATTTTATATATATATATTTTAAGAAAATTAAAATTAAAATTAAAACTAAAAAAATAATTTTTTTAGCTCCTTAATTTTTGTTTAGAAACAATCGGGAAAACGGTTGAACAGTTCATCCACAAAAGTTTCTTCCTCCTTAAGTTGTTGTGGGGCATATGGTTTTACTCTGTGTCCAGCAAATCGGATTCTTTTTCCATGGATTCTTGAAGGAAGCCTGGATTGGACCATTCCTTTACAATTAAATCGCTTGATGATTGGTCCAATGTTCACAACACAACAGTAAGCATTGTACACGAAAACGGCCAGCACGCCTCCAAACATCAGTACTGGGACCGAAACAGCGAGCAACGGCACTAGACATATCACAAGTACTCCCCTGAATACTGTCAGCGCTGTGAAGACGATGACCACAAAGGAGCCGAATACGAACGATACGAAGACGATCACAGGGAGGAAGCTAAAGCTGAAGACAATAACCAAGAACATTGCGATCACAGGATGGGAGTGACTAAACTCATTAGCTTGTCTGCATATACGCACGGCTTGACAATTTTCTAGACTCTCCAAGCAGTAGGCTTGGTAGTTCTTCATGGTCTCCCAGCGGTCAGTCAGCAACTGTGGAAGTAACTTGTCAATATCCATGGCGAGAAAGAAAACTAAGGAAGGCAAAGAAATACAAAGTTACAGTGGTATTATTAACCACGCTCTTCTTGTGTTGGGAAAATGTATCGTTTTGGAAAACAGGCCCACGGTATTGTTAAGAGAGGATCGGATTTTTTGATTTCAAAAGAAGGAGCATCTGGTTAAGACGAAGTGTGCGCCTATTTTTGTCTTTCTTTCGTGTGCTGACTCACTAGGTGCGCGGCGCGATTTTCATGTTCCCACTCTATCGCGCATGTGCTATAAGGTAATAAGCTTTCCTTCTAACAAATTAAACCACTCCCAAATCAGTGAAACTGATTTGCATTCGCAGTTTGGACGTTTGGTCAAATTCACACTCACCTGACAGTGTGTATGATCCCACGCTTAGAAAACTCTCTTCTTTTCTTATCAAGCTAGCTATAAAGGACTCCAAAAAGTGACTTTGCTGGATAACTCGCGAACTAGACCGAGAAGTATGATTCAACTACGACATTGGGATTCATGACATGCAGTCAATTATTACGTCACCTTTTGGTCATACGAATACCACGCACGCGCAGCTTAACGTTTTGATTTTGGACGAGCCATAATTCCATCTATTGTAATTCTGAGTAACCTGGGACCAAGCTTTCGTTCACCGCCTTTAAATGACCAAAAAAACGAGGGTAGCGCATTCTAACAAAGAAACACCAAGGATAGAAGAGGGAAAATGGAGTGCGTCATTTGCAACGTAGTGTATTTCGCCCAATCAGCAACAAAAAAGTTCGCGTTTTTCCACCCTTGGCATGGCTTCTAGTCTTTTCTTTGCGGTCCGATTGTTTGTAGGTTTGTTTGCTTTGTGTTTTTGCTTGTTTATCCCGATAGAGCAAAAAAGACAGGTTTACTTCAAAAAGGAGGGAGCAGCCCATGCAGCGAACAAGCCCCGTTTTCTAATCCCCGCCCCTAGTCCTGTATAGCGTTGGTTGATAACACTTAAATTAGCTGTGACTTTGACCAATAACCTAGAGGATGGAGAGCAATACAGTTAACTCGTGAGTGAACCTCACTGAACTAAATCAGGAAAATTGAGATAATTACACATGGCGAATTGTCTAAGCGTTAGAACTAAACCCTCCATTAGACACTAAAGATTCAACTCATATTTTATCAATTTTTTAATCTCAGTTTTAGTGTGTAAATCATTCATTTCTTTTGAAAAAATATATTTTTAATGTTTAGCCCTCTCTGAACATTGTTTTATCCTTGATGTTACAGCAGTGGAGATGATTTTTCCACCTTAAACATCTCAGTTAAAAGACAGGATGATCGAACAAGTCAAGTGAGCAGTTTTCACTTGTTCGCCAAAAGTGAGTTGACTCTGAGTTTGTACAGTTGTGTAGTAAAATCAAATCTCGTGAAAGTCGAACTAATCAACAGGAATATGCACCAAACTTAAACCAATTGTGGTGTGCGTTGCCATAAGTGCCTATAACCGGTTGCCACACTCAACAAAGAGTAGGAAATGTTTAGGAGGCCTTATGTGACACCTAGTCACGAAAGAGATAAATGAGGGTGAAGGGAATGTTTCTGTCAGCGCGCAGCGAGTGACTCGTGTCGGTTCCACCACAGCACCAGCTACAAAAAGGATTTCCCATATCCGCCACTGTCTTTTCGCAAACTTTGTTTATGTATACTTTCACCGTGCTTCTCCTGAAAATTACTGGTTCACGATCTCTAATGACGGTCTTACACTCGTTTCACGCTTTGACTTGCCACTTTTCAAATATCACTTGGATTTGTGCTTAATTTCCTGCAGCTTTTGAAGCGTTTCTGCTAATCTTTGACATTTTTTAACAATGTCTTCATCCCCGCTAGTGCTACTGCTCCGTAATGCCACAGAGTACATCTGCTTGGCCGTTTCCAGTCCTCCCCAGTCCCTGCCCGATCTTCCCTTATTCTTGAGCAAACTGTTCGCTTTTACGAGTTCTTTCAAAACGTTCGTGAGACGCGATTCCAAAATCGGAATCAACGTCCGCACCTCTTCCCATTTGATTTCAGAGTCGTCTTTCGCGTGAACCTTGGAGCTTTCTTCGCTCTTTGAGCCTGTTGCAGTTTCGCATTTGCTCCTCTCAACATCTGTTAACGTCCCTAAGTGTTCTAAAGCTCTCTTAGTATCAAACAAATGATCCAGAGCTGCCTGTAGACTTCGAATAGCAGCTGCTGACCCACCGTAAGTTGTCACGTGATATTCACACATGGCGACCTGTTCCAGATGAACCCGTATCCACTCACAGGGGAACTGTTTTGGTTGTAAACACCCCACAGCCTTATTGTAATGAAGCTCAGCTAAAGAGCGCGCTTTCTTCTTTGAGTGATCAACAGCCTACAGAAAGAAATTCTGGTTTGTTAAAGGGTTACTTTAGACTAGTTCACTAACATGTTACTTGAGGTTTGAGTCTAAGACTATATGCTTTGAAAACGATTTTATAAAAAACATTACAGGCTCAAATCACCTAAAAGTAGAGATTATCAAACAGTCAGTCCGTCCGTCCGTCAGTCAGTCAGTCAGTCAGTCAGTCAGTCAGTCAGTCAGTCAGTCAGTCAGTCAGTCAGTCAATCAATCAGTCTGTCCGATTTTCTGTTGATCAGCCGGTTGGCCAGTCGATCAATAGGAAAATGACAAGCTTTTTATGGTTGCATGCGAGTTATTTAGAAAGGTTCTACAACTCTGAAGTTCTGCTCCTTCTTAGCATAAAGGAAGTGAGTTTTAACAAGTCTAACCTGGTTTCTATAAGAATTATGGTAAAGAGACGCCAGGCGATGGTGTATTGAGGCAATGCGATGATATAGCTGCTGCCTAGACTTGGCGCTAGTGTAGAACGCAGACCCAGCGGCAGTGGGCTCCAACAACCGGAGTGCTTTCATCATCAGCTCAGTAACTTCTTGCTCAACCTGACATAAATACCAACATTTGAAAAACCAAGGTCTAGTTCAAAACTAAAAGGACTGAAACAATCCTCGGCGATGGTTGAGTCGTAAAGTTACAAGTAAGACCGGGGCCGTGTTAACTTGCGATATCCGCACGCTACACGATGAAACCAGTTTAAAGATAAAAGTGATTACGGACTCCTATAAATTGAACGTTAGCCTGATAGGTAGAAAAAGAAAAAGTTGGCTCTCGACACAAGACCAGAAACCACGTACACAACGTGACAATACATACAGAAATATTTACAGCACAGTAGTTTCCTTTATGAAGCTAACCCTTGCTGAGACACTGGTTGAAATACGTAAGAATTTGGGGTTAGGGTTAGGGTTGGTGTATCTAAAAAACCTCGAGGGTATAGTAAAACTATCATTTCCACAGATCTTGTTTCAATGCAATTTGCGTTTTGTAGGCGTAAATTTACTTGTGTTATGTTTCAGCAAAGTGTCCAAAATTGTTGTTCGAAATTTCTCCGAAATGCGGTATAAAGAGTCCGAGAATGAAACGTCCGAAATTTTTTGCATGTAGTTAGTATGTCCAAAGGACTGTTCTAATAACAACTAGATACTGATAAACTGCCTATGTGTAATCCGTTACCTGCTCCTGAGCATAAGATGATAAAGGAGCATAATCCTGAAGCAGCGTGCCCATTGAATAGTAGGAGCCTGATAGTTCCCACGTGACGGTGTCCCAGACCTGTGGGCTTTTTTTCCTCTCTGACAAACAGCGAAACGCCCTGTTGTAGAACTCAAACGCCTGGAAAGAGAGAACGGCAAAACAACAAATGCAAACTTGTTTGGTTGCTCGAGGCTAAACGATATACAACAACAGCGTACATGGCATGAATGCACAACAAGTGGACTACGAGTGGTCCATCTTGTACTCAAGGTCCTCTCTCCTCTGCAGAGGTTCAAAGGGGATATTTCGGGTGGGGAGGATCCGCTGAACAATATGAGTGCAGGCGCAGGGTTACGTGAAGGGGATTCATTCGACTTTGCGCCTGCACTCACCTCGCACAGCGGCTTTCTATAACGAATGATTCGAACCTGGCGGAGGAGAGAACTCAAGATTTACTCGAATCAAATAGATGAAACTGCTCGCAGTCTTGAAAACAAGTGACGTAATTATTTTCTTAGAAGAAATAGAATTATGGCCATTAGTTGTTTTACCACGGTACAGAACGAACTGTTTTGACATCATTAAGGAAGCACGATTATTGAGTTTGCTGTCTGACCCAGCACCATTCTATTCTGAGAGATGATGAACACTATCTCCACAAGTATCGTAATAAACCAATTAGAACTCTATGCAAGAACACGTGACAACGTAACGGCTGGAAATGGCGGGAAAGTGGCGTCAAGCAAATCAGGATTTTCAAAGAAGACAACGTGACTGGCCAGAGCATTTTGATATGGACTAATCAAAGATTTCGCTCCGCTCAGCAAACAAAACTGAACTTTCCATCGACAGCTGGTCGACACAAGCTAATGGGACTACATGGAAGATGTAACATTAAAAACAGTCCGGAACCTTGTTAAAATAACTCCTCTCTTCCTGGCTGAATTCTCCTCTTCTTCCTGTCAGCTTGGTTTCCACGCCACCCACACCCTGAGCGCACAGTCGCATTAATCTGCCTAAATTGGACAGTAGTAACGCCTTGTTCGCACTGGAGAGAGAATAGACAACGCAGTGATTATAATGACATGAACAGATTCTACTCTTTCTTTTTGATGGTAACGATAAAGAGTGTGGTTTTATTGAGCTTATGAAAAACACACGTCCGTCAGTCAAGGACGGTAACCGGAAGGGGATGTCCCTTTTTGGCGGGAAAACTCGTGTTTTCGCCTCTTTAGCTTGACGTGTGATGGTTTTCTTGCCAAAAGTAGGGATAGCCGACATCTGGCTGCCGTCTTCTCCAACTCAGTCACGGATGATTACGCTAAGGACGCAGAGAAAAGGGACTACGAAAGTGAAAGCTTTTTCAAAAACTTCTTCGGGCCTTACTTCCTTTGCGGTATACTGCTGAACCTTCTAATTTGGATTGGGACGCGCAGCACCTTGCAGTGCAGGCACTCCCGGCGGTAAAGTTGTGAAAGTGTTTCTTCTCGTTAGGATCAGTCGCAGATGAACGGGGAAAACTGGGGCGAGAGACATAGTAAACAAAGGGAGTGGTCGAGGCTACAAAATAGAGAAATTAGAGTCCGTGAAAATCATTCGCCTCTCTCCTTGTTGCTACAAAACGTTTGGTACTAACCTGTCATGCGTGATGTCAAAAGTGCGAATACCGCTTTCGAAACAAGAGAAGCTTCTCTTCCACAGTTCTCGTTCCAGAAAGGAGGGATCTGTGCCGCTGTCCATCATGGCAGCGGCCTTGTTCATATAAAGCACGCCCAGTTCGTTCTTGGCATTTCCCATGCGCCTCGTCAGGTTGACCATCAGCTCTACTTTAGTGTCTGTCGTCACTAGCTGAAGAGCTGCGTCATATAGACTAACACTGAAAGTCACAGAAGGACAAAGAATTAAATTGTGAATGTTGATTCTACGAGTTAACTAGACCACTTGGGGTGCACTGTTTCAGTAAGTAAAGCACAAATAATCTTTACGTATAAAATAAATATATAAATTTTTGTCTTTACGATGTCATTGTACAAACTTTTAAAAACGCAATTTTTAGCAAGTCAAACCCTTAGCATCAATACAAAGCAAAAATATTTTTTAAGATTGTCTCTTCTAGTACTATATCAAAAATACGGAGAGCAGCAAAGGGAACAGGCAATTTTCGAGGTGCTTTAGCCTCTGTTTCACGAGTCTTCATGCCAAACCATTCACATGAAAATGTGTTCCGCCTACACGTTTGTTCTCGGGCAAATCAAACTGATTTTCAAATGAAAGGGTGACTCGTTCAGTTTGAAACAGAGGTACAAGGTAACTTTTGTATTCTAGATACATGAGCCTCCTTATCGTATCACGACTTAGGGGATTTTCAGGGGGCGTACGAACCCCAAGCTAGGCTAGTTGTTATGAGCATTACTTGTTCATGACAAACATGACAGCACAATACAAACGCTAAAAAAGCGAGATCAGTTTTTTCACCTCTTAAGCAAATTTTTCTCCACCTCAGACACAAACTTGACGCTGGAAGAATGCTCCCCTTGACCAGCAATGCACTCCTCAACTGTTTCAGAAATGAACGCGTCTTCTTCGGATTGAAACTGATAATCTTCTTGATGAACAGCTAAATTCCCCTGACACTTAGACAACATTAGGTACGAGTCCCCACACACAAACAGCACAGAGATCAACAGCTGGTCGCCTGGATGAAAAAGTTGATGAAATAAAACTGCGCCATTCAGCCGAGATCAAATTAAAAATCTGGATGGTTGGTAAGGCTACGGGTACGCAGTTTTTGACAATATCAGAGGTTGCTAGGAAACAGGAAGTTAACTTATAACGTCATGCTGACCGGAGTTCGGCACGTGTTCATACTGTTTTCTTATTGGTTGAAAGGTATCGGAAAATCTAAAGGTCTTACGAAGATTGGCCGAAAATGACTTAAGCGAAAAAGGCACTAAAATAAAAGAAAAATTAAGCGGTCGAATAATACTGATGGTTGAACATCTAATACACGCTGTTCTCCCATTTTGCCTTCTCATGCTCGAAAAAATAAGACACCTCCCAAAATATCTACTTGTACGTTAAACCATCAAATAGGGTTGGTGTAACATGAAACACTGTGTAACGACGTATCTCTGTTAATTTATCAGAAAAGATAATACCCGCCACCTGGTAGTGCGACAACTTGAACCAGGGCACTTGTAAGAAAAAACGCTAATTGAGAACAATGGATAGAGGCTTGAAAACTGGGTGTTCAAAAAGTAAAAAGGAAACCGTTCTCCATTTTCTGTGTATTTTTGTCGAAAGCAAAGAACATGGTCAGAGTACAATAAATCCAGCTTATTACCTTTCTTAACGTCAGATTCCACCCTAAAGATCTGTGATGCCTCGAGGCACTTGAATGCAAGTTTACAGTTCTTTAAGCCGCGGCCAAACTTTCCGTTCGAATTGAATGTGCAAGCTAACGAGTGATACACTGCCGCTGCTTTGTAGAACAGTAACCCAGCGGTCTTCTCTTGCCAACGGGCCGGCCGTACAAGGACCAGCGGTGACTTCTTTCTCTTGTACGGATGAAGGTGCTTTGCAAATGTAGCAACAACTGCTTGCGGTGGACTGTGGCTAGATGCTTCGCCATCGATTCTGGCAGCCGGGGACTGGGGAGGCGAGGAGGGGCATTCTGTGGAGGAGCTGCTCTTTGCGCTTAAGTTTAGGACTTCCTCTTGAGAGGTACCTTCTGTTAAATGCTTCTTGACACACGAAAGGCCCTGTTATGAGGAAAGAAGAGAAGAACATGACATGGATTGTCTCAACGACAGTTTAAAGTAAAAAGGGCTAAAATACTGGACCTGTGGGTCATTCGTAGGTCACGTACCGTAATTTCGGGAGTATAGATTTCAACATTACAATACAAAAACAAAGACTGCAAAACCAGCGATGGCTAAGGACATGACCAGATCTTTACAACACCAACATCGACCACCGACCTAACGACTTTCCTTTACTACGAAAACTGGCATTTTTTGGCCATAAAAAAAGAAAGAAAAGTGACACGCGAGACCCCCTCAAGAAAGAACAGAAAAGATTTGTAACGTGCTAAGCAAAGGAACTTGATAAAAGCGATTGAATATGCAGCTACAGCCAACCCACAAGATCATCCGATTGAGTGCTTATGGGTAATTAAATTATGTGCGCACAAATATAACTGCTACAAAATTACGATACTGTTTTCATAGGTGTCTGGGCTCAGAGAATGCGATTATGTTCGCTTGTCTTCAAGAGATCGATATTTCATTATGCTGGTTTTACGCAGATAAGAGCACAATAGATCAAATAGAACTGAACCAGAACTTGCCTTAACGATATGCGATAGAGCCACCTTACATCGCTCTTCCACATTGCTTGGTAATGGCTTGGAAACCTAATCAGAGGAGAAGACAAATTGTTTAGGGAAAAAAAAACCAGTAACAGCTACAGTGAAACCTGTATTAAGCGGACACCCTTGGGACCCTCACAAGTGTCCGCTTAATGCAGGGTGTCCGCTCTAGACAGGTTCAGCAATAATAGTTAATTATTAACCCTTCTGAAACACAGTGTAACACAGTGTAAGATCAAACACTATTCATAGCACAATATCCAGTCAGTCAATGCATCAATCTGAAATAATCTACTTAGCTTTAAAACGACATCGCTGAACAATGTTAAAGGAGTCTAAGCTGAGCTTTTAGGAGTAAAAAGCCCTTGAAGCGTCCGCTTAATGCAGGTTTTGTGCAACAAAATGGCTCAATACTGGTGTCTGCGTCCGCTTCACAGAGGTGTCTGCTTTAATGCTAGAATCCTCCATACTTGTCAAAATCACAGTTTCTAACCTTAATCCAATCATCCTGCTGCGTCACAGGCGCTGACAACTTTGTTACGTCAAGCGACTATAAGGAAAACATGTTTAGAAAGATATCAACTTTGCAAAGCAAAATATTTTTGTATTGATTAGATAGAGGTGGAATTGCATGTGGTGGCAAGTAAGATTTCTGAATTCAGAAGAACCATAGACTACTGGGTCTGATCTGCAACTGTACAAGGATAATAAAATGGACCAGGAGGGAGGAATGCAGACAGGAAAACAGCAGATGCCAAGATTTGAAAGGAACTTACTTGGTGTATATCACACTGAATATAACGTAAACCACCAAAAGCAATCCCTGGTTGACTATTTCCGTCTCGTTTCGAGAAACTTTCGTCCCAAAATGAGTTTGATATAAAGGAAATAAAAAAGTTCTGCACCACACCTCAGAAGGAACATTAGACTTGGAAGTGGTCATTACCGACAGAAGTTAACCATTTTTGTGGGTTTAGTGTAGTACGTGTTACAGGCGGACTATGTCGAGCGTAGTGTTTCTGTAAAACCTTAGTTTCCTGTCCAAGTAAAAACTGGCTTGTGTGTTTTAGCGAGTCCTTGTTTCGTTTTGACTGAACTGGCAAACCCAAGAACTAATTTAAAGAAATGTCTAAGTTGCTGGCTCAATTCAAACACCACAGTAAAACCAACAGGACGAAAGATCTGAATACCAGGTACCTTTGAAGCCATCGCAGTATCTGCTTGATTTTCATCAGCAAAATCACCAGAGGAATTCTTCTCGTGGGCCGGTTCTTCGTTGTCATCCGCCTGTTGTTGATCAGTTGGGTTTATGGCAGGCAGCGCGTGTACATCGTCAGGTGAATATAGGTCAGACAACAAGTAGCTTGCCGACGTAAAAATCTGGCATAAAGAAGAAAAAAGAAAACGATAATAAATCCTTGGCCACCGTGGGCAGTATCAGTTACTGCATATGCAGTATCATAATAAAGTCCACAGCAATTTGCTCTACAGGGATCCGTGATTGATCTGTGATTGGTTATATGTTTATCGGTTTTAACAACTTCGTTCCTGGGGTCTGGAAACGGTTGCGATTTCGACTGATCTTGGTAAGCAAACAAACACCAAACCGAGACTACACGAATCTCTATAGAGTTACGTCACCAGAATGAATTCTCGGGTGCAGCTTCAGAAGTCTCAGTTCGGTTAGGAAGAGAGTCGAACGCGCGAACATAGAAGTCTCTGACCCACCACAGAACTATCATGACTCCCACAACTGGTCAGCGACATGCTGAAAACGAGGCCCTGACGTCTTGATTTAACGGAGGGTGAGCTGATGATTATTTTCCGGAAAGAACCGGTTGGAATGACCGTTGAATAATGGCAAGGGTTTTTTCAAAATCAGCAAACCAACCGAAAGAGGTGGCGCTTACCATTTACAATTCGGTTTCCCGTTAACGTTCTCTCGGGATGGAACTGCTAAATTGAGGAAATGGTAAAGAAATTCGACGTTCCGACCCGAACGGAAGGAGGGGTACTTCTGGAGGCAGTCCACAAAAAGGCTTCCCACGGATTTTCCAGAAAATTGTTCCATTTGCTCTCCGCCAGAAATTCTCGGAATTTTTTCAGAAATATTGACGACGAGCCTCCTGCTTCATGTCCTCTTTATAAAGATGTCCGTTAGAAAGAACTGAATGTACAGCAAGTGGACGAACAAAAGTGAAAAGGGGGAGAGTTTGTATGATGACAACCCAATGCTCACTCTACTATGCAAGGTTTATCATTTTTAAGTTTCAACTTCTGATCATTTCTAAGAACAAAGACAACGAGGATGGTAAAGAGGATTACCTCTGGGAATTTCTCATTGTCAAGAAGTAGGAGGCAGTTATTGAGTAACTGACGGGCTGTCCCTTGTTCCCTGAAATACAAAGCAAGAAAATTAACTTTAGTGGTACTGGGACGAAATTCGCATCTATCCTATCGCAGCCATTTTAAAACATAAAACAAGGTAGCCTTTGTGAGAAGAAAAATGCTGTTTACTACATTCAAATATCTCTTTTCACTCCAGAAATATTCAAGTTTTTAAAATATGTAAATTAGCCCAGTGATGACGTCATACACTCAACCAAATTTCGATCAAATATGATGAAAAAAGATATCTCAGCCAATTTGGATCAGAAATGTTTGATTCTTTGCAGTAAGATTCTACTAAATGTGCTCCACAATATGAGCTTAACAGTTTGGTTACCATGGCAACATACTGGGTTCCAGACCTCCCCAATATTAAAGGCCTTTCTGGCCACCTTTGGTGTTCCATTTTGATATTTACAAATTGTACCTCATATGCATGATCCAGCAAGCATATAAATATGTTAGCTCAAGTTTGCGGCCTCGTTTAATGTTTTGCGAGCTGAAAATCACTAACATATTGAAATCAAGTGGGTGGGGACTGGAAAAGAGTGAGTTGCCATGGGAACAGAATTTTATATAGCCGTAGGTGTGTATCCTGTAGAACTATCAGCCTACCAAGTTTCAATGGTCTGCGCTGCAAATTGACCAAGATAGCTCTATTTATATACTTGATATAAACTTGGGTTGAGTGCATGACATTATCAGTCATCTCATTTGCATATTTTACACATTTTTGAAACTTAAATATCTCCGGAACTAATGCGGACATTTGCAAACCGTAAACGGCGTTTTTATTCTTTCATGGAATTCTATGTGATACACCTAAAAAATCAAGGGGGGAAAATTTGATCATAGTACCACTTTAAACGAAAGCCTAAAGTAGAGATTTTCATTTCTTTATTTCTTAGTCAAACAAACTATGACGCTTTCCACTAAACACTGAAACCTCAGTCCACTTTGTCCACTTTAGGAGGCGTGCTGGCTTCATGGTTGGTCCGCTGGTCTCCAGATCGAGCGGTCCGAGATGGCGCCCTGGCTGGTGTCTTTGTGTTCTGTTCTTGGGCAAGACAAACAGTGTCTCACTCCACCCAGGGTACCGGCGAATTTGATGCTCAGGGGTAACCCTACGCCGATGGACTAGCATCCCATCCAGGGGAGATTAGAAATATTCCTGATCGATAACGGGAGACAAGCGCCGGCTTGATGGGCCACTCGGCTCAAACGCAGATGTTACCAACTTTGTCTACCACAAACACCATTTCTTAAAATCTGTTTCAGGCTTTTCTGATATTTTACCTCATTTTAGACAAGTTCTTAAAAGAGGCTATGTCACCATAAATTAAGTCATATTGTAATGCATAAAAGTAAAAGTTTACCAAAGTAAAAAAAGCAACAACAAAGAAGTAACAAAATTGAAAAGAAACATGTTTGCAAAAGTGTTTGAATAAATTTTTCACGTGTCAGAATTACTGATAAGTGTTGCAGCAAGAGCAAACCAACTAAAGGATTATAAATTTGGATATCAAGTGTCCCTAAGACAGGTTTTTTTCACCTCTGAGTGTCCAGGCCAAATGTTAACTAACACCCCCCCGGTACGTCAACACAGTAACGCCGCAATAGAACTAACAGAGTAACTTAGTGACTTACCCCACTCTCAGTGGTGACTGGTTCATCATGTTCTTTGCAACCCTGGTGGGGACGTATCAATTGATAAATTAAAGAAAAACAAAAACAAAAAAAACAGTAAAACAATAATTAAATGAATTGCTTTTCAATTGCTAGGTTAATTGCTTTTTGAAGATGAGGAGGAGCCCCTTCAGGGCAGGGCAAGAACGAGAAAGTGCCAACAACAACATGAACTTGCACATAACATCACCATAGGCAAAAGATGCAATATTCATCATTTCTTGAGCGTGCGACAAAGAAAAAAATCCGAGTACATGACAGGATTCGAACCCATGACTTCTCAGATACCAGTCGGGCACACTCGTAACTAAGCTACGTAGAGACTCATGAAGAACTAGGCATTTTACCCTCCCCCTACCATCCCCCCCTCGGGCCCATTTGCCAGGTTATAACTGATGCGATTCTAAAACGTAGCGATATCTGAAACACCATATTTAACGAGCAAGGGCCAGTAATTTTCTTTGCCGAGGAACCTAAGTATTTAAAACACTTGTAAAGAAATTGCAGCTTGATAGCTTGACACTTTTCAGGAATAGTCAGTAGCGTTCTCCGGCAGCACTCTGACTTAATTTTAGTGCTATACTTTTAACGCTGAATAGCTGGAATAGTTTAATGTTAAAATGCGATATACAGACCGGTAAAACAGCATAGCCACAGGCACGGTAAATAAGTTCTCTGTCTTGTCGTCCGTCCTCTGCGCAATATGAAAGTAAACAGATACATGACGAAAACGTAACTAACAACATACAGACTTGATGTCAGGACTAAATACCTGGACGGCTACACAAGATGAATCAACTACTTCAAATAGTTAAAAATATAGACATCGCACATGTCATCAACAATTCAAGTGAGAAGCTCGTTACTTTTTCTTAATTGAATGAGATTGGAATTCCTGTTTGCCATAGTCAACAAGATAAAAACTTAGGTGATAAACTCTTTGTAGGTGTACTTTATTTCCACTTACATGTAGTTTATAGATACGTGTTGATACAACATGATAAAGAGAAAGGTTTGATAATACCATTAAAGTTAAGTAGTGACCTTGTGCCAAAAATGGTATTCTTCTTTATCTCTTCAGTTACTTTGCCAATCAAAGATAAAATTCATATAGCTCCGCCATCTAAGGCCCCGTCCAAACTAAGCCAGAGAAATTTGACAACGCAACAATCACCGGCCATTTTGGTTTTGTGTTTGACGAAAACTCGGGAAGAGAAATCACGTGATTATCGTGATGTCATCGTTTTCGAAAAGCTCTTTTTTCAAAATGTTTTCCGTCCACACTAAAACACACAGTCGGCGTTTTTCAAATTCCTGCGGTTTGAAGAGCGTTATCGAAATGCTCCGTTTTTGTGCCGGATTAGTGTGGACGGTAGACCTAAGCGTACCAATAAAGCTGCGTTTTCAAATTTCCCCGGCGTAGGGTGGACCGGGCCTAAAGTCCTCATACAGTACAAGCCATACCTGTTGACAGATTGAGGTCAAATCATACAACTTTATGACGTCACTGTCAGTTGCTGTAGAGAGTAATGAGTACTCAATTTAATATAACTCTTTCAAGTATTACATCCAAACTTAAATCAAACTTCACGCTTTCAAGGAAGTAAACAAGGAAAACATGCGTTTATGTAACTACTTTAAACCCATGATTTGAGTGCAGCCTATCCATTTTTCAACAGAACTTTTACGTGGAATAGTTTGAAGCTGATCAGCCTTGACATATCAACAACAACAACAACAGTAACAACATAAGTCATATACATGTTTTTGCTCTTTAACTTGCATAATTAATAAAAATAAAAATAAATTAAGCGGATGGTCACCCAAAATGACAAAAAAGGTAAACAAGAACTGACTAATCCTGTAAGTTTTTGAACTGAAGTTGCTAAGCAACATGACGCCATCCTCATGACGTCATGCTGGGGTTATAAATAATGTTTTGATTGGAAAAAGTCCTAGTTGGAAACTTCCCTCGCGTAGCCTGGGAACACATACCAGGTCGGGCTGGGGTTGCTCTGCTCGCCAATCGTCTTTTTAGGCTATACCTCAGGAAGGCAAATGCTACTTCTTATACTAAAGACTGGCCGAAACCTGAACTTGATCCGCCAAATGAAACAAACATTAAAAAGGTACCATACCTTTAAACAGCCAGTAGGTGTGACCTTCACGAGTACAATTTGACTTCATGAAAGACAAGATATTTTGCGCTACATCCTTGATGACCTATAGTAGAAAGACCACAACAACCCACAGTTAAGACAATGATTGATTATCAGTGATGGATGAACATCAATACTTTAAAACAAACATTACAACATCCTCTCAGTGCTCTGACGACCATTTTGACTGATCTTTTATGAAGGTCGTATTAACAAAGTCGTCATATTAACTAGGTAGTCCCAGAGCGTGCTACCATTGTATGTGGAACTTACAGACGTTAACGACATTTTACATTGTAGAAAGTTGATAGCAAATGACTTAACCTTTGGAGAGAAATTGCTTCCTTCCAAGTTTGGCAATTCCTCTGTTTTGTAAAGATCATAATACTGCAGAATGAAAAAACCAACGTATTAAATTACTCTAATGTGAGAAAATAATGCTGATCTGAAACAACTTGTCACACTTGACAAATAGGAAATAGTACCAAACACCAATTATAGTTCCTCTCTTTGTTGGGGTGCGTAATTACCAGAATCTACCAGCAAACAAAATGCTAGAGAGTAAGCTGCGACGGACAAGTATCCTACTCAGGGGTCATAAACAATACAGAAACCAGGATAGGCTCTCACTGGTGGCATGGGCCACTTTGCACTGAGTGTAGATTTTACTTTCCACCAGATACCAATGTGTGGGAGGCACGGTGACCTAGTGCTTAGCACCCTGGAAACTGGATCAAGTGGTCTGGGGCCCATTTCTCGAAAGACGGCCCCGGACACTTTTCGGGTCCGTAAAGCCATTTTTAATTTCTCTGTATCTAAAATCTGAGAGGTGTACACGCATGAAACTTCTTGTTTAAAAAGGAACTCTTTTGATGTTACGAATATGTGAATAAAATGGCGCTGTAATCATCAGGTTTGGAGATTTTGCTACAACTTTCCGGGTGCAAAAACTTTTCGGACCTTCAAGAAACGGCTCCCTGCTCTCATTGCGTTGTGTTCTTGGGCACGACACTACGCTCGCAAAGCCTCTCTCGATGGATTAGCAGCCCATCCAGCGGGGGAGGGGGGTGGGGGGGATAGAAATACTCCTAGGCATTTCATGCCATGGAAACTGGAATAAGCTCCGGCACTCTGGACCACTTGGCTTGACATAGAGACACCAATGTGGTAATTGACCAATTTTCACCACACCACCATGCAGCCCTGCTGATGGCATCCTAAAGCAAACAATACTGTGAGATGCTGTAATCTTTCTGCAGTCATGTTGCAGCTCCTGAGCCAAATATTGTCCTGCCTGGCTCTCCCCATTAGAAACCATATTTTTCTAAGACAACTTACTTGCACAATCCCATCCAAGTGATAGCACATAGCGACCTCTGGAACATTACACATCAAGTTATCGAGCCAGTAATCTAACCCTGTCAGTACATTGATAGGATTGCCACACTCCCTAAAAAATGACCAACATAATGAGCACTGAGTATAGCAGTAAGCCACTGATTTTATCTTCTTTCCACCAGTTCAATCCTGTATCTAGAAATAACAATAATTATATCACATGCACATGGTGGGCAGATGACTTTAAAAGCATCTGGGAAGGGGGGGAGGACAGCTTCATTAGAAAGGTTTACACCAGAGGGGCAAGGCACTGGGCAAATTGACCAGCTGTGAGGATGATTTTGCCTGCCTGGTTTAGAAATCTACAGGAAGGTTCTTTTAAAAAGAAGTTTAGTTCAAAATGTTTTGCCTGCCTGAAACCAGTTGCCTTCCTGCCAGAAATGTTAAAGAAAATCTTGTATTAGAAGCAGATCTTATAAGAGAGAAGTAATGAGCAGTTCCAATTTTGTGAATTACCTAGCTAGCAGAACAGAAATTGGTTTGAAAAAAGAAGCAGTTTGAAAAAAAAAGGGTAGATCTATGTCTCTTAACTTTTATGTAAAGGGAGCAAAAAAATTCTTCAAATAAGTGGCAGGTTCGAATAAATCCAGGGTTCAAATAGTTGGTATACCACTATAAAGCTAATTAGGCATTCATGATAGTTCATTGCACAAGACGTCACTGACAAGTAAATTTACCTGAGCCTTAGGCTGACAGCAGGGTATTTGCCTCCTCCAAATATTGGAAGGTTGGATCCAACAAGCATTTGAATGTCTTCAAACTGCCACAGAACATTGTGCTGAAAGGAAGAGTCCTGTTGAAGCTGAAGAAAATAAAATCGAACCATTACACCTTTGTAAAAACTCCAATTTTCATAATAAATTAATTAGCACACCCATACACAGTGATGGGTATGCAGCTCGAACTGTACACATGAAAAAAACAACAATTAGTAATGAACAAGTAATGAATAGTTTACACTTTGTGATCTGCATGCAGCTGACATGAACTGAATCATTCGATCTGATTGGTTAAGTCAGCCATGAAGTGAACATATTTTTGCAGCATTTGAATTCATTTGAATGTTAATACTGGGCTGAAATTAAGTTAAGAGGCAATCACAATTATTGTGAATTGAATTTTCAACTTCAGACATTATATTTTTCCAGGGCCAAAATGATCAATCACCAACTTATTTTCCAAATTTTTTAATTTGCTCTTTTTAGCATAAAATAAATATCTATTCTTTAATACCATTCACTTGTGTGATATCAAGAGATAACAGGTACATCATTCAAAGGTAGATGGAAATTCTCAGAATGTCAATCATGCAAACTGCAGGTGCTTGAATGAAACTCGCACTTGCCATTTTCAATTTTTGGGCAAAAAGAGCAGTTTAAAGTTAAGCACCTGGGACTAGTTGTTCACAAAGTTGGACAATGCTACCCAGTGGATAAATCACTGTTCAGTGGATAGGTGTAGGCACAACAAACTACACTATCCACAGGATAGTGATTTTCAATTTTATCCAGAGGATAGCATTATCCATCCTTTTAACAACTCGAGCCTGGTGTTCAACTTTTTAATTTTCTTGTGAAACCAGTTATGACTACCTGAGGTAGAACAGGCTCTTCTTGTGAATCGTCCTCTAGGATTAGTGGTGCAAACAAATCAGTGCCCTCCTTAGCAGAGTCCACCGTTGTGCCTGGAACTGCATAGTCACATGTTGAGCCTTCACCCTCACTATAGGTGTCACTATCCACTGTGTGCCCAAAGGGTGTGGCTGTGGGTTCAGTGTAAGTTTTAAAGCTTGGGTCTGTCGAAGCATCTTTATTGAGATTCTGAATGCTAAATGGTAGACATAATACAACAAATAAATACAATAAGGCAGGAAAAAAAAATAACACTGTCTGCATTACTGATCCAAGATTTAACTCAGGGCTACAATTAGAAGCAAGCAACTGGCTCTTAAATCCAACTGTAGTAAGGATGACCGCAAACTGAAGACTCTCGCAGGTTCACCCATAATAACTTGAGCCTCCCTCCCTCAATAAGCTTAATGGCAGCCCTGCAACATCTTTACCTTCGATTGAAGGTAAAGATTCACTAACTACGGAATGATGGGGTGCTAGTAGTCTTCCAGTACTGTTCACCCTCTCATTAAAGTTCTTGAATATTATTACATGTATACGGCACACTGATTCTGAGATTTCCATTCATGATCGAAGAAGTCCAAAGGTAATGCCAAAGGCCTTACTGCCAAACTCACAAAACTGTGAACACCTTAAATTTATCTGGAATGTTTATTGTGTTATAACCAATCATGAGCAAGATCTTCAACCACAGAAACCACAGAGAATGGATGCATTGCATTAGTCGCAGAACTATAAATATAGTTTTGGTTTTTGCTATGTCCCAAGATACACCTTCTGTCTTTATATGGTACTGAAGGTCTACTAATTGCTATCCCTTTGTATCGAAAACCACATCCAGTACTAAGTTTGAGGGATTTTGGAAAACAAGAATCCCACCAATGCATACGGTTACTCAAGTGAAGCAACAGTTTATTTGACACGGGTATAATTAGGGATGAATAAAAATTTACAATTTTGGTGGTTTCGCTACCCTTGGTATCACCTTTGGTTAAACTAGAAACTAAATTTATTTTAGCAAATAATTACAATCCCTTGGGCCCAGTGATTTGGTGATCTAAACATCCTGGAAAGATTGACGATGATAAATGCAAATGTCTGCTAATTTTGGAATTAGTTGTGGCAAACAGCAAACATCTCAATTTTCTGCTGTTCCTTCCCAAAGAAATTTGCAATTGATTCATATATTGCAAAATATAATGGAAGACCATTTTCATCAATGTCACTCATCACTTTTCGGCATTATCAATAATGAAACAAAATAATGAAAGCACTGATTTGGATCGTTTCTGCTTGAGTGATTCAATGACCACCAGTCGCATTGGCCCAGCACCTTGGTTTGTGAAGGTAGTTTTTTTCACGTTAAAAATATCCCAAACCCTCTTTGCTACTGTTTAAATAGCCTGTAACAGAAATTATCTAATTTCTTGTATATATAACTGAAATAGAGGATTTATTTTGAGACCTTTTGAAATGAAACAAATTTGTTCCATGACTGATGGAAACTCATCTGTTTCTGTGGTTTCTGTGGTTAAAGATCACGCTCATGATTGGTTATAACACAATACGCATTCCAGACATGTTTTAGGTGTTCATGGTTTTGTGAGTTTGACTGTAAATATGTCAGCTATTATTTTTATTTTCAATAACTTTGATACTGAAACAAAGTTAATTTCTTTGTGAACGAATTTACTTTTTAGGTTAAAACAAGCATTATTATATGGCTGTGTCTCACAAGGACTCGGAAGTACAGAATTTGACTGGCTGAACTCAATATTGACCGCAGTCTACATTTTTCCATCTAGATCTAGCATCTAGTTTGGTTACATGTTGTGATGGAAAAGTTGCAAACCAAAATACAAAAATATTGACTAATTTCTTCTATGGAAGTTCCAAAAAGCCTGGCGAGCAAAAAAAAAAAAGCAAAGAAGAAGAAAAAACTTTGGCAAAGTTAAGTTCAGGTCATTGCCGTTTGGTAGCTAAGGAAAATGTCAGCTAGTACAAACCAGTCACATTAAACAAATTAAATTTTTCTTGTTTGCATGTAATAAATATCTCATTAACTGAGCTTTTATAGTCAGTCTTTATGGGAGAATCTGGACCTCTGCTGTGTGTACAGAGCTCACGGCATTCGGTCCGTACTCATGACCTTGGTCAAGATTCTCCCATACAGATCTCTTGCTCAGTTAATAAAGAGCTAAATAATAACTTTGTAATATTTGTGTTGCCACTCAATATACCTGTAATGCAGGAATTTTGAAAAGATGTGTCTTAGTCTTGCCTGATCCTTTTTCTTCTTT
>NC_138146.1:16164511-16209511 GCF_964199315.1 Orbicella franksi
ACTAATAGTCCTCTAGTAGCGTAGCCAATCAAAATGCAATATTTGCATTAGTCCACTAGTTGGGTGATACTAATTGTTTTTAGTAGACACTCTAAGGATTAAGCACAAAACCTACAATCTGGCGTGTTTTAAGTCTAAAATTTAAACAATTTTCAATTTCAAGAGCAGTGTGCAAGTGATACTTGTCTATCAGCCAATAGAAAGAGATCTGATAACCAACCAGATTCACAGATTTCCAATTGAACACAGCTGAGTGGCTGCTGATAGGTATTAAAGCTCAGCACAAAAAAAGGAAAGGAGTTTGATTATAGTCACATGTTGCATTGTTTGAGGTCATTTCCTCGACACAGATGCACAGTTACTGTGTATAGTAATCCAAGATAAAAACTGCAAGTACAGAAAAGGTCAACAGGCCACTCTACACCTACATGTATCACAGACTATAGAATTTTGACATCTTCTATGTAAGTCTCAATATCAGTTACCTCAAAACAGTCTTTAGTGTGTGTCATGTTCTCTTGACTTTGAAGGCAATTTTTTTCCCGAAAATTATACTATGCTTTACCTATAGAAATAAGGACTAAACCACTGAAATTTTGAAAACTTTGTCCAGATATTGTTGACAGTAACCTTAATTATTAATAATAAAACTACGCAAAATAGCAAGCTAAGATCACCAACCTGAGATGCATAGGAAATGAGTGCTGGGACATCAAGATAATCCAACAGCAGTGTTGGTCCTACTCTGTGGACTGCTAAGCTGACTTCAGTCTTGACACTATCAAATGAATACAAAGTACAAGCCTTCAAAACTTAACAACTGAATAACAAACTGGGTTAATTGTATTCTGAATGCAGTTAATGATCAGGAGTTTATACTTTCCACTGATAAAGAACAACAAACTTCAATTTAGAATTAATTTTATCAAGTTTACTTTGCCACCCATCATAAAAACACTTAATATATAGAGCTAAGCTGGGGACAGTGGCAACAATGCCACCCTCAGTAGGCTATGACAGGGCTATCATTAACGGCAATAACCCATATTAACAACTGCTATGGTTAAGTATGTTTGACAGGCCCTTGATGTTTCAGGTGAACTTGCCTTTTGTTCTTACAATTAACCCACAAAGTAACAAGTTTGTTATGGGTGTGAAGAACAAGGCTACAGTTGACTCAAAACTTAATGACAGCCCTGTGTGAAAGGTGAAAGGCAGACAGTTTCACTTTCAATTTAGTCAATGGATGCACTGGAACAAAGATTTAAAATACAAGCAAATGCTAAACACTGATCTTTTAGTTTTCGACCATTAACATAATACTGGAACAATTTGCATGAACAAGTAAGTATATCAATTATAGCCTGAGATAATTTTGAAAACAATACCAGTCCGTCATATAATGAATACTATTTATAGATTGAATAACTTATTCAAAATTCCTGTAAGTATACAACAAACATAAAATCATCAAATAGAATCGGTCTAGTAACTATTGTTGAACATTTATAAACAAAACATAAAACATGAAAACTCACATAACTGTAGACAGGCTAAAAGCATCATTTGATATTTTCATTGATAATTTTCACAATTGAAAGGCCGCGTGCAAGAACGTCCCCTAGATTTTTTGGCCATTTTGAAAGTGTTCAAAAATAGCTGAATTTTGGCATGTAGGCTTCGTTGTACCTGAGAAACATTGCTCTGGATTTTTTTTGGCTGGGGCGCTCTTCGTTCTCGAGAAATAACGTATGCAAAAAGCTCAGTTTTTCAAGTGGCATCTTTTGGAGATCTTTTGTTGAACAAAAAACACAAGAAACCTTATTATTTTGTTGAACAGCAAACAGGCAGACTGTTTATAGTGTATTCCACTGAATCTTAGCTGTCTTAAAGTCAAAGGAAAATAGTATATAGAGCAGAAATCTGGGAACATATTGTTTACATCGGTTATTGTGACGTAAACACAACACGTGAATCGATCGAGCGGCAAACGAAATACCATCGAACGAAAAAGACATGTGCCGCATTAGAACTCTGTCAACTAATATCTTAAGCATAGTGTTAAAGTACCTTGTGTGCCTGCCTGGTGGTTGAGAGACATCATAAAGCCTCGATAAACCCGTAAGTCATCAGCACGTTTTAAAGAATCAAAATGTGTTCTGAAACTTCGAAGGTAGCTGATATACCGTAATCGTGTTATCGGCGTTCAAAGTCAGATCGAGCCAGGCAGCAAAGTCCAAGAGCAGTTCTTGCCCAAGAAAAATACCCTCTTGTGAGTTGTGGCCCATTTGCCAAGCGTTGCTAGTGTCAAAGTTTGGAAAGCGAGAACTGGTTTTTGACTTATAAAATTTCTCTTGTATCAACCGCCATGTTTTCCCGCGCACGAGGTGTAAAGAGCCTTCCCGGCATGCATTGCGATCACGTTCTGCTCGCGTTTCTCGAACTGGTAACTAGGTTGTTTCGGCTTTTTTCATTTAAAGGTAATAATGGCCAACAAGTAGTGATCGATTGTAACATAGATCTGTGATCCAGGTTGCGTTGATTTTATTTCATATTGGCATGATTTGTAGTGTTTTGAACTTCTGGGATCAGCGGACATGCAGATGTATGGAGACCTGTACGTTGCGCAGACGGGTTAATTTGTTAATCTGTTAGGCGGTGCGTGACATAAAGCTACGATCGCGTTTGTCGAAAAATATGTATTTATCTCGTGATTTTTAGCCATTTAAGACGTTGCTGTATTTAGAAAAGTGCTTATTTGATGTTTATTTGTTCAGTGCAGATAATCATTGTCCCAGATAACCAAAGTAAGTTCCAGATGTTAGCACTATTTTCCGGCCGCCATATTTTACCTATTTAAACCTGAAATCAACATTTTTGAGCTTATACGTTGCGTGAAATTAACATTTTGCTGTTTTCTAAGTGAAATCAACATCCCTTCCGTCACGTGTTACGTGAAATCAACATTTTTACCTGTTTAGACCTGAAATTAACAATTTTTAGCTTATAAGTTGCGTGAAATTAACATTTTGCTGTTTTCTAAGTGAAATCAACATCCTTGCCGTCACGCATTAACGTGAAGTCAGCATTTTTACCTATTTAGACCTGAAATCAACATTTTTGAGCTTATACGCACCGTGAAATCAACATTTTGCTGTTTCCTAAGTGAAATCAACATCCTTGCCGTCACGCGTTAACATGAAATCAGCATTTTTACCTATTTAGACCTGAAATCAACATTTTTGAGCTTATACGTTGCGTGAAATTAACATTTTGCTGTTTTCTAAGTGAAATCAACATCCCTTCCGTCACGTGTTACGTGAAATCAACATTTTTACCTGTTTAGACCTGAAATTAACAATTTTTAGCTTATAAGTTGCGTGAAATTAACATTTTGCTGTTTTCTAAGTGAAATCAACATCCTTGCCGTCACGCATTAACGTGAAGTCAGCATTTTTACCTATTTAGACCTGAAATCAACATTTTTGAGCTTATACGCACCGTGAAATCAACATTTTGCTGTTTCCTAAGTGAAATCAACATCCTTGCCGTCACGCGTTAACATGAAATCAGCATTTTTACCTATTTAGACCTGAAATCAACATTTTTGAGCTTATACGCAGCGTGAAATCAACATTTTGCTGTTTTCTAAGTGAAATCAACATCCTTGCCGTCACGCGTTAACGTAAAATCAGCATTTTTACCTATTTAGACCTGAAATCAACATTTTTGAGCTTATACGTTACGTGAAATTAACATTTTGCTGTTTTCTAAGTGAAATCAACATCCTTGCCGTTGCGCGTTAACGTGAAATCAGCATTTTTACCTATTTAGACCTGAAATCAACATTTTTGAGCTTATACGCACCGTGAAATCAACATTTTGCTGTTTCCTAAGTGAAATCAACATCCTTGCCATCACGCGTTAACGTGAAATCAGCATTTTTACCTATTTAGACCTGAAATCAACATTTTTGAGCTTATACGCAGCGTGAAATCAACATTTTGCTGTTTTCTAAGTGAAATCAACATCCTTGCCGTCACGCGTTAACGTAAAATCAGCATTTTTACCTATTTAGACCTGAAATCAACATTTTTGAGCTTATACGTTGCGTGAAATTAACATTTTGCTGTTTTCTAAGTGAAATCAACATCCTTGCCGTTGCGCGTTAATGTGAAATCAGCATTTTTACCTATTTAGACCTGAAATCAACATTTTTGAGCTTATACGCACCGTGAAATCAACATTTTGCTGTTTCCTAAGTGAAATCAACATCCTTGCCGTCACGCGTTAACGTGAAATCAGCATTTTTACCTATTTAGACCTGAAATCAACATTTTTGAGCTTATACGCTGCGTGAAATTAACATTTTGCTGTTTTCTACGTGAAATCAACGTCCTTGCCGTCACGCGTTAACGTGAAGTCAGCATTTTTACCTATTTAGACCTGAAATCAACATTTTTGAGCTTATACGCACCGTGAAATCAACATTTTGCTGTTTCCTAAGTGAAATCAACATCCTTGCCGTCACGCGTTAGCATGAAATCAGCATTTTTACCTATTTAGACCTGAAATCAACATTTTTGAGCTTATACGCAGCGTGAAATCAACATTTTGCTGTTTTCTAAGTGAAATCAACATCCTTGCCGTCACGCGTTAACGTAAAATCAGCATTTTTACCTATTTAGACCTGAAATCAACATTTTTGAGCTTATACGTTGCGTGAAATTAACATTTTGCTGTTTTCTAAGTGAAATCAACATCCTTGCCGTTGCGCGTTAACGTGAAATCAGCATTTTTACCTATTTAGACCTGAAATCAACATTTCTGAGTTTATACGCTGCGTAAAATTAACATTTTGCTGTTTTCTAAGTGAAATCAACATCCCTACCGTCACGGGTTAACATGAAATCAACATTTAAACCTTTTTTGACCTAAAATCGACATTTTTGAGCTTTTATGTTGCGTAAAATTGACATTTTGCTGCTTTCTAAGAGAAATCAACATCCTTGCTGTCACGCGTTAACATGAGTGAACATTTTAAGCACTTTTGACCTGAAATCAACAAATTTGAGCTTATATAAGCTGCGTGAAATTGACATTTTGCTGGTTTCTAAGTAAAATCAAAGTCCTTGCGGTCGCGGTGGGCCGATCCTTTGTTATAATAAACCGAGGCGAGACTTTGACTTATAACAAAGGCTTGGCTTGGCTATTATAACAAAGGATCGGCTCTGTTTATCATAACAAAGGCCCGGCTTCGTTTATTTGAAGGACTCGGCGGGAAAAGGACGTCAGGTATTTTAATCAAAGGTGAACTTTGTCGAAAACGCTCCAAATTTCGCATGCAGTTTCGTTCAGGTATGTTAAGCAATGTCCCATAGTTTTCGCGCTAAAGTTCGCTTTGTTCTCGAGATATTGTGTATGCAATAAACCACACGGTTTTTCCAACCTGTGTGCCTTTTTTGCATACGTTATTTCTCAAGAACGAAAAGCAACCCAGCGAAAAAAACTTCAGAGCAATGTTTCTCAGATGAAACGAAGCCCACATGCCAAAATTCAGCTAGTTTTAAGCACTTTCAAAAATGGCCGAAAAATCTAGGGGACGTTCTTGCACGCGGCCTTTCAATTTTACTTCTCAGTGTATTATTTTTTGCTTAAAAAATTAAAACATTTTTAATAGTGACATGCATCACTATAAATTGAATGTTCTGATTTATTCATCACACATTACTAAGTATTAAGTACTCACCTGTAGGGTATTTTGAGTAACTTCTTGATGTTCTATGACAAATATATTGAAAGAGAAAAAAAAAATCACAAAACTTCTGGAATGAGTTTTAATTAACTGAGTGATCAATGTCTAGTACATGTAATTTTAAAAGGCAGTTTACAGGGGTTTCATTAATGTTTTCACCAGGAGGGTAACTGGCTTTCACAGGTGGGCAAAACTATTAGAACTGAACCTCTTTGTAAGAGAAACTCTCGGCCAGATGGTCAAACCAGCTGGGCAAAATTGTCCTCATAACTGGTCAATTTGCCCGGTGCCCAGCCCTTAATGAAACCCCTGAGTTTAAGAAAAACACAATTATAGCAACAGCAACGTTGCTAAACAAAAGGTTTAATGAGCAGTACAATGGCTGTACTCATACATTTTCTAATGATAAAATTCTTGGTACATTTCTTTCCTGTTCTCTACAATCAACAATGTGAAATGACCTTATTCTGCGTTGTCCTCAGAACGTGAACCATGATGGCTAAGTTTTTAACTTTCTATTTCAAATTTATGGCTGTGTTCCATGTTCAATTTCAAGATAGTTATTTTGACACTGAGAACCAAACTAAAATTATGACTTTAGAGTATCAGGAGCTTCATAGGTAAAATAGAAATTCATTTTTCAATTAACATCTTACATAAAGTACTTAACATCTCAAAGACAAATGCAATATTTGTTATTTATTTCAATTATTCACCTCAGCATCAGATATCACATCAACATCACCAATAGAATCAACAAAACTGTGAGCCATGCCAAAACTACAAATAAAAAGAGAGTAATGACTTAGAAAATGCTCAAGGATCTGCATGCACATCAGGTTTTCTACTTTTTTTTTGCCTTGTTTTAAATCCTGTGTGCTTACAGTGCATACTACTCTTGAAACAATGTACTTAGAAGTATTTAACTATGTAAATAACTCCGCTAATAAACTCAAGAAATAAACAGAAACTAGGTACTTGTAATAGTGATCAGCCATGCCCAATATATATGAAATCATAGGATTTCATGACATGCAAAATGAAAATAAACTTGCAAATGGAAAAAAAGAAAGAAAAATAAACAAATTGAATGCAAATGAAAAAACAAATTGCAGTTCTGTTACTTCTTATTGAGAGTTAATATGGTTGGAAAGACAATACTGAAAAGTTTTCAACAGGTTTCAGAGACATTCAAACCTATGACCTGTTCACAAAAAGCAGCCCAAAAGCAAGTTGACTTGTGCATATGTTTTTGGAAGTCCCATTACTACCATTTTCGAACTACCGTGAATGGCCAAATCTTTTCCGCGTTGTTCCACACTTAAAACATTCAAGTTTGTCTAGACAAACTGTCGCCTTTTTTAAGTGAACCAATTAACGTTTAGAGCGTGAACATGTCAAGTTTTGACAGCTCCGCCTGAATGTTCCTGCACGTGAAACACAGGTTTTGAAAACGTTGGCGTCGAGTTTTTTGTACATGTAACATTCTAAAGTACATTCGCCAGCTGTACTGTAAACCACGTCGGTTGTGCAAGTCAAGCTTGTATATTCATATTACTCGATGGAAAGGGTAACTCCAATTCTTTTATAGTCTTTCCCGTAAAACCATGAAAACCAGAGGAAATTTCTGGAATATTTATTGTTTCGCTACCAATCAGATGCGAGATAAAACCGCAAAAGATAACCGCCAAACCCTGGCAGCAGCTTGACATTAAACAATGAGTTGGCGAGTTTTTGTCATGACATAACACCTGCCATTACATATTCTCCAGCTCAAGATGTCACGCAAACTGTTAGAATATAAAAAAATTGGTCCTGTACAACCATGACGATTCTCAAATTCCACGAGCTGATTTCTTCAGTTCACAGATTTAATACCCTTTGGAAATTTCGAAGTTTCTATTCTTATCTATTTCAGGGAGCTGCACTTAAGTTACAAAAAACTCGACGTAACATTTTCAAAACCTGTGTTTCACGTGTAGAAATATTCAGGCGGGGCTGTCAAAACTTGATGTGTTCATGCTCTAAACGTTAATTGGTTCAATTAAAAAACGTGACAGTTTGTCCAGACAAACTTGAATGTTTTAAGCGTGGAACAATGCGGAAAAAAGTTGGCCATTCATGGTAGCTTGAAAATGGTATTAGATTAGATATAAAACAATAAAACATTCATTATACACTTACTACTTATGTTAAAGAAATACTCAGTGGCTTAACAAAACATAAGTGTCTTATATTAAATATATACTGTATATTAGAATATTGTTGCAAAATAAAATAGAGTTATACCTTGAGAATTCGACAGGGTCCCGTCTGTGGTGATTAACATCAGAAAACCTTCCATCTCGCAACCAGTTTGAAGGAGCAACATTCAAGTCAGTATCCTACACAAAATGTATGAATTTGAAGTAAATTTCAGCCTCACAGTAGAGAAAAAGGGAACAAAAATATCCTTCAAGCTAACAGCTGTTATTCCTGATCTTGAAAGGTAGACAAAACCAAACTGCTTGGGTAAAGAAAATGTTTGTTAGACAGATTTTTTTTAAACGACACGCAGAATTAACTGTGTACTGTCCACGTTCAAATATTCCTCTGTCTCAAAGAAATGAATGTTAATTAGTCTTAAGCTTTTCCATATTTAAAGTTTCTTTTTATAGTAAAAGAGATGCTGATAGATATTTTACAAACCTGTTGCAGTTTAAAGTAAGGCAAAACTTCTTGAGCTGAGTACTTCACAATAGCAGTTGAGCTGACTTCAGCCATCTTGGATGCCTGTAAAAAAAATATAACATGGCATTTCAATGGCATACAGTTATGTGGTTTGGTGTCTATAGTACTAATCAATTCTGTTGGGGGATTAAACTGAGTTTTGCAAAAAGTACTTAGAAGATTATTAGTTATCAAGTGTCTTATCAAATGACCTCATAGATGTGTTGGTCACAGATCTTTTGGTAATAAGCTCAGTTTCAGGGTGAAAGCACTCTCTTAAGCCAAGGTTCATGGTTCAAACAGCAGTAGAACCATCTGGAACTCATAAGTACACAACTAACAAAATTATGAAAGTGAAGAATGATCATCGCAGTAAATTTTCCAATTTAAGCAATTGGAAAGAAGGAGCCTGAAAAAATCAGGGCTTCAACGGGATTCGAACCCGTGACCTCCGCGATACCGGTGCGATGCTCTACCAACTGAGCTATGAAGCCACACATTGGGAGCAAGGTCAATTTATTGAGTTCATATCTTCCCGTAAGTAGTGAAATGATGTGAAATGATTAGGGATCCTTCTTTCCAATTGCTTAAATTGGAAAATTTACTGCGATGATCATTCTTCACTTTCATCTACAACCACAGTTCATATATGAATTATTTCATATAAACTTCACATCACTAACAAAATTATGTTATTTTAGTCAGGATTTGAAAAGTGGACATCTTAAATGTCCTATAGGGTCTGCTCAAATGAACAATTTATAAAGAAACATTTAAAAAATAAAACAATTTTCTTTACAAAGTGGGTATCTACAGGATGCCTGGACACCCAACTGGCTAAGAACTGAATCACACAGTTGATCCTGGAATAATTAGGGTTAAATAGTTTATAGCAATAATAGCGCATTAGGATGGAAATTAATCATTATTTTATTGTATGACTGAGAAAAATACTTGGTTATGATCCACTGCGAGCATGCCAATTTATTGCTAATTCTTAATCTTGCATTCATAATTTTCTCAGTCATATAATACATGTAAATGAGTAATATTATTGTACAGTATGAACGCTCAACCGATTAGGGATTTACATAACACATGATATTTGAAAATTCTTTCAAATAACCCTTGCCTAATGACTTGTGCAACATGTTATTTGAAAATTCTGTCGAATTATACTCGCCTGAAGGCTTGTGAAAAATTTGAGAAAATTTTCAACTATCACTCCCGACTGGTGTGTAAATTCTTTCAAATCACACTTGCCTTTAGGCTAACAAATGCAATTGCAAGGAAATTTTCAAGTATCGTTGGTATATATACTTAAAGGAACTCAGTCACGGTGTTTTGTCTTTTAGGTCACGTACAAAATCTCCTTTCCCTTAAATGGAAGGAAACCTGAAAATAATAGTCTACTAAGATAGAAAAACATCAAAGAGATAATAACCATAAAGGAACAAGGATGGTCAAGGATGGCGAAGATTGACACGGATTGCAAATGACGAATTTGAAAAATTTAGGCTAAACTTTTCAAAACGTGCAAACTGTGACTGAGCTCCTTAATACTAACACTGAGATCATGAGTTCAAATCACAAAACCCTGAAATGTTTTCAGGCACTTTGCAAATAATTATTCACTAGATTCTATAAACAAAAGGGCTGATTTCCTTCACATCTAGAACAATATAATTAAGCCATTTCTTAGCAAAAGAAATAGCATAGGCAAAAATAAACACAATGAATTCTGTTTTTATCAAGAATAATGCACAAAAACCTAGACAGAGGTACAAAGCTTGTGACAGGAAATCTTGCATAATATTTAATTAATCAGTAGAAATATATATCAACCGCATTTATAGCACAGGGAAAAATAGCGGACCGAATTCCAAGCAGTGAATCGAATCCACCAGCATTTTAACCATGTAAGCTTAAGGTCATTCCTCACATTTGCATTGCGCATCCTTACTGCGCATAATTTATGGCGTCATTAGCGCGCGCTCATGCACGCACACATTGAAAACATGACGGAATTGCCTTGATATTGAGCTCTGTCAGTTGAAAAATGGCTCTAGCTCACCAACGAGCATGGGCACCCCAATTTTTTTTTTCCACTCATTGTAATCAACTAATCATAAGCTTTGAGTGAGAAAAGACTGATCTAATTTCTATTGCTGAAAATTGAATAAATAAGAAAAATAGCAGATACACGGTGGTCTTTTCTATTTGGTAGTCGGTAACCACGTCAAGAAATTTAGTTCAAATTTTTAACCAAGGATTTAGCTTTCTGTCTGAATCAAACTTAAAACGGTTATTTGTGTCCGACACAATGTATTGACTGTAGTTTAATGCGTGTTCTTATGAGTCCAGGCTCACAAAGATGTTACAATTACTGGTAATTAAATAATGCCAAAATGGGGCATTTTCAATGCCTCACTGCTCTTTAATGAGCATGGGCACCCCCCTTTTTTATTTCAAAATTGAAGTTATCATACGATAAATATTCAGTGGACAAAGTTTGAACAAAAAATCAATTGTAACTTTTATTTCAGAGGAATTACCTTAAATATCAGTAATCTTCTTACAGACTGAACTTGTGCATGTAATTGCCAATGTTGATATAATTGAACTTTATTTCCAGTTAATTATTACTATAATTGACTAGAATTTCTGCCTTTCTTAACGTAGGATGTTTACCAAACATCGTTAAGATAAAAAGAAGATTTTGCAACCATAAAGCCAAGCTAAAAAGTTTATCTTTGTTCAGCTTTATTCGAATTACGGCCATTTCGCTCCATGGTTAGATCGCTCCACACAGGCCGAGTTCGCTACCTCGGCTACATGTAACCTAGTTTGTCTTGGCAGTGGATGAAAGAAAGAGGAACAATCTCAACTTCTGGTTTGGAACGATGAAGCTTTAAGAAAGTTTAACCTACCGAAACTTTCCTTTCTGTAGGTGCTTGAGGCTTTGTAAAATCCCCCTTTTCCGGTTCCCCAGCAGTATCTTGGCTTTTTCCTTCCATTTTTGTTTCTTATTCTTAACGTTGAAATGTTTCTTATAAACGGGAAATGGTAAATAATCTTCAAGACAAGTCGTATGTACATGTTGGTATGTTAACTTCCGCCATGTTGAAAAGCATCGCTTAAAAACCTGGGAACAAGATGTCATTTTCATCCGTGGAAGACTGGAGAGTATTCAGAAACGAAAGGGGCAAAGACGGAAGCGCATTGGTTGAAAACTTAATTCACTTACATAAAACTGCAAAAACTTAGTCAATTACCACACGAGTATACAGCCTGTCTTGTTGTGAAGACTCCACTCAACGCCGAAGGAATTTGATAACGGAGGTCCACGGACTCCCCCTATGGACCCCCTCAACGGACTACCCCACAAAATATAATAAAAGTAATAAATAAATATTTCAGTTACGGGTTGCCTAATAGATTACTCGTGACGGCGAAATTTCGAACGTTACATTGTGCAAATGGGCAGACCTGGATTCAGGCTCCGGTGCAACTTATATAATTACACATTGCCATTTCCTTTGCTCTGGCCATAAAGTATTGCTGGTTTTCAGTGTCAAGCCATTCAAAATAGATCAAAATAAAAATCAAAACCGTTCAGTAGATCAAGTCCAGAATCTGGGAAATGAAAGAAGGTAAATATGCAAAGACTCTCGCCAAGATTCTGGTCACAGCAGTTTCTCTTTCGCAAGATATGCGGAGAAATTTTTTACCCAAATTTATAGAGATTTGTATGGGTAAGCCATGCTGGTGCCCATCCGTATGGGCACCAACATGGCGGCCGGAAACCAACAGAAACATCTGTCACTGAGTTTTGCTACAAAAGCGTGAATTTATCCCTCGAGGAACTCTAAAACATTAAAATAATACTTTTTCTAAGACATGAACAGTTCAGATGGCCAAATTCCCCGAAACAAGTCACTTTTTTAACCATCATGACAGCTCTCTTGGCCGTCATGTAAATGCCGCGTCACGCAAAAGCTTAGAAATTCAAGCGTAGTGTATCACAAAACCAAGAACCCATTTGGAGCGAAAATTTGTACGATTAGTTTTAAGCAGCTCTTATACATCATTAAAGTAAAATCTCAGGAAGATCAATAGTTTTGTGGCTTGAATTTTAGTGACGTCAAAACCGAAAGACGCGTGCAGGGAAGCGTCCGGGAAGCCTCGAAATTTGTGCTCGTTTCTCTCTGCCATTTTGCTCAGCCCATCCTCCCGTGGGTTCGTGAACTCGTTCCCGGCTTCACAATTTACTCAGCGGAATAACAGATACAAACAAGAATAAACGGCCCAAAAAATATATCTTCCATAGCCAGATTGAGCCACGAATGGAATGTAAAAACTTTCCTTCTTACCATCGGCATCTCCTTAGGCTGAAAACAGCTTTTAGGCATTTTTTTTGGAAGGGGGTGTGGGGTGTTAAAAACCCAAGTCTGTTACATTTGCACCGTGTAACAGTCGAAAAATCACCGACACGAGTCTGAACCTGTTAGACAACCCATAAGTGAAATCTTTATTTATTATTTTTACACTATTTTGCGGTGGTCCGTAGAGGGGCTCCGTAGGGGTAGTCCATGGAACGGTTCGTAGGGTAGTCCGCGGACCCGGTCCGTTGTGGGGGTCCGCGGACTGGAGGTCAGTGTTTTCGGGTTACCCGTTTTTTCCTGACGGTAAGGCCTACCGTCCCGCTAATCCTCTCTTCAAACCGGCGGAATTCGAAAACGCCGGCTGTGGACGAAAAACATTTTGAAAACGGAGCTTTTTCCAAAACGCTGCCACGCGATGGCTTCAAGAAACAAATCCGAAATGACCGGTGATTGTTGCGTTTTCAAATTTCTCAGGCGTAATGTTTCACTAGTATGGTCGTAAAACATTTCATGCGCTTTTAGAGTGAAACCTCCGTTTCGAAATTCCTCCGGTGTAGTGTTAACGGAGCCTAAGTCAACGTTGTTTCCCGCTTTTACTGTCCCCACTGATATGATAGGGCTCCGTTTTCGTATATCGCCTCCCTGGACAAGGTTTTCAAAGGTACGCATTTTGGATGAAAACAATGCGCGTTTTCGTTTTCAAACGAATTTCTCTTTGTGCGAACCCTCGCCAGGCGGGAATATATATGTCTAGTATTGAAGAAACCGCGTAGCGTCTTTTAAACTACGTACAAGTAAATGTTAAAGATATTGTTAAAAAGACGCTTAATGGCGGTGTAAGTCAACCTGCCCGTTTCAGGGTATTTAACTGCCACGTGGCAGCTTAAATACCCTGAAGAAGGCAGTAATGCCGAAACGTCGGTTGATTTATACCGCCATTAAGGGTCTTTTTAACGATATTTTTAACATTTACTTGTAATATATATGACTATTATGGTACGTTACAAGAAGCGGTGGTTGACTCTACATGAGCCAATCAGAACTCGAAGGAAAAAGAATGTAACGGGGGCAAGGGAAGAAAAAAGTCACGTGGCCATGGTCTTCCCAATCAGTATTGCGAACATGAGGCCTGGATCTAGGCGTTCTTTCCATTTGGCCAAAAATTCCGGAAATTTCCGTCGGAAGTCAAATGGAAAGGTCCGTTTCAGTTTCTTCCGACCGGAATATTCGGGACCTCCTCTGGATGTGGTCCACTTTGATCTGTCGAAAATTTGCCGTTCCATTTTGACAAAGCGGTACAGTACCCTTCTTCTCTTCAGTAGATTTCACTTAGTGGTGTATTGAGGAAAGGAATAGAAAATGGTGAAAGTCATTCCTTTCGGAATATTTCGTTCCATTTTCCTCGGTTAGTCCCGCTGGTCTGGCATAATGGCACGCACCCTAAGATAAATAGTGATAGACACAGAAACAGTGAGGGCTGAAGGCGAAAGCTTCTGGAGGGGTCCGGGGCCATGCTTTCCTAGGGAAATTTTTTGGATATTAACTCCCTAAAGTCCCCTTTCCTGGGTTTCTGTGTTATTCTGAAAAATCCGACCGATTTCCGTAAGACGATAGAAACCGGTGTGGAACCGCGCTTAGAACAATTGGTATCTCGATTAACAACTGTGTGACCAAGAGCAAGCGGTAAAGAGCTTTACATGAGCCCTCTCATCATCTTAGGTATAGTATTTGGGTGGCCAATAACCTGCAATGTTTCGCAACATGTTTATCTTAATGTACAGGTCAGTAAACTCAAAGCTAATAAAACTTAAAATATAGTATCGTTCAAAAAAATTATTTCCAAATCTTTATATGTTCACCATGAAGTCTAATCATACAGGCCAGCCAAGCGCAAGATTTTATTGAATTTTATTGTTAAAGCAAGACACTTTTCGAACTACAACGCAACGTTTCTGTACCTTATTTACATACTTTGGTGTCTCATACAGGGCTCATTGCCAAAGAGCCAATTTGGTGTCGCTATTTTTGGATGAAACAGGAGAATACACAATTAACGTATTGTGAAACAATCTCTTTGAAATTGGTCTCCAGGACAACAATTATAACAATTAGTAAAGTACCACAGTTAATAGCTGACGCAGGAGGCTTCCAGCGACCTGCTGAGGCAAGCAGAGTCATATTACATGTGGATATAAAGTAAGAAGACTTCTGGGGAAACATGACAAGCGCTACATGCCATTAAGAAATATCCCTCTCGATCTCTTTTGTAAAAAAAAACACGAAGAATAATCGCCATGTGTGCACGAGAAGGCAAGTCTCACGCAGAAGAGCACTCTTCACGCTCGAAACACTTGCATCACGTTTTCAGTGAACGGCACAATCGTGAGCATAAGTTTTACTGTCGTTAAAAGTGTAACTCATATTTAAAAAATATATCATTTATAGTCTCAAGTTTTCCATCATGCATCGATAAAATAAACATAATATATTATCACCTTCGTTTGAACTGATTCTTTTGTTGTCTGTCACAGGTTTTGTTACCGTGAAATGTTTTTTGGATCCCAAAGCTTTAGTATCGCTCACATTTTTAACAGAGTCTTGTTGCCTGACCCTTTTAGTTTATGGTTATTACCATAAAATTTATCAGAAGCGAACAATGCGGGTAAAAAGAAATTTTAGTGTGAAATGTTCGTATAAAAGACGGTTAACTTTGGGGTTGGCAAACTCAAGTATGAATAAAACAAAGCAGTGGCTAAATCGAAATCAGGAGAACTTCAATCATTGATTCATTTCGAGACTATTGATTAAAGTATTTCAATCTAGCAAGCTGAATAGTTTTTCCTCGACTTGTGTCGTATATTAAGGAGAAAACGTTCTCAATCAAGAGTAAATTTAGTGCGTTCAAAGTACTATTAATGTAGTTTGAAATTTGTTCATTTTTCAGCTTTGTCTGTAATATATGCAAAGATACGAAAATACACCTGTTTTTGTAACTTATGGCATAGGTAAACGGAAACGATATCTTTCAGTTGAAATTCTAAACTTGTCAGCTTTTTGTTGCAATAATTTTTAAAAACGACTGAAAATATGCCAAGACGCTAAGTTAAGCATCTCGTTTCACTTTGCGACTCAACCTTTTCCCTGTCGTGTGCCAACAAATATAGTTCCAGAAGATAACTTTAAATATCAACTGATATCAGTATGAAAGAGAAATGGTGAAATGCGTCTGAAGACTTAACACGTTCTAATTAACGAGCTTTTGAAATGGTTTTCCATTAAAACATTTTGCACTGTATATTTTTCACTTTCAAGCACAAAAATGATGAAAATTCGAGTACTCTTAATCATAATTATCGTTGCCAGTGTTTTCTTTCAATTACTGCGCCATTCGCAAACGTTTTTATTGCCGAAGAAGACCTGGATATTGGTTTTAACGGAACACTAAGCGGAAAATGGAACTGAATTGCGCAGATTAACTTAACGTTGCAAAACACGCCCACAAAACTATTTTTGTGTGCGCCAATTTTGATGCAAAGAGTTGATGGAAAGACTAAAACAAAGTAAAAATAATTCTGAATATAACGCGCACTTGCAAATAAGGTCAGAGCTGAAGCCAAAGAGTTCATATTATGCAAACGACCAATTTGAAAATTTAATTAATCCTTATAAATAAAAGTTTGCATTCAGAAGGCGCAAGGTTTTCAATCTTAAAACACGGAAATTATATTAGCACGTAAGTCGCCCTATCGATTCACGCATTGAAATTGTAATTTGTTCTTTTTACTTTCTTTTGAAAGATTTTTCTTATCGCGAAAAACCTATAATGTTTTTGTTTGAAAATCTGACATTTATCTTCCATTCCCTTATATGATTTCGTCAATTCTATCTCCATTCAAAAGTACACATTAATGATACTTTTAAATGGCATCGATCGAAGCTTTAGACTTCTAAGCTAAATGAAAAGAGAAGATCGGTCGCGATGATTTCACCAGCTTGTATTATGAATGTAATAGGAATTAACGCTTTAGTCGTCCTGGATATTCCCAATTTCCTTTGTTTAATTTTGTTGTGCTAGTTAAATAAAGTGCCTTCCATATTAAGTTAGAAGAAGGAAATGTTTAGGAAAGTAGAGCAAGAGTGACTGGCCAGGCAAGTTGGAAAGTTAATCGGTTATCTCTGAACGTAAAGTAAGTTATTTTGAATAATAACCTCTCGCAGTTCCAAGTTAGTTCGATGAAATAAAAGCACAGTGGGGATTGTACCGCTAACAAAGGTAGATTTACAACGCACAAATCTCCTTTGTTATCGAGGCATGCTGAAACGAAAACAATGGTGGAAGAGTTATTGAGTATTTGGAGACAAACTGGTGACCCACCATTTATGAATTAAGCAAACAAACTTTGAAATGATATCTGCAGTAGAAGACGGTGTTCATTAAAGGGGCCTCCTTTGAAACAAGGCTCTGAATAAAACACGCTTCACACCAAATCAGGTTTATTGAAGAGGCGAAACTAAGATAACTATTTGCATAAGGAAGAAGTATAAAATTGAGGTAGTCTACGCTCTGCCAAATTTAAAGGCGGGATGAAATTTGCGGACGTGAAGGCGGCTCGTAAATGCCATTGAAATGACAAGAAAAGATTTCTATACAAAAGGCCACTAACAGCGGACTGTAATAAACTTAGGTTTAGTTATTATCACTGACTATCCAATAGGCGGGCCCATTGCTTAAAACAGCACTTATTACACCCTAGCGAGAGGGAATAAATATTTCCAAGAGCAAATGCTTCAGCATTTGCATTTTTATTGCGACTCAACGGGTGTAGTGTTCGCTTTTTCGGAAATAAGTTAAGAGCTAACTCGTTTTCAGTTGAAACATTCGTGTTTCTCTTAGCGGTTTTTGCGCGTGAAAATACGCTCGATAATACACAAGGAGAATTTGTTTGCGGATTTGCCGATAAGAGCCTGAAAATTAAAACCCACAATAGCAGGTGTTGCGGAGTTATTTTCATATGTGCAGTTTATAAATTATTCAATATGTTTGCAGGTTTCCAGACCTGCCGAATTTTGATTGGCTGGAAACTGCATCATCCGAACTCAGAACAATGCGAGATCTATGTGTAGTCCCCATGACATAAAGTTGTTAAAAGATTACGCGCTCAATAAGTTGCTATAAGATGAAGGAATACAAAGGCAGACCTTTCAGTTCTACAGAGTGCAGCTTGGCTAAAGATCTGCGCTTCAGTGGCGGGGAATTTCCTTGTTAAGGGAAATCTATTCGGTATCGCTACAACTTTGACACATACACTGACACCACAAATTTAACTCACGATGCCGAGAGCATTCCTTCTAAAAAGGGATTTTGATGACGGTAATTATTTCGGCGAAGGAAGGCTTCCTTTCGCTCAGCAAGGTTAGTTTTTTGTTTCCATCTGAATCGAAATCTTTTTAAGTATTTGCTAGAGTGCATTAATTCGAATTGTCTCAAAATAAAATGCGTCTCTATGTAAACATGTCAGAAGGCCACTTTCGTGTTAGAGCTGTGTGTTCATTTTAACATTTATGCTGAAGTATCATTCGTGTTGTGTTTTTAATTCGCAGAGGACGCGAAAGCCGCAAGCGAAGATTATCAAGACGTCAGACGAAGCAAGAGGCCGGTAAAGATAAAGAAAAAAGAAGCAGAAATCTCGTTTTTAAACTCGCTTCAAAAGAAAAAGAAATTATCTTACCCTGCCGAAGTCCGAATTGATGAGCAAGTGAATGATATCGGAAAGATTTTGAGGTTTGCAAATGATTTCATTAATAATGGAAAGAAAATGTCGGGGCAAAATTCTCAAAAAAGCAATCTTCGTGGAATTTCTCTAATCAACGAGCATGGAATATTTCGAGAGAACGAAGCGCTGGTAGAAAAAACTGAAGCGCTTGCCAACAGCTTCAACGAGAACTCGGACTCATGTTCGGTCGAATCGAAACGGGTGTCACCTGCGCCAAATAAAAAAAGTTCTCAGCTGAATAAAGCAAATGAACTAGGTGATACAGGCGTTAAGAATCGCCCGGACAAGACTGTCCACAAATGCAACCAGTGCGGAAAAGTTTTTAAGACCAAATACACCTTGTCGATTCACCTCAAAATGCCCGACCACACTCAAAGTCGACCGTTTGTATGTAACGTGTGCGGGAAAGGGTTTCGCCTCTCGAGTACCCTGTGCCGGCACAAGATAATTCACACGGAGAAAAAGCCGCATAAGTGCGACGAGTGTGGCAAATGTTTCAACAGGTCCTCCACGCTTAAGACTCATCTTCGAACCCACAGTGACAAGAAGGCGTTTATTTGCGACATCTGCGGCAAGGGATTTCACCAGAAGGGCAATTTGCGAAATCACATCATGATTCACACTGGCGAGAAGCCTTTTAGATGCAACCAGTGCAACAGGGCCTTCAACAAGATGTCCAATCTTAAATTTCACATGCATACCCACTCGGATAACTTGCCTTATCACTGCAGGACCTGTAGGAAACGTTTTTCCAAAAAGACTGATCTGAAAGACCACGTCGAAGAAACTCATTGAGACTCGCTGGGACAGTTCTAAGAACCCGCGAACTTTGACTACTTTGAGAAAATGAACTTTATTGAAGCGCGAATTTAATTCGCGAAATGAACTTATCACTTAATATTAGAACTTCCTTCAGCAAATTTTCAATTAAAGCGAACTCTTTGTATTAAATCTTCACTCACACGTAAAAGAATGCACAAAAATACTTTTAAACATGTCTTGCACTGACGAAAATTAAATATTTGCACCCAAATTTAACACCATAATTAGCAATTATCGAAACTAAGAGAACGACAGAACAAAAAATTGTAAATTACGATATATTTATTTAGTCAAGAAGGCAAGAAAAGCCTTAAGATTCAATTGCTCAAATTGCGCAATTGCGCAATTGTGCTTTTTATGAAACTTATGCACAGTTTTTATAGAGACGAATGCGAGCATTTCGCGTAGGAATAATTTCTGACTAAATGAAAGATGAAAAATCTTAAAACATGACAATGTAGATAATTTTTTCAACGATATTTTCACATTAAATGTTCTTGACAATTGCAGTGATAACCAATATGGGAAAATATACCTGCACACTGATGTCAAATAAATAAATAAAATGACATGTCAAAGAAAACTGTTTGTGGAGTGAAGTTGAGGTTATAAATTTAATTTTCACTTCTTTTTTACCAGCTAGCTAAGTCTTTCTGTTAATTGACTTCACGTATTACTCCCAATGAAGCGATACTCCTAAACACGGCTGACATATTTTTCCCTTTGTTTAATTCCGTTGAATAAACTCGAACAGGTGAATTCTGTGTCGCTTAGTAATTGAGTGAGTGTAAGACCGGAAACGTCTATTGAAACCTTTTTGTAGGAACCATTGTCTAAGTGTGCCAGAGATGATTAACTGTTCACAGTTTATTAGTGTCTCCACGCGACAAAAAATTGGTCTCTGCAAGGGGCGAATTGGCAGATAAAGATACCCGCATGAATTTCATAACATACCTGCTTATTGCCGTCCAGTGACAGTCCATGAAGAACCTGCGTTTCATTATTTAGACTCCCTGGTCATGCTAGAATACATTAAATTAATTGGGACTTCCCAAAATACTTATGGGAGGCACAAAAGGCGCGTTCACGTCAAGCCAATTAAATTCCCCACGGGGAGCTCAATTCATTCACGCTGGTTGTTTCTTTTTTGTATCAAGGGTTAAACCAATGTCACAGAAAGCAAAGAAACCGGCAACATCAGGAGTCAAATAATCAAGTTTAAGGTTTCGTGGCAAATAGTTTAACTAAGTCTACCTAAGCCGAACTTAATCGTATTTGGTTTATAAAACGAAATGAGACACCAACGAACTTGAGTGGGTTTTTGAAGAATTCGTAATCGGATTTAAACTGGAGATATTTTGTTGAAAAAGGCTAGTTTAAGTTGTTCAGATACTAAATTTTATCCAGTGATTTTATTTTTCTCTCACATATCTGCCAATACAGGGGATAACGTCTTATAAGTGGTACACAAATGCTTCATTTCTGTTTAAAATGCCCAAAATCAACAACTGATTCGTAAACAACTATGAAACATTTAAAAATCTCACGACTATAGAATTTATTTTGATTTAGAACTATTTCGATTTAGTCTTTTTCTTTTCTCGGCTACATCAGTCCTGAACGAAATTGTTTATTTGATATGACAGCTTTTTACTACAATCACAAAGCCGCAGTTCTCAGAAAAAGCGAGAAAAAGCCAAGCAAAATACGAGCAATCGAAAATTAACTCCCTACCGACATTATTCAATTTTCTTTCCTTCTCATTAAACTTTCAAGAAGTTTAGTACAGAATTGTAAACAGTGAAAAACCCAGGCAGTTTACAGAAAAAAAGGAATGATCAAATATTGTTATTTCTAAGCAAATTTGTACGCTAAACTGAGAATAAACAAAGACACGAAAAACCCTCGGCTAAGTAAGCAAAAGCTAAACTTGGTAAACAATGAAAGTATCGATATAGAAAGAGTCAGCTTACATTAGAGAGTGCGCTTAAGTTCGTGTATTGGTCCGTAACCCTTTGTTTTAAAACATGAATAAATCGTGGGAAGTTAAAAGTTGTGTTTTTTTTTCAAAAAATGCTTAGCAAAAGGGAACCCTCGAGGGGTTGTCAATTTAAGGCTTTTACGAGTTGAAGTCGAAACAGGTTATTAACTTAAAAGTTGTATAGAGCAGTTGGTGGTTTACGAAATACAGGATGATCAATTGAATAGAAAATTAGGTCCAAGCAATATTTTTATTATAAAAGCACAACAAGCACGTATGGTATCAATTCTAGTTTTGGTTTTGTTAATTTATGAGTTGTTCTTGTGATAATTGTATGTATTCTGGCTGTTCATTAACTCCCGCTGCTACCAAATAGAAGTTGCAAGTGTCCCGCCGGCTCTCGCACGTGCCGCCAAACAATGCAAGGTTCACCTTGAAGTTGTACAGCATTAAATTGTTTTTCTTTTCCAACAGAATGTACTTTAGAGATTTACAATACATTCTTGACATCAGTCGTTCAGCAAAACTGATGAGAAAGCTGATTAGATCTTTTGTGGCGATGTAAAATAACTAGAGATGATGACGGCAGATGAAGCAATTCCAATTTTTTTAATTTACTACAGTCATGATAATCTCAAATTTTTAAGCTTTTCGAGGATTTCATAATCTGCGGTACTTTTTAATCAAAAATTTACTAAACAACCGCTACCCGCTGGTTGTTCTTTGTTGCTAGAAACTTGTGCAAAAAGCCGCTCAACCTTGCGCATCTGTCGTTTGTGAAATAAGTGAAATAGAACTTTTGGAAAATCAGAAAATGGAATTTCTATTCCAGCAAAAACGTCTATCTTTTCAACCTTCGGTTGATAGCCAGAACGTTCAAATTGCTTAAGATACTGACACCGCCAAACAATGGCTATATTTATCGCCTTAAAATTAAAACTGATGTTACCGGGAAAACGTGGAAAAGTTCGCTTACATCAACAAAATTAAGTTCATTTACTCGCTAACAAATTCTTGCTTCTTACATGAAGTCTTAAAGGAGCTTTAAACTGAATTTTGTGTGCTTCTAAAATCAAACATACTATTGAGCAGTTTATTCGACGAGTTTCCAGCATTAAAAAATCACTTAAGCTCAATTCTACTAAAAGACAAGTTACAAGGGAGGGCGGGTTATACGATTCACAGGTTTCTTCAAGTAGTGCGAGTATCGATACAAGCGTGCGAGTCTGTTGCATTTGATAGAAGTTATATATTCTCGTCCCCAGCACCACCTGCCCCTCTTAGCCGACGGGCCCCGGAACAAGGAAAAAGTGGCTCAAACACGTGATTGGCTAGTTTTTTTTGAACAGAGATTTACGCCAATTCAACGCTGGTTTCTCCTTCCAAAGAGTATCCACTGGTTGATTTCTATCTAACACCGTTGGAGTACAGCAACTACAGACAAAACCACCTTGATAATCTCTTGACAAAACAGATTTCAACAAAAGGCCGGATTTAAGACAGAAGTAAAATTCTAACCGGAAGTGGTACTTCAATGGAAATTCTCCCCGTAAGCCAGTTTTCAATTTTCCAAAGGTATTAAGGTGCTGTGATCGAACGGTTTTTATTACCCCGCTTCGCGGCCTAACATATTCTATCCTGAAATTCATGAGGTCGACTTGTGGCAAGTCTATGAAAATCCTACCCCAAGAACTTAGTCAATCTAGTCCTGTGCTTCCCGAGGCACCTTTTTCTCGTGCCAAGGCTTCACTGGCTAAGAAGGACCGGTGGCTCCGGGAACGAGAATGTATGAACAAAAAACTCGTTCCCAGAGTCTCTCCTGTAAAAGGCCTGGGGAAAAAGGTAAAAACAAGTATGTTTTCAATGACGTCATATCCTCCAATAACATCGCTCGATAAACGCAATATTTTCATTGAGAGAACATTTTGCTCTAAGAGTGCAAAGCTTCTTAATTTTAAATTGCCATTGGTTGTAAATGCCACAGGAAAGTTCTCTAGCCGAACTCGCAGCTTGGGAGTCAAGCCTTACACGACTGTGAGCCGGATTTTATGATATGTGAAAAAATAAATAAGATGTATTTATCAGTAACAGTAATTGGACCGAGTGGAGTACAATCCAGGGAGTAATCGCTCGAGTAATTTCAAAATCGAACGAGCGCGAAGCGCGAGGCCGATTTGAAAATTCGAGCACGATTACTCCCTGAATTGTACGACACGAGGTCCAATGACTAATTAATCGAATCTATAACAAATTTCAGAATTAAAAATGTCTTTTGGGAAGTTCTTTTGTGCGAAAACGTCTGTAGCGACTTTTGCTGCGCACCAAATTGTTCAAACAAAAGAAATAGGGAACGAAACATCCAGTTCTATCGGATTCCCAAAGATAAGGCCGTGAGACAAGAATCATGGCTACAACGGATACGTAGGAAATGTTTCGAACCCACGGAGAGCACTCGACTGTGTTCGCAACATTTCCTTGGTGGAAAAAGATCAATGGATCCAGCCAGTGCCTCATACCTACCGTCTGTGTTTGACCACAGCTGTAATAAGTGTGTTTTGAAAACGAGAATTACTCGAACAAGTCGCAATGAAGGCTCTCAAGTTGATCATGTACCCAAAGTGAAGCAAAAGTCCAGCTGGGTAAGTCTACTGAACGCACTTTAGAGGCTTTATTTGTTTAAATCAATTCATTATTTTTGTAGCTCGAAATCGAATATCACATATATTTATTATTATTAACTTTAAATGAAGCGCTTTCTTGCTACTGCATTTAGTTTCACAAGGAGCATAGAAATAATATTAAAAAATTAATTACAAAATGGTTACTATACAGGCAATATCATTTTCATGATGTGGCAAAGTAAGGAAACATTTCACCAAAGGTAAGAATAAATATTAACGAGTTTAGGCCGAAATGAGGAATGTATCTGCCTGTCATTAGATGAAATGTTGCCATGGTAACGGCCTTTATCCAAAAATTGACAAACAAAACGTAAGCCTTATTTTAACAGTACCCATAATGGTAAATCTCTACTGGGAAAACTTTAAGAGAAATTAACTAAGTTTCTTTTTCTCACTCGCGCTCTATAGGGAGGGTGCTCTTAAATATTCTAGGGAGCCACCTTAGGCTCCCATGAGCGAAGAGTTTTGTATTTCTTTACTTCCTCGTCCTTGAAACCACTGCCAATCAAAAAACGTTTCACATCTTGAATATCGATGTTCTCGGGAAGAGCAGAAATTGATTTTCCCCAGTTCCGAAGCTTCTGCAGGTATGGAAGCCACGCTGTTTCCTCGTCGTCGATCTCATTACAGCTTCGCTTTTTCCCAGTCGAGTTGTTGCCACAAATTGAGATGCTGAAAACAATGCTTGCCAACGCTTTTTTCTCCAAAGTTGCTGAATTGGCGAAAATCAACTTAACTGAGATGCTAATCGTTTTAAATCCACCTTTCCGAGTTTTGAAACATCTGAATAGGTATGAAATTTCGATAAGTCGTAGTTTGCTCGACACGCGGCCATATTTGTTTAGACGGTCAGCTGTTCCTCTTACCCCCCAAGGACCAAACGATTATGGGACATGTGGAAGTGGCGAAATGGCAATCAACAGCTGTTTCTTTTAAGTCTCACTGGGTACTCTATCATTCTCATATAATTTGTTTCTTTATTTTAGTGAATGAGGGACTGTTTCACGTGAGCAAATCCAGATCTTGCTTGCAATACTGACATGAACTTTATTTGATCGTGATTTAACTTAATAGGCCATTTCCGAGTTACCTTGTGCCTCTGTTTCAAAACGAGTCTTCGTGCAAAACATTTCATATGAAAATGAGTTTGATTTGCATGAAAATGAACAAGTTGGTGGAACAAGTTTTCATATAAATGATTTCGTAAGAAGACTCGTTTTTGAGAGGCAAAAAACAACTCGGAAATGGCGTATTATGAGAACGTGGAAAACGTGTAATGACTCCGTCGAGTTTTATGAATGTTTTCTATACTTTTTCACTGTGCGTAAAAGATCCTTAAAGCATGATATTTGAGACTCAATGACTAATGTCAATAAGTGCATTTCTAGTTATACGATTTATTGTTCTCAGTCAAAACAGGGAGTCGCAACATAACCGCCGAAAAAAAGTTATTCCCTTAAAACTATGGACAATACAGTAATACCAGTTTGGCATTGCGCTAAATGTAGGCTCGCACAACGTGCTAATACAAGCTAGGTGATTATTTTCTGCATACAAGTACAATGGAAACAATATGCAGACTTAATCAGTTATTGCGCAGACAGGAGTGAACAAAAGTAAGGCGTGGAACGAAGGAAAACCAGACAGAACTGTCACGGGACCATTTTTTAGAACAGTAAGGTATAGTTCCAAATTTGGCGCGCACCTTAGTACTGACTGCATGTAGTTTTTATAGACTGTGACGAATCAAAACTCTGAAACGGGGTTGGCAGAAGTGGAAAACTACAGTAATAAATGGACGCTTTAAACATGCTGATCGGCGGAAAATTTAGCACCGCCAACTGAGACGAAATTGAAAGTAATTAAATACCTCTCAAAATGAAAACAAAGGAGATTTCGCAACTGTTATCTTTGGGCGAGTTTATTGAGACCTGCAGGGGTGAAGTGGGGCGTGAAACTTCTCTTCCTCTTGAGAGGTCGAAAGTAACTTAAGTAACATTATACCAACATAGAAGTGAGGTTACGCTAATGTGCCACGAGGAGCCGTCGAGAAAACATTAAAAATCGGTTCAAGGGATTTATGGTGACGTTGTCAGGTGCAACTATCGCTGACGCTTCCTTCGTGCATGCTTAAATTCGAGGTAAGTCCTTCCACAGCTAACAGCGAGTGTCCAACTGTTTAAATATGAATACTTTGCCTTAATTAAGGCTTAAATGGGTAGCAAAAAACAGCGCAAGCTGACATCTACGAGATTACTGCTACTATGGGTAGACTGGGTCTGGTTCGAAGGGATTAAAAGCCACAAAAAATCATTGTGGTCTTTTTGGGATGTATACTCTCGATTTTTGCAAACTGCTTATAGTATGAAGCGTGCATAAGGGATCGAAATTTCTTCAGACCTTCGAGGAGGTTCATTTGACTGATAGTTCTCTTCACAGCTGTGTTAATGAGTTGCATTGAGGCGAAGATAAGACATGTTTATTACCAGCACAAGCCACCACGACGCGTAAAAATGTGATACCTAACATGTTTCTTAAGCCGAGTAGTGCTTCTTTGTCGACGCGTACCTGACTCTATTGGAGTCTAAGACAAAATGGAACATGAATGGGCGAACATTTTGGAAAGAGGACGTGCCAGGGCATGAAAATTTGCAGCAATCTTTGCGTTGTTTTGCAACGACCATCAGCAAAACAAACTCGGCTCTTCAAAGATAGGAAACCGAGCACAGCTGAGGGGCCATGTTTATTCTCTGAGGCGTAAATCATTGAAGTTTCTTGCAATTTTACTGGTTAAAACTTATCTCTTTACTTCAAAGCTTTGACAGTTCTAAAGAAAATAAAGTATTCTATTCATCAGCTTTGGGACGCTTTGACCCATCCAGAAATAGCCAGAGTGATTCGGTGGACGAATGTATGGGGGTGCGTCTACGGCCCCGCCCTCTTCATCGCACCTCTCTTTTCGAGGAGCAAACCTCTTGGGAACCGTTACCAACGCTAACGTCCATTCAGGATCATTCTAACAAGGAATTAGTTAATTAAAATGGTCAGTTAACATCCGTAGAAAACAGGAAAAGAATCTTTGTTAATGAAAAAGGGTATAGATTACGCGATTGCAAAATCGGGACGTTCACTTGTTACGTGCAGCTCTATCGGTCAATGCCCCACGCGGCCAAACATTCTTCAGTTACTCTCTTTAAACTGTCTCTATTTCAGAATTTATCTTGAACACTTATAGTCTCGAGAGCTAAACTGAGCATAGAAAAACCTTTTTCGAAAGAACGTGGAGTAAGAGGTAGGTTGAGCCAGAGGTAGGTGTTGAGCCAGATCCTGGCATTTTTGTTACTTTTAAATATTGAATGATTTGCAAAATTTGATTCTAATCTTGTATACTAATTAGCAGCTCGTAGATACCGCCTTTTGCGCCGTGTTCTGTGATTTTCATTTGCTGTACTAGACTGAGCCAAAAAAATCGACGCTTCCTTTTATTTACACTCAATCGGCCCAGAAATTTCTACCGCCATTCGCTCGGTCAGTAATCTTAATAACCTTTTCTTTTGAAATGATATAGAAACTTTCAGTGCGTTAGTCTTGGTTATAAACGCATTCGTTAGTTATTAACGCATTTGGCATCATCTAATACAAAAAAATCTTAAGTTCATATCATTGTTGTTAGGAAGAACGCGAAGTCTTTTGTTGTTTACTGCGTGCTTGTACCGACCACTTGGGAGGACACCCACGCGCCCTCGCGCGATCTAAGGTCAGGAACTCGACAAAATGTTTCTTTTATTAGTATCGTTAATTAACACATTTCTTTGGAGGACCGTCTTTGCTCAGCTGCACAACAAATAGCTTTAAATTTAGATTAAAGTTCAAGAAAAGACATATACAAGTTATTCTTTACTTTTAGGTACAAATGATGACCATTTTCCTAAACCGACCCACGTAATCAATGTAGCCTTGTTTCACGATGACTTTAGCAATAGAATAATCTCAAGAGGGCATCAAGTTGGCCATTTCCGAATTACCTTTAGCCTCGTTCTCAAAGCGAGTCTTGGTGCCCATCCTTTTATGTGAAAACAAGATTTCATTCACGTGCAAATTAAACTCATTTTCGTATGTATGGTTGTGCACCAGGCCTCGCTTTGATAGAGAGGCTTAGGGCACCGAATGGGTTATTGTACTGAGATATTTCGCAAGCAGCCTCTTCAGATTCCTGCTTCACGGTTAAAAACCGCATGCTTTTGTTTTGCACACGTGAATTTGGTCTTAATTCAATATCTTGAATTTAGAACTGGTAGGTCAATTCGAGTACGCGCGCGACCGCGCGAGTTAAAACGATGTAATATTTTCTCGTATGAACTTGGTTTTGGGAAACCAAGAAGTACAGCAAGGAAAAAAGGTGATCATTAGGAGGCAAAAAACGAACGCCTGATCTATATTCCATCGTGTCATACTCTGCTAGATTACGGTTACACTCGCTAGCTATAGGAATGATTGAAACACTAAGAAGTCATTTGAATTGGTACTGATCCGCGACATTTACGAGTCCAAATATATAAACTCAGTTTGCATCTGTAAAAGTGATGGAGGAGGGCTTCAAAGGTTGATGAAATAGATTTAACTTAGCATTTCACAATCGTCATGTTTTGGGCCTCTTGAGAACTTGATGTCGCAATCTTTTTTTCTTAGTCTAAACAATTACTTCCCGATCTTTGCCACGAAACTAAAATTTGTTGATCGTCATAACAACTCGCGATAAAGTGGATGGCTTTGATCTCACGGAAACTAGTTTATTTAAACCCTCGGATTATCTTGTCTGGGTCAGTTCTGAGTATTTCATGACACTTGTAAGGGTAAACTGAAATGCGGTTTATTCGTACCATGAAATTCACATAATAATTGTTTACAATATTTTTTAATACAAACTTGAAAAGTGGAAGCTGATCATTCAAAAGAACTTTAGGAGCTACAAATTGTTGACCTAAAAACCGAAAATTACAAAGGGAGCCGACCAGATCAATGCAATTCCAATCCCTGTGGCGTACGTAGTGTGGAAGGGGCCTTTATTTTACAAATTGGTCTGTTTCTGCGTGTTGTACACGTATTCGGCATTCTTCAGGTTCAAGAAGTCCATGAATTCGAAACTCAGAAAGCCCTGTATCCACTTCATTTTTCTTTCTTGTTTGTTTATTTTTCTTGTTGTTTTTGAATTATTTTTAGCACTTTTCTGTTGATAGTGATCAAAATGAACCTTTTTACCGCTTTATATAAATAATTTGTGTCCAGAGCATTTTGAACTTTTTTAAGTCTAACGACAACAGCTAGTTATAAATAAAACCACTGAGTTTTAAAACTTGTTTTTGTTGCAAGCAAATGTAACGAGCTCATTTTTGAGTTATTCTTTTGAAAAAAAAAAAAAAACCTCTTAGTCGACGGGTCTGGGGTATGTTATTAGCCGGTCAATGGGCCAATGGGTCAATGGATGAGTGAGAGATATATGTATGTCACACCAATCAGATTGGATCTACTATAAACAGCCAATCGAATTTCTTGTTGTAAAGGTAAATGGCATGTGAGAAGATTTGATCCTGATACAGTTCAGAACGGCCATGTTTATTTTTCTAGAAAAGAGGAGGAGATATTCATATTATGGGCTTACCCGGACATTTTCTGTGGGTTAGGCTGAGGATTTTGTGGGCGCATTTGATAATCATTTGCAACTGGATATTCAGTCGAAGAAACATAGTTTTTGGCATATACCTGTAATTAAGAGCATGCGATGAAGAGTGAGCTTTTCCCATGAGATAAGGTTTTTAATTAAATGAAGCTCAATAGCCGCTCTAATACTAGGTTTAAGATGTAAATGAAAAAACAGTTGATGTGGTTTTTATGATAGAACAATTGTAATTTTGGGGGGCTGAATGCACTATTGGGAATGTGAGGAGGTTGTGATCAGGTTCAGATCGTTTGCGTGTGGCATTGAAAGCTCCTAAATATTGCTACAGAGCTCGTAATGAAGGCTGGTTTCCATATGATCGCAGACGATCGCGTATCGCTGATCGCAAAAAGGTCTGCGGTCGTCTGCGATCGTATGGAAACACACTTCTGCGATCGTCTGCGATCCTGCGATCGTGATCGCAGACGATCGCAGAAGATAGAACCGTGTTCTATCTTCTGTGATCGTCTGCGATCAATTGCGATCGTGCGATCATATGGATACCAAAGTTCTGCGATCTGCGATCGAAACGTATCCCATAATATTTTGAATTCCGACCCATGATTCAACGCTTTTTAGCAACGAAGCAACCGCTTATTTGTTGTAAACATGGCTGGCGTTTAACAAGGTAACGTTAGTAACGAGAAACTTATGGAGGAAGTTGCGCGATATGAGTGCGTTTACCACCGTAACAGTAAAGATTTCAAAGACAAAATCAAAACGGCTAACTGTTGGGAAAAAATCGGGGAGAAATTTAATTTATCGGCGGCTGAGGCGGAGGTCAAATTCCGCAACATAAGAACTGCGTATGGTCGTTATCTGAAGCGATTGAAAACGCTACCCTCTGGATCGGAGCGAGATGCAGTGCCAAGGGAATTCCAAAATAGGTTGACTGAAAGAAGAAATAAATTTGCTTGCTGCAAAATTTCCTCCTCGACGTCCGCCGTATTGTTTGCTGCGATTTTCCCGCCAGCACAACGCGTGTGTAATTCTGACACTTCCGCTGTCCGAAATGTATGCAACAGTCGGCTCTGCGATCGCTTGCGATCGTCGGCAATTATATGGAAACAACTCTGTTTGCGATCGTCTGCGATCTGCGCTTTGCGATCCGCGATCGTCTGCGATCATATGGAAACCAGCCTTGAGTGTTCCGGGCGTGTCGTTAATCCATTGATAATTAAGTTTCAATGTGAAAAAGTGAAGAGACTACTATTAATTTTGTCAACAGAATAAAAAGATAGTATTCCGTGACGATTTTACAATTCTATTGGTTCTTGTTTACTACTGGAGTGAGAGGATACATTTAAATTAAACCAAATCTTCTCTCTTCAGCGTTATGGGGGTTCTCGCTTTTTCACATTAATAGCCAGCACGAATTGTAGAAGAATCAAAGGTGACCTAAGGCCAAACTCGTGGATTAAGTAATCTAGAGATGAAACATGTTGGTGAACTTGCAATTATTGGTGTATTATTGAAGACTGTTAAAACAAGCCAGGTTCGTACCACTTATCTCACAAAGCGTTGGCTTTGTTCGTTGGCTTTTGTTGCACACATATTACAAACATTCCAAACACATACGTCCAGAATGGCTAGGGTGGCAAAATTGCAGCTGAACATGGAGTGGTAAAGGTTAAGGGTTCTTGTGCCACGGACGACACTCCTGCCCAAAAAATCATAGAGTACTCTCCACCCCACACCCAGATCTTGATGTTGATGTTTGCCTGCCTGCTGGGAAAATTTGCATGTATTCAAGTCGCACGAGCTTAGAGGGTCCACAATAGGGTTGTCAAATCCCACTTTCCCGCCCATTTTTCACTGTTAATCCCGCCATCCCGCCCTTTTTTGCCTGGAAATCCCGATCCCGCCTACTTTTCAAAGACGTTTCTGCGCTAATTATTAATTTTTAAATTAATAATTAATTTCATGATTAACACAGAAACTTTTTAAAAATAGATATCGCATAAAAGATCACAAAAAGATTCAATAGGTAGCAGATAAGTAAGTACAAATGATTATAACGTTTCTTTCTGTAAACTGTTTACTGTTTTGTTTTCTTTTGTCTACGTATCAGTGAAAGAAAATGATTTATCATTACCATATTGGGGATGGCCCGTAAACACACCTGACAGTTTCTTTCAAAGATTTCAGCGTCTTCACTTTCCTTGAAATCTGGGCTCAGAACTTTTCTTTCCGAATGAAGGCATTCCCGCTCGCACATACTTTTCGTAATATATGGCGACGCAATTTATAACTGATGTCTCATACTTCGTTCGGTAAATCACTATCACCGCCATCCAATGTGGCCATCCTGGCCAAGATAAGCGCTCTTGAAAAGGTCGAAAGACTAGAAAAACTAGAAAGGACCGGGGGGGCGGGAGGAGGTCAAGATTACATTCGCTAGCGTCGAAGGTGTGGGAAATGGATAGATGTCATTGATGTCAGAGGATCGCAATAGGACTCAAAGACTTCATACAGTCTCATGATACTAACTTAGTCAAGCGATAATCGATGCGTTTGACCGAACCTGACAGGGTACAGAGCTGTTGCTACTCATTACTTGAAACCTGACACAGCTGTGCGCACAAAAGTTGTGGCTTTTGCGCTAGTCAATTTGTGAGGTTACGTAAGAATTGAAATCCCGCATCCCGCTCTGTTCCCCTTGCGAATGCCGCATCTAAACCCCATAAAAACACGAAATCCCGCTCCCGCTCGTAATTGTAATTCCCGCTTCCCGCCCCTGTTTTCAGCTCAAATCCCGAATATCACGGCGAAAAAAAGCCAAATCCCGCATCCCGCCAAACCTATTGGGGACCCTCAGCTTATAGACCTTCTTCAGTGCATTTCACTCAAGGCTATAGGTAAAGTTTCTTATGAGACTGCACTTCTTTTCCAATGTGGAACCACTTGTCTCTATGCATGTTGCATGTAAAATACATCAAAATAAGTAGCCTCTTTCGCAAGGATTTTCAGTGTTGATCCAAAAATCTGTCGACCCATAAATACTGATATGTTCCAACAAGCTCACAGGGTTTTTTTTTCCCTTTGTTATCTTTTCACTCACGAAGCAAAAGTGTAAACAAAAGACAGGGTAAAATCATTTAAGCTTATCAAAATCGAGTGTTTGGGAATTTTTTTCCACGTTCATGTGCATTTCACATCCCACTCAGAGCTCAGATCAATGTTCTAAAGTAAACAAGACAAGTATAGAGAACACAACTTTAATTTAAACTTAACTCCGTGTCGGTTAAACGTGGACAACTCAGCATGAAAAACTTAAGTGCTATAAACTGCAAATCTGTGAACGAAAGTTCTGCTTGATCGAACGTTGGATCTCACGGGAGATCTAATCAGCCAAACTTGAAAAGTAAAACGATAACACTTGTCAAAGACTACTGCAACGCTGACACAACGTCGTATATTTAAAACAATATTTCGGCTGGCCTCAGGTTTAGATGTTACTGAATTATAAAAATGAACTTACAATATTATATAATGGTTTCGATGTTTGTCCTGTTTTCAATAGCTGTTTCGTTCATTAAAAATTGTTCGTTTCACTCATATAAGTTCATTAGGGTCGACACAGCCTCATCAAAGCTTACCACATTAGCATGAGATTTACTCATTTTCAGGTCACTTTCCAGCAACAAATACTCATCTCTTGGTCATTTTCAACGCCTGGACGAGTCAAATGCACATGAAATTCAGCCTTCAAGTTGGCCATAGTACCAATTCGAACATTCGAAGTCAACTCAACTTCATTTTAGCGAAACACTTAATATTAATGGCCGTGTAAAAGATTCGGGATGCACGCTTTGAGTAGTAACCGCGCAAACACGATAGCGAGGCTCGCGCTCACTGCACGGTTACTATTCCAATATGGCGTCGGGCTCGGTTACTATTCCAACATGGCGTCGACTAATTACGAGCAGTGTCTACACCTGAGTGAGTGATTGATTGAGTGAGTGAGTGATTGATTGAGTGAGTGAGTGAGTGAGTGAGTGAGTGAGTGACGCATTTGCATATCGGAGTCCCCGCAACAAACACGTTTCTACACTTCGCGTATCGACGAGTTTCTAAAGCCCTGGCCAAACGGAGTCGCAAGTAGACGCAAGTTCTCAACTTGCGTCTACTTGCGACTCCGGTTTGGCCAGGCCTTGCGTGCACTTACGTTGACTTGCGATGGCTTGCGCTCACTTTGGTCGAGATCAAATTTGTACGCAAGTCGACGCAAGTTTTTCACCGTTTGGTCACCCAACCCAAGTCAACGTAAGTTGAGAGGCGTCCATTAACCTATTATTAGCCGATGAAATACACGATATTTCTGACTTGAAATGGTTTTTTATAGCGACTTGCGGGTACTTGCGAGTCCGTTTGGCCACCCAACGCAAGTCTCTACGCAAGTTCAACTTGTAGCTACTTGCGACTACTTGCGAGTCCGTTTGACCAGGGCTTAAAGGAAATTATTTTTCTTCAAGATAACTTAGTGAGGTAAATGAAGTCTTGGGCGTTTTATTGTATTAAACACAATGACTTTGGTAATTGAAAAATAAAGACTGACTTGCATGTTGTTTGTGATTTTTATTCCACTTCGGAGGGCAGTGTGAGAGGTACATTCCAGTATTTTGGGTTGTTTCAGAGTGCATTATTTTTAGTCTAATGGTGGCTAGTTATGAACGAGATGAGTCTTGAGTTTTGAAGCAGTTCATGAATTAGTGGTATGCAAATCGGACAAGATATTTATATTTTTATTTACAAAGGGTAACTTGATACTCTTGTTTTTCACCAGGAGTAAATTCAATTAGAGGTCACGAATCGTGATATTTTGTTCTTACGAGATGTTTTATCAAACAAATGGAAATATTTTTATTTTTAGATTTTTGTTTTTCCCATAGGAGTAACTTTAGTTTTTGGTGGAGATTTTCTAAAGGTTATAAGGTATGGAAAATTTTCGAATTATCTTAAAGACTGCATGGCACCAAGTTAAGCCACAAATTAATTAAATCAGAGTAAAGGCGTCAAAGTGGTTGCTTAAATGTTCATTGAAGTTAAAATGCAATTTAATTAAATCAGACTTTTAACGTGTCAGAGAGGTTTTTGAGTTATTTTTTTGTTGTAAAAAAAATACACCTCTTAGTCAACGGATCTGGGCTATGGGCATGTTTTGAGCGGGTCAGTGGATGAGTGAGTGAGTGAGTGAGTGAGTGAGTGAGTGAGTGAGTGAGTGAGTGAGTGAGTGAGTGAGTGAGAGATGTATGTATGTCACACCAATCAGACTGGGGCTACTATAGAATTTATACAGTTTTTCAAGTCTCAAGTTAAGTAACGCCGTTTATCTAATAATGTCTTCATTAATCATAATTTATCTTCAATAATGGGTTCTGAAATCAATATTAATTTGAAGTGGTCTCGTCGAATATCAATGTCTTTTTGTTTGTTTTTTTTTTTAGGTACATCTTAACCAAACAAACTTGTTGGATTAACCTTATCATAACTGTTACAAGTCCACTTAAGTGCTGCTACCTCCAGGGGCTCTTGCTTCCCGAAAAAATAACTCTTGCACGCCTTGAGTGTCTATATTATTTTCAGTTAAGCTTACAAATGGTAACCTGGCACTTGTTTTTCAGGGTGATTCTTATTGTTATTTAGCTTGGAAAGTCTCCATGTCAGCAAGTTGAACCGCAAATTAATCAAATTAGACTTGAAGACCGGTCAATTGGAAACTTAACATGGCTCCTTGCGCAACCTCTGGGGCATGGGACGTTTTGAATCGCTAAAACCATCTTGGATGCAAAATTAGCTTGTTTAAGGATCTCAGTGCAACGGGAAGCGAGCATGCTGATGCGTATTACATGTGGCTCTCTACTTACTGAACTTCTGGCACAGGTGTAACCAAAATTGGTGTTGAAATGCTCCACCTTAGGGTCATATTAGGCTTTATTATATGGAGAAGAGTGTTTTACTGGGAACTAAACCACTCGTAGATTCCATACGCCACTTCATCCGGGACCCGAGTGGCGTATTTTCCGTATGTCACCTTTGTGAGTGTCGTATCGTTCAATGACGTCACGATTCCCGCCTTTTGCTTTTGTTGAATTGGTTTCAATATTTAGTCTCCATATAATAAAAAGAACATTACACGTTGGCTCGAAGATATGAATTTTATGTTCTCGTGGCAAGAACAATATCTCACGAGTGAGCGAAGCGAACGAGTGAGATATTGTTCTTGCCACGAGAACATAAAATTCATATCTTCTCGCCACCGTGTAATATCCTCTATATATTAATCTCATCCTACTAAACTAGAATGTATGTTCCCTGCAACTATTGCATTGAAAAAGATAAACCTTCACCTGACATTTATTAAATGAAAGTTGTGCAATTTAAAATTAAAGATTATTAAAGAGAACATTAAAATTCTACTACAAACGCCTCAATTTTAAGCGGTTCCAAAACGTCACACACTAACTGAAACAATGCCCATTTTTGTGTGTGACCACTTTTTGGAATGTCCAAGGTGGTCCTCCGACTGTATATGAAACAATTCTTGTTGTCAGTAGTATTCTAGAAAGTTTGTTGGATGTGATAAGCTTGCATTGCCAAAATGGACACAATGTCCTTCGTGGAAATTAGACGTGGTGATGGCAATTTTGCATTGCCATCATTCCATTTGGAGTTATGCGAGACCATATCGAGGTTCTTGCCTGGGTAGGGGGCGTGGAGAAAATGTCACGAGACACAAGTGCTTCTTAGGTTTTTTATTTCAATTCCATTTCGCGTGCATCTAGTGATGACTCTCTGATACCCCCGGTCCCCTAGTTCAATGCTGTGTAGGTGCTGTGATCTGCGCAGTCTTAGAAATAGAAAACTCAGCATTGTTTGGGAGGAAGAAGAATGTTTCCAGGGCGATCGAAAACCAATCACATTGGGCGTTTTACTAAAGAACCAACCAAATTTTCGGTTAGAGAATGGGACGGTATGTTGTTAAAACGGATTGCACAATTAACAGAGGTAAATTTTGCGTCTCCCAGACAGTTACTCTTTTGGTAACTCTTTTTTTTTTGCCACCAAATAGGTTCTTAGGTGTTGGGAGGGGTTATGTGACAAGAAAACGTCCCAAACTCTGGAGATTTCGTGCTGTCTTGTTAAATTTATACTTTCTTTCAGAGATCTAGTTGCAATTAATTCACCTCCAAAAGTGTCTTTTCGTTTAGATGGCTTTTAAAATCAATAATAATTTGAAGTGTTTCTTGGAATGTCAAAACCAAAGAAACTATACTCAATCTGATCGATGCTGGCAACAGAATAAGACCATGCTATTGCATTAAATTAGTTCTTGTTGTAAAATGAGTCCATAAAAGTTTCCCACCAATCTGCTTTTACCGTTAGCTGCTATTACAGACTGTATCACCTAGCTGTCTTGCTGGGAAAAGCTCCACTAAAGTTCTTATAAAAAAAGCCACTGATTAATTGTCAAAATCAAACATTGATAAAACTAGGCTTACTATTACACTTCATAAGATGAAGAAAATTCTATTTTTGCTGTATATCGTAACCAAACTTGTTGGATTAACCTAATCACAATGCCGCTACTTCCAAAAAATAAACTTATGCGCGCCTTGCGTGCCTATGTCTTTCCTTTGCTGGGAATATCTGATTCAGATATGGATCAGCAAACTATTTGGGATGAATAAAGAAACACCATCACACTTAATTTCCGCAACAGAGATAGAAAAAAAAAAGATATTGAATTGCAAATATCGTCTCGAGGTCATCTTATGCCACATTTTTTAGCTACAAGCATAGTAGGGGAGCTTTTAAGCGATGACGACAGCGACGTCGAGGAAAACGCCTTGTAAAAACTGGATTTATATTTTACCTTCGAATTTCGCAGTTTTCTGATCTAATCTAAAACGCTGTTCAAACTACATACGTAATGCCAGAAATCAATTCCAAAAGGAAGTACGAAAAATTAACCGTTGTGGCTAACGTTCTCCAAAATACACAGAACTTGCTCATTTCACGTTGTTGGTTTGCAAAGCACGATTACTACATTTATTGGGATTATTATTTATAACGCACGTGCATTACCACTGTTCTACGCATTGAACCTTTTCTTTTTGTTGATGTTTGTTCTCGTTGCCGTTGCCATCGTGGCTTACTTGTGCTCCCTGGTTTGTGACCATTTAAAAGAAAACGGCCGAGCTGCATTTTAAGGTGGTACTATTTAGTATTAAGTACAAGGTGGTTCTGGTCTTGGATCAAACCCTAATTTGTCATCACTCAAATGAAAGCTAACGAGTAGCACATTATGGGTTGCCCGGGACAATCTTTATTTTTGTCTAAATTCTGTTTAAACTGACATGATCTTATATGGTTTTCTTCTCAGCCATGGAAAATTTTACAGATGACCAAACAAAGAAGCCTCGCAAAAGACAAATGTCCAGAGCAAAGAGAGTCCTAGCAAACCGACGGGAGAGAGAACGGGTTCGAAAGATGAATGACGCCTTCGAAGAGCTACGAAGCGCGATCCCGAATTACGAGGAAACCCGAGTGAAAACGAAGCTAGAATTGCTGCGGATTGCCACAAACTACATCCAGAGCCTCAAAGATCACATCCAGAATTCAGTTCATGTACACGAAGGCTATAACTCTTCAATGAATCCCTTGATGTACCCATCAGCCTTTGAAATGGAAAATGGCGGCCCTCCCAGGTCGGCGCCACGGATGTCTGACTATCCATTTCCACCTCAGTTTCCAGTCCCTCCTCCGCCACCAGCCTTCACCGAGCTGAGTAATCTCCAGTTTTCTCAACAGCAAACGATTCCCGCACCAGTGTCAAATGGCAGCGCCCCTGATAGCTCCAATCAGGATTTTTGCAATCTTTTAACGTCCAGCCTGGCTGACTCCCACGTGGGGGAGAACTTCTTATACAATCTGCAGGTAAAAAACAAAAACAAAAGAATTACCGTTCACCATCAAAAGCAGATGGCTGTGAGAAGAGATTTCTATCAGAGATCAATTTACTCTCCCATCCAATACCTTCTCTCGCTCCAAACACAGTGATTGATCACGAGTCTGTGACAAGGGTTGTTTTTGAACAGTTAACTGTCAAACCTAACATCCTATAATGACTTCCTAATGATGATCACTTTCATGGTCACTTCAGGAAGCCATCTTGATTGTAGGTTAGGGATGGGAATCTAAGTAAAGTCGCGGTTTTAGGTTCCTTAAATCTTTACAGCGCAAAGAATTAAGTACTCGGATTTTATTGGTGAGCTTGACATCCGAAAGTAACGAAATGGAGTTACCAATATTGTTGTTCTTCAAAACGATTTTATGTTCCCACTGCGAATGAAAAATAAGCAAAACATGTTGTCAATTTTATCTTTGCTTTGTTCCTTTTCTCAAACAGAATGCAGCTTCTGGCTTTTATAGTGAAGGCCACTAAAGATCAGAATCAGAAAAGAGGAATTTTATCCAAGGCAAGGCACATTTGTAAATATCCTTCGTAAGAAGAGCTCATTGTTGTATTACGGAGACGAAGTTATCAAGCAACAACTGTTTCCGACAAAACTATTGAAGTCGAATTGTTGGTGTTTAATTGCCATTAATTTTGTGCATTGAAAACTCGTGAGCACAGTACGTTTTTTAGCCTGCTACCTCCTCATAAATTAGCGTCTCCAAGGGGTTTGGGGAACAAGGGAACGTGATCATTTATTTCAATCATTTATTCCTCTACAATAACGAGAACTTTGAAAAAAAAAATTTAGGGAACAATGGGATATATTAATGGGAAACAAGGGAGAAAAACTGAAATTTTCAAGGGAACATGTAACATGCTACGCCCCTGGGAGGCCCTTGCTTTGTCCTAAAACAGGAGCCCATCATGAGAAGCATACAACTCCCATACTAAGCCTATGTCACGGCATTTTTACAGACCGGTCTATTTTTAGGTTTCTTTTGCCGCGAAATAGGTCAGTTCCGGTCTACATGAGCGTTCATCGGTAAGGAAATTTTCTTTTTCTTTTTATTCTTCCGGTGAAATGATGACGTCAATTAAAAATCAAGTCCGTGCTTGTGATTGGTCACCGAGGTTCCTGCGGGGGTCTGAATTCGCGTTCAATTCAAACTTAAAATAGATAAGTCTGTGAAAACGCCGTGACAGGAACATGGGGGTAGTTGCACGCTCCTAGTGATCGGCTCCTGCCTAAAACAAATGTTAGGTACTTTGGTATGCCTTTGAAAAAACCGTGCGCACAAGGAGGGGGAGGGGGAGGGGGTGAGGGAGAAAGAACTTTTGCCATCCACATAGGAGTGAAGCTTTTTTGACGAGTGTTGTTAGTTTGTTTCAACAACATGAGTTGTGTCCAAGATTGTAATACAAAAGTGTGAGTTTGTTGTTCGGTTAATACTAGCTGCTTTTTTTATATAAATGTTTGCGCTTTTCTTTCACTCGTCAATTACAGAAACGATCAACGTAGAGTCATATTTCGTAAATTAGAATTTTCAGTTTGCACTTTTGAACTTTGGCTTTGAGCTTTAGGAATGAAAAAGAGTTTTGAATAAACCTCAAGAACTTTTAGCTTTAAAGTGCAATTAGTTGTACATCAAAATATCATGTGTAGTTATTAAATACAAGGATGTATTTTTGTTTAAAGCTTTTTAAGGCAATCGATTGCTCAATCTACTCGTAAAATTTCGGAAACTATAATGGAGAGGTTTCGTAAAGTTCCGTGCCACGTTAAGACTCCTTTACGACTAAAGAACCCACATTGTAAATATTTAATTGGAAGATAGATTATTTCTGATATGGTGGAGATTTTCTGCAGCTTACTTAAATGCATTTTGCTCACCACAAAGCTGGAAAAACATTGTTAAGAATAGCGTTAAAATAACAAGCATTTAATAAACGGTATTTTACAACATATATAGCTTCAGCAATGTTGACGATTTTTATTATTTGACAAGGTGTAGTTATAATTAATGTCAAGAGACGATGAAGGATAACAGAGCCAATCCCTCATATAGGTCTTAATCTCGCTCAAGTTATTTTTAGATATGGTACCCAGTTCTCCCACGGACGTTAAATGGATGCTTTCGTGGAGGATTAAAATGCGCGTAACTGAGACAAATCCGTGGCTGAAGAAATGCTGGCGGGGTGGGGTGGGGGAAATCGGTGGGGGTTGGGGGCTGGTAGGGAGAGGTAGCACACAAGCTGTGTCACAAGCTGGCCTCACACCAGTAGCGTATATTATATCTTGGACTGGAAAGGAATTTATTTGTAGGTTTCTCCGTACGCCGTACATTTTGTGGATTTCAATAATGGGACAAAATAGGTTTGCTTACGTAAACAATGCAAAAGGAACGTGAAGTTTTACAGAGAGTAGAAAAAAGGTATAATGGTTTACCTATGTAGTGGCTTTCAGAACAAAATTATTGAAAATAATATTTTTGAAAATTACGGACATTTGTATACGTCGAACTCCCTTGCTGATTTCCCATACGCGACAATAACATGGCGTCCGAAACGAATACAAGGTAGAAAAAGTATACAGTAAAATAAATTCTTACCTTTTTTACGATAACATAAGGCCTGATAAGCTTTCGGAGTATGAGCTTATTTGAAATTAGAGAATTGTCGAGGTTCGTTCTGATATCAGAATTATCGGTTTGATTCTGAAACGGAAAAAAAACTAATTGATCCAGGCCGACATTTTCAATTCGATCAAATTTCAGTGTTATCTCTGAAACTGATATCTGCATAGACATGAAAATGTTCACGAAAATCGATGTTCGTGACCTTTAGAAATTAACTAAAGAAGACCTTTGTACTATTAATACGTATTTAAATTCTTAGAATTGAGATGACATCTATGAGGAACAGCATACAAGTCACGTTACTGAAGTCCTAAATGCGTATAAGATGTCACACAACTCAATCGCAACATCTGCACTGCCTGAGAATACGTTCGCAAAAACATGATTAAAAAATAGATGCTTCAACAAACACTGCAAAATTAGGATGTCAATGTTGCATGCAGGTTTAAATTGAAAATGTCAATCAATTTGAGTAGAGCTGCAAATAAGTGCAAAGAGGTTCTGTCGATGGATGGAACAACGTTTAAACCGGTTTTAAACGACTTTATGAGTTTTCAACAATATTTTTACAAATGATTTCCTAAGGAAAACGCACCAAACTTAGTGACCTGAATTCAGTTGAAGCTTGTGTTCATTTTGGATTCCATTTCCATCTTTGTCGTCTTTACAAGCCGTACTACTCTTACAAAATTAAGCAATATTAATGATGGTTTTCCCGTGAATCTTAGTACGTTTTCAGTTAGTTTCATCGTTTTATGCCAATTGCTGAACAAAAAGGAACTTTGAAGCTTACTGAGTCGCATTAGTGTATTCCAAAATAGAAAACTGAGATTCCGTGCGTTTACTAATAATGACCTGAGGAAGTAAATGGTACACAGAATAAACGTCTGACTGTTATTATAGTTGCTTAATTTAAAATTCGCCTTCGCTCTAAATTGGTTCATAAAGAATAATTTCACAGCTAATCAGTCCTTCATCATGGAATTTTACTGTATCATCCATCAGCTAGTATGAGTTCTTTGACAGCACTGATACATCGATCGGCCAGAGAAGGGAGTAAAGAAAATTTCAACTGAAAGGCATATTTCGCCAGCTTGAGATATTAAAATTATTCTTAGATCACTGCATAGAACTAACTGATTAAAACAAACGTGTATTAACGTAACAACGAGGGAACTTGTATTTTTTTCTAAGAAAGTAGAAAAATCTTAGTACATTTAAAAATGTATCAGAAGAAAAATACGAATCAGATATGAAATATTTTCCAGTTGCGAACTGCGTGTCTTCAAAAGGCATTGCTAAATTTAAAAGGAATTAAGATGTGTATTCTGATAAAATGACGATTGACAGGATGAATATAAAGCTGTTTTTATTCCATTAAAAGTTCGTGTCCCATGAGTGTATTGGTTTAAAGTTAATTCTAGCTTACTTTCTAAAAATGTGTTAAAATCGATGAATGACGTAATTATGGCGTGTTGTGCTAATCTGTAGTGTTATCAGCAAATAGTGCACGAAAGTCGTCAAACGAAGGGAATTTATATATATTCAGAGAGAATCTCTTTGTTTTAATTTCTGTAGGGTGCAACAAAGTACAATCAAAATGAATCAAAACCAGCTGAAATAATCAGCAGTATTTTTTTTCACTGCGCTACATTGACAAAGATCAACAGTTGTCGACTAAGCGTCGTTTCTAGCTCACGTACATGACCAAATAACAGCATGCGCAAGGAATTATTATTTTTTGGCAACTGTGGACAGGAAGTAGGGAGATTATTAAAAAGTTCAACAAGCTACGAGTCAAGGTCGTAACTGAAAAAACTTCTAAACAGCTGATGTCGTTCTTAGCCTTAAGGAAGATATTGAGTCACGTCCTTTAAGAAAAATCTGATGTACGATCTAGAAATAGTCCGAGTCTTTTTTTTGGCCGCGAAATAACGGGTGTAAATGTCGAAGACTCTCAAGAAATCAATAAAAACCGTAACAAAAACCTACCAACTTTGAAGAAAAATCGATCAACAATTGCAGTGAAAAGTTGTATCTGTTTTATCGTTGTTTCAGGCAACTTTTTCAATTTGGTAGCCAAAGTAAAGCTGGGGAAGATAAATGTTCTGTATTTAGTAAGTGTCGTAAGTAGGAGCTAGGTGATACGGACGTTTTCTCACAAAAGTACGTCAAGATACAAATCGATGTCATGAAAGACTGAATAATATTATTGAAACAGTTGAATCACAGTCAACCTCGTTCGCAGGTTTAAAAGTAATCAGTAAAGTCACGTCCTACAACAAATGTCTCATCATCACTGCGGATGTTAGCTTAATCAGCCAACCAATCACAACAGGCGTCATTTTAGTCGACTCTCCTCTATCACCATTTAAATAACTAAAGAAGACTGACATGTGTTCAAATATACAAGGATTTCTCATTGTTCAATCATCATACTGAAAGGTGCTTAAGTTCTTTTGGTTCAAGATGAACACCACTAAAGTTTTTGGAAAGTTATGTGCTAGTGTGGTGTCAAACGCAACAAGAGACCTAATTTGTGGACCGGAATTTGTTCTCGGAGCAGATCTTTGCCTGAGCTCAGCTGTGATTATGTTCACAGTTGCTAGTGTGACTATAGTAGGAAACCTTCTTCTGCTGTTGACAATTCGCCGAAATCACCGCCGTCTTTTTCGCACTCCTTCCACTTTCTTGATTGCGAATCTCAGCGTTTCAGACTTGCTCATTGGATTGCTTGTTGGGTACTTTGTCGTTGTGCGAGACACTCATCGTTATATGCAGCAAGAGGTGCCCGACTTCATCCGAGTGGTTATCGAAGTTTTCGAAGCGCTGACATTGTTTATCACTGGTTGCACCATCATCGCATTGTCGGCGGATCGATACATCGCCGTGTCAGACCCGATGGGGTATCGATCGACGGTTACCAAGAAACGAGTAAAGATTTTCATAATGATGGTTTGGATCTCTTCAGTTTTACTGTGTTCTTTACCATTGACTGGTCTTGATAAGAAAATTTACAGCATTGTCTATCTACACACGCATGCGACAGTTCCTATATTATTGCTGACGGCAATCTGCATTAAGATCTTTCGAGCTTTGAAGCTTCATCGACGAGAAATGGAAACGTTGCAGGATTCTCCGATGAACAGAAGGCGAGAAATGGCGAGAGAACGAAAAATGTCTCATACAGTGTACATAATTTTAACCCTGTTTTATTTAACTTTGATTCCAGCTTATATCACGATTCACATTGGATGTTGGTACAAAGGCTCTGATTTATATTTAAGATCAGTTTTTCGGTTGGCCGACTTTTTCTCGACAAGGTTTCTGTTTCTAAACTCGGCGATCGATCCATATGTTTACGCATGGAGGATTCCGAAATATCGTCAAGGTTTCATGAAAATAATTTCTTTCAGGAGGCAACGACCAAAAACAGAAATAACTTGTAGGAGCCACGAGCAAACTTTAAAACAAAGTGCGACAACCACGTTAACCTGTAAAAACTCGTTACAATGCGGGAAAATTGTTGTTGAATGTCATTCAAATTATGGAGAATCTCAAACAACTCACTTCTAAAAC
>NC_138146.1:16214511-16262011 GCF_964199315.1 Orbicella franksi
TAATATTGATGAAGCTTGTTCAGTCAAGATGGGTGGATATTGGCCTCGTTCTTTTTTTTGCGAGTTTATGGACCTCGACTCCATCTCGGTCCATAAACACGCAAAAAAAGAACTTGGTCAATATCCAGCCATCTTGAACTCAAACTTGGTCAATAAAACGGTCAATAACCCATATTTGTGCAATCACTCATTAGGTCAGCGTTATCACCATCTACGCAAGCGCACCGCGCGCCAAATTCGGCGCGTTTCAAAATAACAAGATGGCGGCAAAGTGCTTTTAAAGTTGCCTTCGTCGACTCTTCGTCGAAAATGAAAAGAAAGCAGCCGTCTGCGAACAAAGCGAAAGGGTACGTGACAACGTAATTTTTTTGCATTCTTCGAGCGGTGTTTGTTCTGAGAAAGTAGTTGTGAACCTAATATATGGTGCTCGAGTACAAAACTTCACGTTTGCTCCTCGATCGAGGGCTCAGTACACTTACTATCGGCTTGTGGCGTTTTAAAGAATTGATAAGCTATATTTTATCAAGGTGAAAATGAAAATTTGCTCCAGCGTAGCATATTGTTTTTACAATAGTGGGCTTTAGTTTAGGCCTTCAGACAACGTGCAGTCAGCAGAAGGTGAAAATCTGCAGAGTGTTTTTATTACTTGTAAACAACCAGCAAAACAAACCAAGGGACCTCTGTTCTATCCTATTGTATACTTCAAATATAATAACAGTACAGCGAATCAAAGAAGAATAACTGCTTAACCTTAATGATACCCCTAGCCAGTTCCAGGCTCTTGGTTTCTGGAGGCGAGTGAAAGGAGAACAACGCAATGAGTGCAGTTGTAGCAATGTACCAGTCATTTGAAACCCCCACCCCTCCATTGGGGCATACCTGGGGTATTTACAGTAAGTGAAATGCAGTGAAAGCCCTGTCTTGCGGGCAAAAAGTTTGGAGTGAGCTCCCCTGCCCTCTAAACATCAAGCACAATTCATTGAATAGATTACCACTGAAGTCAAGGTGGCTCTGAAGAAGCATGATATTAAGTGATTGAAATAATACCTTCTTCATCAGTTGTTCAGCCTCCGTGTGTTTTGCGACCATGTCTTCTAAAAAGGTTGCAAACCACTAGTGAAATCCCCTCCAAACCCCGCTCAGACCCCGCATTGTATAGTGAAGGCATGAAAAAAGGTGCATTCCCCGACTACTGGGGAACCTAAATCGAGTGAAAAAAAATTTAAAAGCCCCAGTTTGCCCTGGGTATATCCGAATGGGGGTTGGGGGGAAGGGTTCAAATGACCGGTGCATAACACAATGGTAACATAATACATGCAGTATCTAATTAGTCTTTTACCGGTATTTATATGTACTGAGAAGACAGTTTGTTTCTTCCTTAGAAATCAACAAATTACAAAATTTTTCAAGAGTTTGATACCTCAAGGTAAATTATTCCATAATGATGACGCTGAAGTCTGTTGTCTGGATATGAAATCTACATTTAATACCTCTGTCAATTATAGTCATCCCTATGTTTTGTCGGGGCTTACTTTGTATTCAGTAATACAAGTCATGTAGATAGTGCTACAACTCAATTGTAAGCACAGACTTTGAAAAAGAGAGAAAAATTCCATAAAACTGTATAATAAACTGTACAGTATAATATTTATTTTATACTGAAACAAAAAAAGTTATTTTCATTGAGTCATGAGCTACGTGTACCTTTAAAATCTCCAACTAACAAGAAGAGATATGAAGCAACCAGGAGGAGTGACAATAGTTTGCTGCCAATAAAATGGAATTGAATTACATGTACAGTGCATGTACTGCCTTATGAAGACTTACACCTAGATCAGCTCACTATGTGCCATCAGCTTTTGTTACTTACTTTTACTTGTTTTTCTTTAATATTTTAGGATCAAGAAAAAGTTGCAACTCTATGAACAACTTTTCAAAACAGGAATCAACAAAGGAAACTGAATTCAGGACACCAATTTTAGAGAAACTTCAAATCGCAAAGAGCAGTTCTGGTTCTGAGGACAGTAGCACAATGCTGAGCTTAGACAGCAGTGCTCCACATGTGAATAATCATGCAGCATTATCACCAGGGGAGTCCTCCATGTTTGAAGACAAAAGCCCTATGGTTAGCTTGAATAGAAGATCAGTCAAAAGGGGTCCAACAGCAGAAACCAGTGCCATGGACTGTGATGAAACCTTCCACTCAACATGTGAAGAAGTTGACACCACATATTATTCATTTGAAGGAAGTCCTACAGATTCTTGCAACAGTGACTCACACAGTGAAAGTGAAAACCAAAGCGAATTAATAGTTTCAACTGAAATCTCATTAACCAAGGAATCAGGCACACATAACAATGTTAGTCAGAAGTCAAAAACTGAAGATTCAAGCACTGGTGAAAGTATCAGATGCAATGACCTTGAAGAGGAACAAGATTTTGGTGTTGTTTTGAGTGCCGGAAAATGTACCGAGGACTGTGATATCGCACCATCAGCAGGCTCATTAACAAAGGAAGTTGAGTTGCAGGGTTGTTTAGAGTCAAACACTGAAAATTTGAATACAGATACATGTAATAAAAGCGGTTTTGATGATCTCTTAAAAACAGGACATGATGGTGTTTGTGATGACTTTCAGGAAGGAGAATATGGCAAGGACAGTGACCAGGTCAACAAGCCATTAGATGATCCACAATTCAATGAAACTGCAAATGATTGTGACTTGTCAGATGAGTCTGGTTCTTGTGATGCTAAGGATGGAGAGCAAGAGAGCAGTTGTGACGATCTCAAAGAAGAAGACAGTGGTGAAGAAAGTGACCAGATCAGCAAGCCATTTAATGATGCACACTTTCAGGAGGACTTAAATGATGGGGCTTTCCCCGATGGTTCAGATTCTTCAGATGAGGACCTTTTAACACCGCCAAGATTTCTCTCCGAAAAGGCAAAAATGAAACCAGATATCCGTACTCCAGAAAAGGGAATAGCACCGGCCTATGCAACCCCATCCCCTGTTATTGGGAATGTTACTGCCAAAGAAGAGAAGAGCATCAAATATAAACTTTCCTTTGACAAGTTAATTGCTGAAAAGGCCAAGCACAGGGAAAGAGATGCTGAGCTTGCTGAAATGGAAGCAGAATTACAGAGAGGGATAGAAAATGGAGGCATTGTTCAAATGCAAGTACCAAGCACCTTCAGTGATATTGAATCAGAGGAAGAACTAACAGATGGTAAGCTTGGCAAGAGTGCATTACCAAGAGATTCACTAGACGTATCTGGGCAGTGCAATTCCCCTAAAATCTAGTGTAAAGTTGTTTTAGTTTTTTCATCTAGAAATGAAATTTTAAATTAATTTTGTTCTTACATGTATTTATCTGTATTTGATTGCTTGTAATACTGACAGTACTTTTGGTACCAATTTTATTAGACACTAACAGATGTGAAAATATTCATACATGTAGTGGAAAAGTCATCTTCTGTTGTAGTTTTGTGTTGAAGTGCTTTGTCATGAGTGTATCACATATTAAGCCTAGTACCTGCAAGTAGATATCTCAAAACAATAACCCTCTCTAAATTGTACAAACGTCACACTAAACACCACTCTAAACTGTGACACCTTATAACTGACTCCTCCCTCTCTGAATTGGTCATGTAGTACCCTGAAATGGACATCTTTAGCTGGAGTCACACCATTTATTTCCGATGTTAACATTAGCTCTCTCTAAAGTGACCATCAGTTAACCTCTTTACAAAGCATAGCTTGAAACAAATACAAAGACAAGTTACTGATTTAAATTAACTTATAATTTATGGATTAACGTTATTGAAATGCAGTAGTTACTTGCCAGTACTAGGGGTATGCTCCCTTGAGGAAATAACTTGCAGTTATTTATGTCCTTTGAATTCAGATGGGCGTGACCTGAGAGACTGCACCTTGCCGCAGGATATCAAAAGGTTCCTTGGAGAGGTGCCTGACTTTTCTGAAGAACTACCAGGGGAGGACATTTTCCCAATGTTTCATCCCTATGTTACGGTAAGTTTCTGATGTTTTTATGACGGGTGTGTTAGGGATGTTCATGTAGCGAGGGACTTGCTCAGTAATTTCACTGGCTGAAAGACAGCTGTACTGGCTTAAATTACACTTGGAAACAAAGACTTATTTAAATATTATCTACATCGCATAGAGTCAGACTGTTTAGGTTCTATTCTTAAAATTCATTGAAATCTGAAGCATTCAACAACTCCAAAAATTTCTCCAAATGCACCAAGCAAGATAAAGGATAGAGACTTGTCTGAGAGATTGAGCAAAATCTTATGCAATTTCCAACCCAATGTGTGTTGGGACTGATCTTGCTGGAAAATAGATTTCAGTTATTGCTCAAGTTATTACAAACTTCAAAGACCCCTTGAACATCAGTTCACCTGTATAATAATTATTATTCATTTTGTGTAATGATGACAGTGTTTGTGTGTAGTACAGAACATGTGATACATGGATTGTTTGAAGTTGGTCTTTAACTTGAACATCACTTGTCTCCTTTCTTGTTGTACGCGGAATTTAGTCACAGGATTTTCCTTGTCTGTCAATGGTTCCTCAACCAGAAGGTGACACTTTTGAGGCCAAGCTGATGTTGGCATCAGATAGTAACCTTCAGGAGTTGCTCTGTGGGGGTTGGATACTGCAGCACTACTTGGACAAGCCTTGCCCTCCAGAGGTTGCCGAATGGCTGTTTCAGATCATGTGCCATCATAGAGATCAGCATATTATAAGTTCATCTTTTCAAGTCCTTTGGGTTATGCTTGAGGCAGCTACAGAGGTAAGATAGTGCTAGAGGCAAGATAAGCTACAGTGTATAGATTTGTTGAACTATTTCTTGACATGATTATTTTCACTCCAGACGTCTCCTTGTTGACACTTCTGTTATACTCTTACAAGAACTATTTTTACAAGGTACATGTATGACCGAATATAAACGGAAAATAAATAATAAGTTTAGGCTACAGATGCTAAATAATGGAAAGGGAATCAGGGGAGTAAACCATATTACCTTATTACGAGTAATAAGCAGGAACAACAGAAAACCAAGATCCTAAAATGTGCATCATGGTGGTATCATCTTGCTAGTACTTTTTATTGCAGAACAGAGAGGATATTCCGCAACACTCCAGAGGAACATCATGGGTTCCTAGTATCAAAAAACTCCTAAAAGAGTTGCTGTCATGTGGTGCCACGGTACCCAGACTTTATCCTGGAGATGTGGTGGATCAATTAAATGTAAAGGACATTTTGTCAAGTGAGAATTCCTCAGAAGAAATCAAGATGGAAGAAGAAACAGTCAATGGTGGAACCCAGTCTGAATGTTTCCCTGTTGTAAATATAATGCACCTTGTACAGTTTCTTACTCACTGCCTTCAGAAGTGTCCTCTATCATACACAGTTCAGGACTTAAGGAACCTCATGGTGCTGATGTGTCGGATAGCATTGGACTTAAGACTTCAAAGTATTGTGTTTGATATTGAGATGTGCATTGCAGCATTGCTGAACTGTTTTGGAGCGACACAGTGGCCTGAAGAGGTACAGAGTTTTGGCCGATCTCTTGGGATGTTAACACATGTATTAATCTGAAAGATTTGGAGGAAGGGATTTATACTTGTACAGATTACACCAGTTGGGAGGATTCTATTCAAGAGGCAGTCTGCCTAAGTGACCATTAAAGTGACCATAATTATTATTGTTGCTGACATCTTTGTAATCCAAATCAAAGTTTGAGTGAGTGAGACAAAATAGGTTGATGCTTTCACTCAAACAGGTGTAGACACACAACACCTGATTCCTAGCAGAGGAGTATTACAAAGTCATTAATAACAGCCGTTTTATTGTGGACTTAATTTTAACAACACATCTTCATGAAAAAGTTGCAGTAAAATTATACAAATGTATTAAAGTTACTTTCAAGCACTGGCAACAACTTTATTGACATGAGTGGACCCACCATCTTGGCAAGGAAGAGCAATTGAAACAGTGCATGCTCACGGACTTAAATTAATTCTCTGGGGGGAAAGCATTATATACCTGTAGAGGCTGCCCACGCAAAAAATTAATTGATCTTTTATGTTGGAATGCCAGGTAAAAGAGCTGTGTAGTATTGTGGCAAAACTGAGCACACAGCACCGGAATCTTCTGTATCTTGTTCAAATTCAGCCACCTTCAACCTATGGCATTGAACTTCAACGTCGTCTTAGTCTGACACTTGTTCATTGGTTAATACTTAAGTTTGGGAAAGAAGAACAGACTGGAAAGAGATTTGTAGATGAGAGATGCAATGTCACAGTTCCAGATACCATGGAGGTGAGATGGGATCTACAATAATATTCTATCCTTCACACAGTATATTTGTAGCAGTTTAAATATTTTAGGTCGGGATAATTTTAAACTAGGTCAATTTTTGAGTTATTTTTTTTGTAAAAAAAAATACCTCTTAGTTGGCGCGTCGGGTATGTTATGGACAGGTCAATGGATGAGTGAGTGAGTGAGTGAGTGAGAGATGTATGTATGTCACACCAATCAGATTGGATCTACTATAAACAGCCAATCAAATTTCTTGTTGTAAAGGTAAATGGTATGTGGGAAGATTTGATCCCGATAGAGTTCAGAACGGCCATATTTATTCTTCTATAAAAGAGGAGGAAGTATTCATATATTGGGTTTACTTCAACATTTTCTGTGGGTTAGCCTGAGGATTTTAGTTATGAACGAGATGAGCCTTGAGGTTTGAAACAGAGCGTGAGTTAGTAGTATGCAAATTGAACGAGATATTTTCATTTTTAGTTACAACGGTAACTTGATACTTTTGTTTTTCACAAGGAGTAAATTCAATTAGAGGTCACGAATCGTCGCTTGTAGTTCTAAGGACATGTTTTAGAGGAGACGAGACTATTTAGATTTGAAAGAGTTCTAACATTTACAATAGTAAGTGCAGGTAACGGTTGTTTTGTTCTTGTTGGATGCAAATATAACGAGATATTTTTATTTTTTAGTCACAAAGGGTAATTTGACACTCTTGTTTTTCATAAGGGAGTAAATTCAATCAGAGCTGACGAATCGTAACCACTCTTTCCCATGAGATGTTTGCTATCTTTAGTTACAAATGGTAACTTAACACTTTTGTTTTTTATATGGGAGTAAATTCAATTAGAGCTGACAAGTTATCAACTATTGTTTCTAAGATGTTAAACAAAAAAGAAGCTTTCATTTCTGGACGTTTTTTACATCTCTGCAGTAGCAGTTTAATAGTTTTACTTGATGACATTCATTTCAGTCCGATATTTTTAAAGGTAGAAAGTATGAAAACTGCTCAAATGTTCCTTGAAGCCTGCATGGCACCAAGTTAAAGTGCAATTTAATTAAATCAGATTTTCAACATGTCAGAGAGGTTTTTTTTCTCTTTCTTTCTGTTTTTGGTGAAGTGGTGTTGTGTTGTGTTGTGTAAAAAGAGTAAACTTACGACTCGTATAAAGTGCAAAAAGGTCTCTTATTTAACTTGAGTATTTTTGAGCAAAAATTCCTCTTGGGGGTTGGAAGGGCTTTGTGATCAGTGAATGAGGGAGTTATACATGTGCGTGTGTCACACCAATCACAGTGTGGGTTGTATCAAAGAACGAATCAAATTGCCTGTTAGAAATAAGATGGTATCTACATTAATCTGGAGATGTGTCAGATTACTGTAGTTTGTTCAGTCAAACATTTCATGGCTTACTATTTAGCTATCTTACCATGACCGATGTAACATTGCATGTACATCATAAATTCTCAGTTTCTTTCTTGCTGTACATCGCAACCGAAAAAACTTGTCAAATTAACCAAATCATTATTGTAAACAGCTCCATGAATGCTCCTATCTCCTACACTTCACACAAAAAAATAACTCTTGCACGCCTTGCGTGCCTATGTTTGTCCAAGGGAAAGGGGTAGTTGGGTCTGAAATGGGCTATTAAATTTTAGGGCAATTTTTAGTTTTCTGTGGGGCCGACACTTTCTTCAGAGGTGACATTAGTTATCTCACAATTTTGAGTCAACACCGGTACATATAGTTGGTCAGGGTTACTCTCCTAATACCAGTGACTTGGGTTCAATCCTAAGGTTGAACTACAGGTAAATTCCCCACACTCGTTACAACAGCATATTGATTTTTTTTTTTCCATTTTTATGCAGGTTTCAAAGTTGGTAGAACTTGTAACAATGATCAGACCAGGAGAGGAGTCAGACTATTTTCTGTTGCACACAATAATCTCATTTGTGGGCCTTGCAGTTGGAAGTGAAGACCTGCCATCTAGAGAAAGGGTAAGAATTATTATTAAACAGTCCAAGAGCAGGTTAACATTGATTTTGTTGTGTATGCACAAGAAATTCGTGAGTCAGTGGGTGGATATGGAACAGGTGCATCTGTGGAACTTCAGTGGAACATGTGTGACTATCCTTTCAAAATTGGATTATTCTGCCATCTAAACATGATTCAGACCCACATTACCAATAAGGGGCAAACAAAACCAACAGTCATTCTTACCAGCCCCCTAAAAATTCTTACCAGCACAATCACAGTCATACCTCTCTACAGTAGCCACCTTTGTGACAGATGAAAGTGGCTGTTATGGGGAGGTAGAGGTGTAGTATGACACCTGTATTTTTTTTTGGGGGGGGGGGGGATGGGCAACATTTTTATATTAAAAAAAAATACTTAGTGTAGCATTGAAATACTTAATTAAACACATTTAAAATATATCAAGAAAATAGAAACCATACAGAAACAGACATCAACGACGCACGTTACGGGAGCTTTTACAATATAAAATGGGGTTTACACCTTTCATCAGTTGTTGATTAACTGGCTGTTGTGGAAAGATTATTTTGGTAGTTTAGAACACGCTTTTGTGGCCATCTTCATCGTGGAGAGGTGCCTGTTGTAGAGAGGTTAAAATAAGAGAAAATGTATGGATTGTCCGCCGGGATGAAAACAAAAAACAAAAAAAAAACTGGCAGTTGTAGAAAGTTGGCAGTTGTAGGGAGGTGGCTGTTAGTGGCAGTTTGACTATAATTAATTTTAAAATTTCTTTGTGTCTTTACGAGCATTGTTAAGGCTTTTCTGCACCAAGAATTATAGGTCAATTTTACAGTAATGAGTTACAACCTTTTTCAGTCGACTTTTCCGAGCAAGCCTCCTTAGCTGACACCCAGTTGGACACCTCTCTAGCTGGAGCAGCATGTTATTATGTGGACCAATACTGGGGGGAGGAGAAACTCTGTGCTCTTGCAGAATTCCCTGTGTACATTTTTTGGCAACTGACTATTTTTTTCTCCACTCTGTGTCAGGCACCTCTTGAAATGCTGACCAATAAGCTGAGAACATTGAATGGAGAAATCAAGGACCCAAGGGCTGCTTTCATGAACAGAACAAAGGTGTGTTAAAATAAATAGTGACAGTTGCTCTATAAACATTGCCATTCAAAGTTTCAGTTTGTTTCTTAACTGCTGAAGTCCTATAAGAGGGACTGAACTTAAGTACACAGGCAGATCAGATTTTGCAGAAATTGTTTCCCTTCCCCCAGCATTCCCCATGGGATCTGATGTTGCTTGTATCTGTCTTGTACTGGAGGAACATGCACTGCCAAACATCTTCCTTAAATAAAATCCTGGATCAGGCCCTGTTATCAGAAAAAAAAAATTACTAATTAAGGCAACTGTAAAGAAAATAAAATTTATGAGTGTAGAAGGTGGCCTGTACATGGTTAAACTCTTTCTGGTGTCATTGTGATGTGTTCTCGGATAAGGCACTTTACGAACAAAAAGCTAGGGCAACCCAGCAAAACACTGGGGATAGCCTACAGTGTTAAGAGAAACTTGCTATCCATGTTATTTGTTTTTATTTCTAAAATGTTTGATCCAGAAGCATGTTATCCAGAGTGAGTAATGTAGCACTGTATGCCTGGACCCAGTCACTTAATCCTTCCAAATCAAAGTTAGGCTCAGAAAGCGTGCTTCCAATAAGAACAGGGACATTTTACATGGCAATATGATAAGTTTGTGATGTTTTCTGCAACTGCATGTATACAGTTTTGTTGTTGGTGTTCTCTAGGTCAAAGACCTCTTGGTAAGGACAATACTCAGGCTGGATTACATGATTCGCTGTATCAAGCCATCTAGAGAGGTAAACAAATGAAACAAATTAACACAACATTTACACATGTACCAGTACTTTGATGTGCATTATGCTGTATAGGGTGGTCCTGGATGAAATCCAAAAGTCCCTAACCATGAAATCCTGAGTGCCCAGCACTTAAGCTCATGTATATGAAAAAAGGCAAAAGGTAGTCGCCTCTGGTTGTGCTGTAAAATCTAGAGAGATGAACCCCACCTAGCACGTAACTTACACTTGATCCTACTCTACAAGAATCATGACTGTTAAATCACAGACACTTTGTTGTATATTAACCTATACAACATTCAGTCAACTTTTGGTGCAATATTTTGTATTTGACAGCATCACATAACCAGTTACTTTGAGCATTCCAGCTCTGACTATCAGGTCGAGCTGCTGAAGGAAAATGTGGAAGAGGGCTTAGAAGAAGAATTTCCTGGTAATGAAGAGGAGGAAACCATGGCAGGAACACAAGAAATGGATTGCAGCACTGTAAGATGAAAGCTGCAATGAAAACACCGACAACTGTAGGGCATGCTTGATCATCAACGCTGAATTTTTGTTGGTGCAATGCCCTCACAGGGCCTCACTCTAAGCACAGGACAAAAGCTCTTATTTTTCACATAATCTCATCACTGGGAATCACCAAACCATAGCTTGCTCAAGCAAATTGTAAGCACATAGAGAATAAATTTTTTTGTAGCTGTCGTTTATGCTTACTTGTATGTGGTCTGTATGCCACACATGTCTAAAAATGTAAAAAGAATGGGTGTTGGACTCTTAGGTGTTTTGTTGAGAAGTGTAACAGATTGGCTTTTCTCTCTCTCTCATTTGCACCTCTTTAAACCTTTCTCTCATACAGCTTGATAAAAAATTAATGATAGTTGACCCCAGCAGGTTGTGATGAAAATATAGAGTAAAGGATATAATTCAATAAATTTATTTTTATTATAGATTATTTTTATTATTTCTTATATCTCAGAGACATTTATTCTGCCAATAATTGAGTTATTTTGAATTACTGTCGACATTGGCAATCAACAAGCATGTTCACATGGTATAACAGATTTGTGAACATTTTGATCAGCAGGATTTTGATCTATTGTTTACGGACAATAGAATATTTGGGATGGGTAGCTAGAGGTCCAAACTTTTGTTTGTAACGTTCAAATCTCTAAAATTAATCATTAGCTGTAATAATTGCTGTATATTTCTAAAACCCAATGATCAGTAAAAAAAAAAAATGATGAAGAACTGTGGCAAAGTGGTCTTTTCCTTTATCTTTCCCAAACATATATCCAATTTAAATTAATCATAAAGAACAGACTTTTCTGTGATACAGTAAGAAGGCACATAAAAGAACACAGGTTTTGGGGTTTCAGGCTGATTTTGTTCTTATATATCACGTGTTTTCTGCAAAATCAGCCTGAAAATGGTCTTAAGGTGTTCTTAAAATTGTTTCTAAAAATTAAATACTGGATAGACTACCAACAGATGAAATCAAAGTGCAAGCACAACATTTTAATTAGTTAATGTGTAGCACATATATTGATCTACTCAGTAGTGTACTTAGCACTGTTATTCTAATCTAACTGGCAGCCAATTTTTTGATATAGGAACAATTTTCATCTTTCAGCTTGAATGTGTTCTTATGTATATGGTACTTTTTTGACCAAATTTCAGCCTGAGTGTTCTTACTCCACTTGTTCTTTTATGCAGGTTTTTACTGTACAACAGCACCTCAGGTGATGAATTTTCTCAGGGGTTTACTAATTACAGACTAACAAAGTGTTAAGACTGCAGCACCTGTTTCACTTCAATGAAAGTCACTCTTATTATCAAACTCAGTTAAATTTTATTTCCTTTGTGCCCTACATACACTTTTACTAGACAAATATTGACTTACAGCTCCAGTGATTGCAATACTGATGTTGTGCCCATGTCTCGGCAGAGAGTTGGGCAGCCTAGTATAATTTTAGAACGACTCCCACCCAATACCACACTACAAAATCACGTACATGGTATCAAGCAAAATTACTTTTCATAATCTTGCTTAATTGTTTTGACATGTTTTGACAATAGCAATGTGTATTAGTTATAAGTAATATATGTTTGATGCATTCTGTTGAAAATGAATCATGAATTGACTGAAACACATTTAAATACATCTACTGAGATTTTAACCATCAGTATTACAATGTACAGAGCATTTCAGCTGACCAGTTTCTGAAATTATGGACCTTTTAAAAATATGTACTGGTATTAATTTTTATTTTACCACCAATGAACACTATATGATTTAATAAACTTAGCTTACTAGTCCAACATATATAATAATGTTAGAAGTGGTATATGTTTTAAAATAGTCCACTGAAGTCACAATTACAATAATGTTACAACTTTTCTAGTGATCATGAATTTGGTTTGAAATAAAATTAACAATAAATAATTAAAAGTATAACTGTACTAAGTGTGATTTCCCATAATGTTCAATGATGCTCTAAACATCTGAGTCATAAAACAAATAACAAACAACTAAGTAAGCCATAGTACTATACTGAATAAAACAAAAAACAAAAAAACAGGTATATTAAAATGTGTTCACATTTTAGCCAAGTCCAGCACTGTTATCATTTTGTGGATTAAAACTGCAGAAAGAAAACAAAAGAAAATGTGATTGGTTTATCATAGTTTTTTTTTTTTACCATTTCATTTTCATAAATCTCTGCTAGATTTTTTTGATAGCTGTAATGCAATCTTGACTTTGTACAACACAACTATTTTAAATGCTCTTGAAAACTACAGACTGGTTTGTTAAAAAACAAAACAAAGTAAAACAAAAACAAAACATCATCTGAGAGGTGTCTGACTTGACTATTGTTAGTGTTTCAGAGTGCAGATAAAAAGATCTGGCCAGGGTCATTTTTGGGTAAGACACTGATCTTGTAGTACCCCTCTAGGGATGATGACAACAGATATGCAAGCTTTGAGGGAGGTTGTCCAAATAGGTTATTAAATAAAATTATGTATTAAAATGGGGGTGCATGTCCAGTACCTTGTTAGTCTTGAAGTAATATGATCCTGACATGGTTCGTGATCTGTTGGGAGAGGGTGCCTGAATCACACCCCCAACTTTTTCTGGAATGCAATTGTTTGACTTTCTGCCACTTGGGCACCAGCTCCTAAAGATAACAATATGATAACGAAATGTCAGATCACATCATTTTACAACCGCGTACATCGACAAAGTAAACATGCTAAATGATTACAAATGTGCCAACAAAACAGCCCTTTCAGCTTTGTAAACAGAGATTTTGCTGGGACTAAATTTTGTCAGTGTCTAAATCAATATTTTAGTTTTGACATTGAAGTTGCTCTGTATAACTATCGCAGGGACCAAGGTATAACTTAATCAAAGTGATCTGTTCACACTCGTAAACGAAAAAATTATAATGTACATGTACTTTGTTAAAAATAAGTAAGCATTCCTTGAAGGTGATCATTAATATTTTTTACAGCAGAGGAAAAGTGTTCTCATGTAGGAAAAAATGATGCACATTACTGTTAGTAGCTATGTTTATTTTTTGTGTTGCATACAAACTTGCAATACATGCAAAGGCTGCTGATGGCAAGATTATATTAACCCTCTGTATGCATTGCATGCCTATGAATCTACATTACGGCCAGTAGAGATATATTGGCAAGCATAGTTAACTTTATTTCTAACAAAAATCTAAAGCTAGTCTAAGTTTAAGGAAGCAAATACTGTAGCACTACTTGTTTCTTTTGTGGGAAGTGGTATGCAAGTACCTTTGTGTCAGTGTTGGTGGGGGAGGACCTCTCTGTGGTTTCCCCTTTTTCTCCACCCAAGCCTGATACCGTTCTGCACACTGAATACTTCTCTCATACTTCTCCTCTTCTTCCTTCATGGTGTTATCAAGTCCTTCCTTCTTTTTTTTCTTCAACTCTTCTTTTATCTTCTCATCTTTGTTCTTTTTCCTACGTGACAGAATTCAGTGAAATTGGAACCCATGGGTTTGTTGGTTCAAATTTGCAAACATTAACTTGGCTTTTCATGTCATGAGTATAAGCTGCTGAGCGATTTTGCATTAAATACCTACATTGTACATGTAGGTTGCCAAACTACATAATTATTCTTTCACTAACTCATGAATTAGTTACAAGTTAGTGGAAAGGAAGGATATCAAGTCACTCTTGAAGGTGCAAAGCAAATGTAATTATATCAAAATGTACTGTGCAGGATAGACTTAACATTCACCTCACTTGTCTCAAAATTAATGTGCTTACATTGTACATATCAATTGACATGAAAGCATCTGACTGGAGTGCAGAAGGACATGGGCTTGACTCCTGTCACATCCCTGTCAGGGAGTCAAATTTGTTCTTTACCCCATACTCCCTGTAGTTGAATTTCCTTCCAATTCATCTTAGAAGATATTTTCTTATAACCGATACAGTGCAACTGGAAACTAGTGAGCAGCTAGTGCACCAGGGTATTATTCTTTTCATTGTGTATTAATTAAGAAATAAAAATCATGTACCATGTTTTTCTCAAGTTATGGATACAATGTAGAAACATGAGTGGAAGTTTGGGAGAATGAGAAATGCTGTGGGAACATGAGGTGACAGGCGAGTGTTTCCACAGCATTTTCAAGTTCTCCCAAACTTAGAAACTCCCAAAATAGAAACACGGAGAACACGTTTTCTATTTTTTTTTTAGAAAATGTTGCAACTAAGAAAAGAAAAGAAATAGTGTACTTTCATCATCAAAATGTAAATTCTCTTTGCTTGCACCATCATCATGTGAACAGCTCATGATAGTTCTGTGTTTCCAATGGGTTATAGAAACACAATTTTAGACCAATCAGCAAGCACATTTTCTTTGGCTATTTTCTAAACATGTAGATCAGGTAGAATGTTCCTAGTGGGCAGTTTGCCATTTGGAGTCACCATAATGTAATTGTTACAATTGTAATTGTTGAAATATCTCCATACATGTAGTTTGTAGTGTTTAAGTTAAACTAAAGTTACGTGACTGTATATTTGATAAGAGCATCTCACCAATTTTCATAAACTTTTTGTGCACTCAAGGTTTTTTCTTGCTTTTCTTCTTCTTCCTTCTTTTTCTTGTTGCACTGTTCCTCTTTCTTTTTCTGATGTTCTTCTTTAAGTTCTTCATCTTTCTTTGCTTTCCAAGATTCAAAGTACTTTTTGGCATCTCTAGCTTTAAGGTTTTTCTCCTTTTGCTTTTCTAGTTCTTTTTCCATCAACTCTTTTTTCTTGGCATTCTTTCCTTTGTTTTCTTCTTGTTTCTGTTCATTCCAGGATTCAAATGCTCTCTTTGCCTAGAAAGAATTAAACAAATTTTAAAAAACTTTTTAGTTACCTCATAACATTGCACAATAAGCCTAATTTTGTGATGGTATTTAGTTTAGTGTGTTTTGAAGTGTTGTATTTAGCACACAGTTTTAATTTAGCTAGGGATTGTGTAAAGATTTGGAGGGAGTTAAAGAACTAAAATTATAATTTTTTAGTAGTTTTGAATGAAAGCAAATTCCAACATTGGTGAAAAGGAGGCAAAACCTAAAAGAAGGTTTGAGGTTGGCTTCTTAATACAAATTAGCATGTCAAGCAGGCTAGATGGTGCTATCTTGCCCACTCAAGATCACATGCTGTGTTCCGCAAGAAAAATTTATTTTTTATTCCATATAATAAATCCTTTATTGACCAAGCTTGTTCGGTCAAGATGGCTGGATATTGACCTCTTTCTTTTTCGGCATGTTTATGGACCTCGACTCTGTCTGAGTCCATAAACATGCAAAAAAGAACTTGGCCAATATCCAGCCAACTTAACCAAACATGCTTGGTCAATAACCCATGCATTTGTCCCATCACAAGTACACAGTTTGTTAAATTTACCATTTTTTTACGTTCATGTTCTTCCTTTTCTTTCTCCTCAAGCTTTTTCTTCTCAGCAGACTTGCTGACCAACTGTTGCTTCAATCTTTCACTTTTCTTTGTCCTCCACTCGTCAAACACTGCCTGACGTATTGTTGCAGTGTCCATCAAGCCACCATTTTGTGATACCCTCTCACTGCCCATTTCACCCCAGGAATCTGGACTTGCACCTCTTAAATTTGTCATTGATGAGGATCTCTTTGGTGTTAAAGTGCTGCCATGAGTAGCACTTTTAGTGCCTGTCCAAAAGTCTGTAGGTGTTTCTCTAGGGTGTGGTGATCGGGTCATTGTGCTAATTGCTTGGTTGGCCCTTAGGGGTCCTGACCTACCACCACCTGGAATATTAAGCCACGTACATAATAAATTTGTATCAACTGACCTATTATTCAGTTGGTTAGTTAATCTGCCAATCATACAGTCAGTGACAGCTGAATGGTCAGTCAGTGGGTCAGCCAGTTGGTTAGTCAGTCAGACAGGTGAGTTACAGTGTAGTCAGTCCTAGACCCTTTTTTTTTAGAATAGAAGTGTGAGCACCAGAAATGGAAACAGTCATTGAGTCAGTAGCAGCTGGTTGGTCAGTCAGTGGGTTGGCTACACGGTCGGTTGGTTGTTTACTCTACAAAGGGCTTCAGAAAAAAGCAGACCCTTCCATTTGAATTAGCAGATATTATTTTTCAGTATAATTTGGGCGAGTACATGTACATGCATGTACACTCTATAAATGCAGCTGTTCATACTTTTTTCTGCAGCCTGCACACGTGACTTCATTTCAGAAGACTAACACGTACACTGTTGATCATAGTAAAACACCGTGTGTGAGTTAGAAATAGCTAAATGCTACTTGTTATTGATGTCATATCTGTAGGTACATGCACACTGTACAAATATTTAGAAATAAAAAAATGTAAGCCCTTCTGTATGATTGCCTTCCCCTACAAATGGTTCACGTTTTTTTTTATAGAATTGTTGACTGTCATTTTACCATTTTTTACAACCATTAATTTTTTACCTCTGTACTTTCATGAACTCTAGCTCTGTTAATTACCTGAATCAAAATCTGATGCACCTTTCTTTTTGAAAACTCTATCATCTTGGATTCCAATAATGTTCTCTGCTGTTGAAGGAACATGCTCTTCAAAAGTATCTGTTATATCTGATTGTGCCTTCAGCTTGGTCATCAAGGAACCTTTTTTAGCACTCATGGGTCTCTGTGGAGTGAGACTTTTTTTCAGTTGTACCTTCTGAACCCCTTGTTCTTTTGATCCAGAAAGAGCTTTCTTGTTTGCAAGTGAACCCTGTTTGGAGGGCAGTGTCTCAAGACTTGACGATTTTTTCAACAAAGGAGTACTTCCTGAGCGTTTTACATGATTGCCTTCCTCTTCAGATGGTTCATGATTTTTCATAGAATTGTCAAACATCATGCGACTTCGAGGCGATGGCTTTGGCGGTACCCTTGGTGGTACAGATTCCTCCTTGGGGTCTCCGAATGTCCTGTCGTGACTCTGCTCTTCCTCAAAATACTTTTTACTACCAACCAGACCTGTTCTATTAATCTTTCTTGAATCATCTTCACTTTCCTCAGAAGAGTCAGACCTTGCTACTGAAATCAGAGGTCGACCTTTAACCTTCTTCGATTGGCCATGTCTTAAGTTTCCCGCTTGCTCAATTTCTGCTGTATCATTTTTATCCAGAAATGGTCCATCATTCTCAAATGTAGAAGTTCTTACTATGGGAATTTTGGCTCTAGTGTGATTTTCTTGTGTTTCTTCGAATGTCTTTTTCCTTCTTAAAGGAGGTATAGGTTTATCTGGAGCATTTTTAGTCTTTTCATATTCGTGAACTCCAGAATCTCTCTCTAAATGCTTAGTCCTTTCGTATTCATCAACATCTGAGTCTTTCTGAAATAATTTCATGTTTCCTTCTCTAGAGGACAAAGGAGGCCTTGATCTTGGCACAGGCCTAGGTGAAACCATGTCAGATGATGAACTCTTTTCTTGATGTTGTCGTGGCGATGTCCTTGGAGGTGGAACTGGGTGTCTGTCTTTTACTTCCTTTGTTTCCTTTGTTTTCATTGGCCAAGTTATGACAGACAGATTGTCACTATCTTCATCTGATGATTGCTGTGATGTAGTGACTGAGTGACCTTCAAAATTAGACCTTCTCGCTGCAATAGTGGGACGAGGTCTTGGGGCAGGTCGTGGTTGTTCTAAATGAAGACATAAGAAGATAGCACAAGTACATTGTATTTCAAATGATCACTTCTTAAATTCTATACCTTGTCCCAACACGAGAAAGGTAAGGTAAAGTCTGTATACAAGCCAAATGGCCCATCAGGCCAGTACTTATCCCAGTTTCAGTAGCATGAAGTGACTAGTAGTACAATGTATTTCTACTCCCCCCTGGATGGGATGCTAGTCCATTGCTGGGTTATCCTCCAGCATTAAGTTTGCAGGTACCAAAAACACAACGCAATGTCCTTGACTACTCTACCCAGGGCTTCTGATATTTTGCACCGTCACGGAGCTGCGAATTTCAAGTAAATCCACGAAATCCTGTGAAATTCACAAAAACATGCAAAATACCATGAAATTCACTGGATATCGCATCAAATACATGTTGGTGCAACATATTTGAAACTTATGTTGGCTGTTAGAGCTGTTTAATTGCGGTAAACTTGCAAATTTAACGTGACACGTCATCACTGCAACGAGTAAACAACATCCAAAAACTACCAGGCGTTCTTAGATTAATGTTGTGAAAAACTGGCCACTCACTGTGGCCATGATGTAAATAGCTTTGCCACTGATGCATTTCTTGAGCACATTGTTGTTAAAAGAGCAAATGATGATTTCTGTTGAAAAGAACCTTGTCGTCAAACAAATACAAACATGTACTATAGTCCAAACGAGTTGCTCAAATTTTCTTGCAAAATGGCCAGGTTTACAAAAGCAACACTTATAAGTAGTCTGTGTTTCTGTTGCCATTGTTGTTGCATAGGCTAAAGCTCTTCATTTTCCACAAAAAAAAAGGCAAAATTGCTGTCTTTAGCTACCAATGTTCATCAAATCAGTGCAAAACCGATCGCTTTCCAGCGAAATTTTCCCAGAAAACTCCCACGAAATTGACCGTTTTTACCGATTGTTTTTCAGCAAAATTTACCCTGAAAATTCCTGTGAATTTCCCGTGAAATCTGCAATTTTTTCCACTAATTTGTCTCTGTAAATCCCGCAAAATTTGTCTTTTTTTCCCGCAACCTATCGGCTACCCTGTCTACCCGGAGGTAAAGTGCACTGACCATGAGACCACCAGACCCTCTAACAGGAGAACAGAAGATAAGAGAGTTTATGTAGGCCTTATTTCCAAGGTAATCCCCTTCGAGTTATTTTCAGACATGACATCTGCTTCCTTTGTGGATGGGTGGATGTTTCATAGAGGATGAAACTGCATGTAAAGCCCTCGGATCATGTGTAATTTGTGCACCCCTCGACCGCTGTATCGGTTGACATATTGACACTCATTGACTACGCTGCGTTGAATTATGGTTGTTTTGCCCCAGGTGTGTTTCGCCCAAAGTCGTTTCACCCCAACCTAAAGCTAGTTCGCCCGAAGTTTTTTCATATGATTTAGAAAGCAATAAATGGTTAACTTGAACAAAACCGTGAGCACTGTTGAGACCCCTTCTCATCTTACCTCGGTTTATACAAAGAAGTCTCTTAGAAGCGGGGGTGGTGGGGGAGGTAGAACAGGGATATCTACGCTGCTCAGCAGAAGTTACTAACCTAGGTTAAATTACGTCTGCAACTCAGACTACAATCACCAGTACACAAGTATCAGTGAAGTATTGGTGGAATGTCGGTAGCCTATCAATCGACATGTCGGCTGACAATCGGACAGCCACTCTCGGTTGACATATCGACTAATATATCGGTCGAGTGTTGGTCAACATATCGACAAATACTCGACCAATATGTCGGTCGATATATCCACCGACATATCCCAGTTGATATAGCTGTCAAGTGTCTGTTGATATGTCGACCAACATATTGGTCGACCAATATCTTGGTCAAGGGGTGCACAAAATACACATAATCCAAGCCCTCTAGTCTAACCACATGAGCAAAATCTGTGTTACAGCATTAGCTATTTTGATACTCTTCTAGGATTTCTGAAAGCAAGAGTAATCTAAAAATAACTCAAGAGGGATTACCATGTGAATAAGGCCAATATGAGAAATAAACTCTCTTACACCTCATCCTCTCTTATTTCCAATTTACATGTAAGCAAAAATTGCTAGTGTCCAGACAGATCTGACTGACCACCTTTGTGGTATAGCAGAACTACACCAACTACTGAAGTGCAAACAAATGTTAAAAAAAGATAGTTGTTTAAAAGCGCTATAATCCAGTCAATTACGTACTTTTGTCAATAAAAACATACCTTTGTCTTCGCGACGTGAATATTTATCTTTTGAGCCTTGCCTCTCTATCGAAGTTCCTTTTATTGATTCCTCAGATCGTTGCCTGTCTTTAGGACTTGATTCTCTAAACAACCCGTCAAGAGAATCACCAGCTGGCCCTGCAGAGGAGCGATTAATCCTTCCAAGAGAATTCTCTGCATCAGAATCGGAGTCGCTCAGTTCATGGCTATCAAACGACACTCGTTTCGTTGGGTTTCGTTTACCTGAGAAATCTTCGTCACTTTCATGCAAATTTCCATCTCCCGCGGACCCGTAAGTCACTTTTTGTTTAACCAATGTCCTTTTGCTGCTCATATTTTCGTGTTCGGCGAATATTTTTAACGTAAAATGTAACCGTTAGAGTCCGAAATTGCACACCATTGAGATGCTGAATTCCAGCAAGCCTTTTTCTGCCGTTGATTTTGATACGATGGCATCACATGAATTACCTATCACATTCACCTGGTCTTCAGCGAAATGTAGAAAACATTTTCAACAGCTAACAAAAATAAAAACGAAAAATATCTTACTAATGCCAAATCTCACACCAAACAACAAAGGAGAATGTTCAAAAAAGGCGAAGCGCAATTAGATTTTCCATGGTTATGCTTTGTATCCAAGCCTTTGAGAAGAAGGCCAGGGTGCTTGGCGAAGAAAATGGCGGACGGATGGAGGCAGAAAAGACCATTTGAAGTTTTTCATGGATGAAACTGAGCAGAGAGCTACCTCGAGGTCAGCGTTGAACTCCAAGGGAAGCTATAAATGTTTTGGCTTTGGATACAATGGCTTTGCTCAGCTCAGTGCCCATAAGACTGTCAGTAAAGACAACGAGACTCCTCAACCCTCGTCTAGTGTAGTTCCATCTCCTGTTCCTTTGGATGTTGATTGTGTCAGTAGTATTGTGGCATCGTGGTCGTGCTCATTTTATTTAAAAGGTTGGCGCTAAAGTGAACTTTAGTTTTAAAAGATATCGTGGAAGACCGTGATTTTAAACTTCTTATGGTGATGTGTATAATTTTTCAATGCTTGAGTAACCTGCAGACTTTCCGGGAGACTTTTAAGATGCCTAGCAACAATTTCCAGGGCATTTTAAGCAGTTATACTTTGACGGAGCAATAGTACCACTTTTATCAAGTGATCTTACAACTGTCGGGGCCATCAAGCTAGCTTTTGAGTTGTTTTTGTACTGTTGGAATACTTGATAAAGAGAGGCAGTATTGATACATTGACAGGATTGACATAATTGCAGGAAAGTGTTGAAAACCGTTGTCAGCCAGCTTAAAACTGTTGATCAGAGTACATAGCTGCTTGTCTTCATTCAATTTTACTCCACAAGGCTTTCTGACACTTGTAAATGAAGTGGCCCAAAGTGGTTCTGATATTGGTCATTGTAAAATGAAGACTACGGACTGCAGACTGCAGACTGCAGGCTGTGGACCAGGGGTGAAATGCAGATTGCAGACTGCAGACTTTTAACTGAACTGTTTTTACCATTTCCACCATTGAGAACTAACCAGGGTACGGGATTTAACTTCTTTGGGCAGGCACCAACTAGACTTGCCACAAGTCATCCTCATGAGTTCCAGGGTAGAACATCTAAGTGAGCGAAGCGAGCTGTAATTGTTTAGGCCTCAAAGCAGCCGAGTGAGCAATGAAGTCGTGAGAGGTCAACTTGTCTTGTTTGAAGGGTTTTTGTTTTTAGGTCACTAAAATTGGTGCCAATCAAGTAGGAAAAGTCCTTTGTCTGGCGGGTACTGCATAAACAAGACGAAGGACTTTTCTGAAAGTCTAGGCACCAACTGGCGACTGATTTTTTTTTTTCAGTCACCAGATGGAAAAATGTAGTCACCAAAAAGTGTCAATGAAAATTTTTCCTTTATGGCAAAACACAAAAATGCAAAGTTTTTCAAGACATTTCTTCGCACCCAATGTACCTACTCCTGAACGATCGCAAGAGTCAGATTCTACATGTAAAGGCATTAAAATATTGTGTAGCTTACAATTTATTTTAAATAAAGTTTTCGTCAAATAGGAAGCTCTCTTAGTTTGGAGACTGAACTTAACATCATTTTCTTCTTATATGCCATCAGTACGAAGCCGTCAAAAAGGAATCAAGCAGCCATGTTGCTTGAAAGGAAAGCATGACTGTGTTTCTGCCAGGCACCCAGGGTATGGCTGGCAGTTGAAACCGCTGAAGACATGGCGGCCCTAAATGCTGATTACAGTGCATGAATAAATTTTCAGTCACATTGATGACCAGCTTGTCGAAATTTCGGACCTTGTCAATTGTAAACAGGCCAACTGGAAGGTTATTCAGGCTAACCTGAATGATACTCAGTCTGTCCGGAATGCACTCAGACTAATTAGAGTGCAGACTTTCACTCTGATTAGCCTGAATAACCTGGGAATAACCCTGCTTACAGTTGGCACTCGATAATGGATTAACATATGATGTATACCTAAAGAGTCTGTAGTCTGCAGTCTGCATTTTACCCCTGATCTACAGTCTGCATTTTACCCCTGGTCTGCAGTCTGCAGTCTGCATTTTACACTGACTGGTTCTGAATTCTGCTGTTATTTGTGCTAGTATACTTGTAGTATGTTTGCATACAGTGACTATGCAGCTTGGTGCAAACATGTATGTAATGACATGATAACATGACACCTTCATGATTCAAACTTCTTGTGAACATCGTACTGGTACATTTGTAACTGTTGTCCACTGTTTTCTTCAGGCTAATGTTGAAATGTTAAGACTGCTTGCTGGGTTATTTCACATGTCAAAACAATTTAAAAAACTTTCAACTAGGCAGATCTAAAATGGGAAATGCGGAGTGAGGGGGAGGGGAGAGAGGTAGATTGTGAACCTGAATAGCCTGAAGAGCATTTCTGTTAGCGTAAATAATGCTCAGGTTAGCCTGTTTACAGTTCAGTCTCAATAATGGTAATGGAAACAACCCTTGCCCCTTTCTCCCCAACTCTCTTCCTTATCCCTCATCCCTGTCTTAGACCTGCCGCTTAGACCTCTAACCTTTAGTCAGACCAGTGAAATTACATAGTCACAAACTGACCTTAAGCGGTTCAAGCTTTACGATGAAGTCTTAGTTATACCAGTTCAAGGCTGTGGTCTAAGAAAAATTACAAGGAGCCCAAAGGTTCCTAACAATGAAATCTTGGGTGTCCAGCACTTAAGCCTATATTAAAAAAGTAAGTTTTTCCAGTCACCCAAAGTCAATAGTTAGTCACCTGTGGAACCCGGGCATTTCTTGAGCACAGTCCAGCAGTTGGTATCAAATAGTCACATGCAGAGTGTTATCCAACTAAGGCATGCTTGCTGTATTAAATGCTATTGTTTGTTGCTCTTTTTTAAGAAAATGGAACAGTCAGTACAACAGGATGGATCTCTAGAACAAAAGAAGTTGGGGAAGTGGTTAATCTTCTTCCAGATCGTTTTGTTACTGATGCATGTTGTAGCTGGATACAACTTGCATTTCTTACAAAGGATGGAGACTGTTTGCTGTGGAGCAATTATACAAATGGAACATCAAAACCTGTTCAAGTCAAGTGTGATGGTACAAAATTCAAAGCAGTGGGCTGCAGGGAATCAAGTTGCATACTTGTAACAGGTGGTTATTAACCCTTGACAGTAACTTACATAATGTATTATAACTGACCAAAATCTCATTTCCCCATACAATTGTAATATCAATGCCGTATTGCGTAGCAGATGGCTGAATTCTGCTGAATTTTCTTTGCTGTATTAAGTTTTTTAGATGAACTATGTTCCAAGCCAGACAGACAATGGCTAAGTTTAATTAGTAAACATTGCCTAGGCTTTTTTGAGCATTATAAAAATAGTGGTGGGAGACTAGAAAATTTGGAATGAGAGGTCCAGGTTCATGGCTTTTGCAGTCCCTGCCATATGGTCTTAGGCAGCCACTTTACCAGCTGATATTACATGTACCTCCGTGCAAACAATATGTCATTGATGAGTACCAGAAAATTATTGGGCAACCTGATGAGAGGATAAGCACATGAATTTTGTATGGTTGATTCAACTGCTACTGTGAAAGCCCATACTGTGAGTCACACTTGCAGAGTGTGAAATATAAAAGTGAGCTTCACTATTTTTTCGTGTTTCATTATGCAATGCAATGAAATAAATCCAGCGTAACTGTATTCTCTGCAAGCTAAAACTATGCATCTAACTGAACTCCTTTGGAAAAACCAGGAGTCCTGTCAGAATTTGTTTGCATTGCTTCTGTGCAACACTGTAGCAGCCATCTAGAAATGAGTAATATTGTTTTTTGTCATCTGTAAAGAAACTGGACAGGTTGGTTTCATAGCTAATGGACAAGATCAAGATGGCAATGATACAAAACCAGTTCTGGTGTTCAGGCCAATAGAGATTGCCAAACAGGTAACATCAGTTGCTTGTGGTAAAGAACATGCTTTACTATTGACATCATTAGGAGTTGTACACAGTCTTGGAAGTGGCAGGTAAATTTTTCTTTGTTCTTTAATAATATGTTCAAGAGTTTCATTTCTTCCAAGCTGTTTAAGAAACTTGTTATAAATGACATTGATTTCTTGATCTTCAATTTTTAGTCGTGGGCAGCTTGGGCGTGGCTTGCTAGTTGAAGAGCAAGGCCCAGAAGTTGTTCCAGCCCTGGAAGGAATTAGGATTCAGTTTGTAGCTGCAGGTGGCTGGCATTCAGCTGCAATAAGTGGTGAGAGAGAGAGAAAAAGAAAACTTAGGGCACAGTAATTCATAAGAGTTGAAGTCCATCTATACAGGGATAATGTCAACTGATTTAAGGTTACTTCAAACCTTCGCGGGGCTACATTGGTCGATATTTTTTTGGTCACGAAAATCAAAGTCCTCGAAGCTCAAGTTTGCATACTGTGAACTCTAGGGGTTCCGTTATTTCATTGGCTTGCAGCTTTTCAAGTTGACACATTCCTCTGTGAAGGCGTGATATGTTTATAACTCTTTAGAAGGCAGAAACTCGCACTCGTTTTTCGAGAGAATCCCTTCTCTTTAAATGAATTTATAGCGTATGCAGATTTGAGGGTTTTCCAGGAAATTTGGTCAGAACATTCACTGATAGATAATGAACAAAAGCGTGTTGGCGAATTCCTTTATTTTAAATACTTTCCTTGTGGTGGCCTTAAATGCAACAGGTTACGCGAATTTTTGGATAGTCGAAGTTGACAGATCTATAAAAAGATAACCAATAGAAATAAAAGAAAATGCTGACACATTTTTAGAGATTGAGGCTTTGTGATAAACATTGCACCGTTATTTTGCATGAACAATTGCATTTGATACCCGATTAATTCGCTGGAACGTCAGTCGGTCATTTTGGAGTTGACGGCCTCTGCCGCCTTTGGAAATCAAAATCCAAAACAAAACATAATTTTATTGAATTCTACATTTTGTAACCTTTCTGTTGATATATAGTTTGTGGGGGTTTCCTTGAAAACAGCACGCTTACGAATTTTTTTCTGGAGGACACCCGTGAAGGTTTGAAGTAACCTTAAAGCATGTATGGGGCTTTTTCACATTTTGTGCATTGTAAAACAAAATCTTGTTTTATCTTGCACAGTATTCATCATGAAGAAACTTTATATTTTAAAAGAGTAGGGGAGTGTATTTTAAATCTGAAATATGGGTAATGAAACTGTGATACAACCTTTATACTACGGTCCAGAAGAGAACAAGGAAAGGGAAAGGGGGCTGGCACAGTGTTCTGAGCAGAGAATGGCTGGCCTTGCCACAGCTTAATATGACCATACAATATACATAGGGTAGGGAAATGTGGAGAAATATTTGTTTGTAAACAGACTTTTCACATCCCTGAATATTACTACAGCAGACTAACATAGCAGTGTACATAATAATGATAATGATACTGATACTGATACTGATACTGATAATGATATTGATAATAATAATAATAAGAATAAACTTCATTTATTGAGGGTAGCACACAACAGTAATAACTGAAAAACCAGTGGCCTTCATTTAATTATATACAGAATAAAAAAGATGACATGTTTAAAATTAAAAATATAGAAACTAATTCTCAAATATGCAACGGTTACATAAAAAAACTGAGATATGAGATACACTAAAATATTTAAGAGCAAAGCATTTGATCAAGTCTAAAAATTAAAACAAGAAAATTGAAAAATCAAAAATTTACATGATAAAATGGTCCAATTTCTTATAACTGTCCATAAAATGTTGAAAAATGGATGTTTCATGAAGTAGAAACAGTTTACAATATCTGACTAGCTTCCCACTGACAACATGGTATTGAAAAGCCCACCCATGCGTGTCTCTTGTTTTAAGTACTGTTTTTACAAATCAAAAGTGCTCAGTCCTCCAACTTTATATAACGTTTTTTGCTCCCTAAAAGTATTGACCCCTCAAAAGTAATGACCCCCACTGAAAGAAACGAGCCCCAAAGGCTGGTAATTCTGAAAGTATCAAGGGTCTTTACTTTTGGACGTTTATGGTAGACTATAACAGTAGGGTAATGTACATAAAAATGTATTGTCACACTAACCTGAGTTTTCAAGGGTTTTACAAAGTTGAATTGTGATTTGTGTCTTGTCATTAGAGTTTGCTGACCTGTACATGTGGGGATGGAATGAAAAAGGACAGTTGGGTTTGGGTGTCAATCATGATGACAGAAAGTCATCCAGTGGCCAGGTTCAGTGCCAGACAGTCCCTGTATCAATCAACTTCCCTGATGATTTAGAGGTGATGACAGTCAGCTGTGGAACAAGGCACTCTGCTGCAGTCACTGGTATGCAAACAGTGATTATTCCTTAACTTCAGTATAAATTGATTGTTTAGAAGTATGTGGTGACAATGAAGAGAATACAGATATAGGCTTATTGAACATTGTGGGTGCTTTATCAGAACCGTGTTCTTGACAATGCGTATATATAATGGGCTCTGGTACGCTTGCACGTGTAACTGGGATAGAACGAAAACATTTGTTTAATGAATCAACAGAAACCACCGAGTTTGGCTTTATTCTTCTCAAATTCATTAATAATTCATCAAGTCAAAACGAAGAAAATCATGGCTTGGATACCCGGTCTTAATTAGCATACATTTTGACGATTTTACTTCTCCGTTTACTCATTAGTTTTTGTTTCGACTAAGAAGATATATCTTCATCGGTTATCCAAACACCTCGGATTTCGTCAAAAATACTCCGCTGCGCGTGGTATGTTCAACTCTCTCTTCGGTGTTTGGATACCCCAATGAAACACTGTCTCTCGTGTTTGGTATATTACTTCCTGTGCTCCACACATGCCAATAATATTTCTCCGACAAGATAGCTTTTGTTAAGCCTTAACTACCGGTAGTCGTGATTTCAATGAAACATAACGTAATGGAAGAACATCACCCACCTGCTTGACACCATGAACTTTAACTTCAACTTTAAGATTTCATCGCAAGAGAAATCTAGCTGTTCTTTATCTTCACATTACTGTAAAATTTCGAAGCTGCCAATTACAAGTTATACTTGTCCACTGATAAGGACAATGACTTCATATATCCAACGGTATTATGGGGATCCTGAGTATATGTACTTTATTTCTGAATTTTTCAAATCAAAATGTTGCAACATAACCAATAATTTGGTAAAAAAAAAAACTAGTAAAACTTGCCGAAGAATAGGATGCTTTATATGACAATTAAAGCCAATTCTCGCGTCACAGTCGCAGCTCCTACAGTACCTACACTACTTGTCTCGACAAATCGTTCTCAAAGCTGTTAAAAGCAGTGGGTGGCATTACTGGAGATGAACTGAATAACCCTGAAACAGTTTTCTTTCAAACCATGAACAGCGAGGAAAGCGAGAACAAAGCCACAAACAAGGAGAGCCAGACATTTGAAGAAATATTTTTCGCGTAAAGAAATTCGATCAAATTTGGGTGCGTTCTCGCCATGGTTAGTTTGGTTCGACTGCGTCTTGCCAACATAAGCTAACATACAGATCATGGCTCTGAGATGTCTGAGAAGCACAGCAAAGTCGCGACTTTAGGTATACAGATATTGACATGTGTTAGTAGAAGGGCATCAACAACTACATGTAAGGGGCTTCATATTGCCAACCAAAAACATCGAAATCCGAGAGATCGCCAATGCTACGTTCTTTGCCCTAGAAAAAAGTTGTCCTAAAGAAGAACGCCGTCATTCCAACCACAAAAATGCGTCAAATATCCAAAAAGTGTTTCCAAGGAAAACGCCAAATGTCTGCCAAAATATGTCTGAAAAATGCATTTCATGGGCTTTCCTTCGGTTATTGTCCGGGAAACTTAGTGAACGTACGGAAGACCGGGAGATTCGGTCTGTATCCGGGTGACTCCCAGATAATCCGGGGGAGTTGGCACAGATGTTAACTGCACCAACTTTTCAGAATTAACCGTGTTCCAAAAGGAACTATAAGCCATCAGTGAGAAGACTGATGCTTCGAATTGGTTTTACAGGTGATGGAAGTGTCTGGACTTGGGGGTGGGGTAAGTTTTTTTGGATTATTCCTTTTTTTCTATCTAGTCTTCTGACCCCTGTTTGTCCCGAGAAGAACTTTAGTGTGGCCATGCAGGCAAACGAGTTACTCCATTTGCTCAGTGTGATTGGATTCTTAACCTGTTTTTCTGTATATAATGTAAACGCTTCCTCTAGCCCCTTTATGGAAAACCACAGAGTAGGCTTGTCAATCCGCTTGCACTTACACATTTTTCACTATCGAGCACTAGATAACGATCCTCTTGATCAATTAGGTTTTCGATGTTTTAAACTGCCAGGATGATATGTTCAAAGATATTTCTTCTGCCTAGATGCAAACCTTTAGTACGGGTGCTTTCATCTGTTCTCAGTAGCATAGTACAGTTAGGAGTATATCTACTTCCAACCCAGATGGAATGCTAGTTTATCGCAGGATCACCCCCAGTATTAATCGCCATGTATACCCCCGGGTGACAACAGAGGGAACTGTAACACAAGGACCCCGGCCAGGCCTGGAACTAACATATAATTAGGTAACCGCGCCTTCTATGCATGGTTGCTATAGTGATGTGGATTTATTGTGTTCCAGGCTATTATGGCCAACTCGGACACGGAGACCTAGAGGACAGATCCACACCGACTCAGGTGGCGGCCTTGTCTTCAATGAGGCTCAAACCGAAGACGCTGTGTTGTGGCGCTTGGTCGACATTTGTTATCACTGCAAAGTGATTCTTCGTCTAAGAAAACGTGTCTTGAATATTTCTGAGCAAGATCTAGTCGTCTTATTGCATGGCGGGTTTCTTAAAGCGTCACAAAGCAAACTAAGCTATATCACACGTTTTGTAGAACAGCACTCGACAGAGTTCCGGAACTCGTAAAGACGGAAGGACGGCTTTCCTAGACGAGGAACAAAATGGATCACAATGTGAACAAACGTTGTCACGTAGAACTAACGTTTTCAAGTTGCACAGGAATTTCTTGTCGCAGTTGAAAACATAACTGGAAGAACAAGTGACAAGTATGTCCAGGAATGCGCGGTCAAGGCGAGAATCATTCTTTGGTTCCCCCCTCCCCCACCCCACCCTATCACACATACACACAATGCTTGCGAACTAGGCTTACCCTGTCATAGTTGTCTATGACCAGCAAGTTAGCAACCCTCTTTGTAAGAACAGTGATTTCAAACATCGTCCGTGCACTCTGTCTGTGTGGGGCTGTACGTCAAACGTCCAACACAAGTACCAGAATTGCCATGTCTTTATTAAATTTATTTTCAATGTTTATTTACCGTAAAGATTCAATTTAGCGCCCTAATTTACTTTTGGTATCTCAAAGGAGAGCACTTATTGTAGAGGGGCGCTTATCAGGGACAGGGCCACGTAGTACCACGTTGAGATGTAGACGTTCAAAGAAAAGGGGGGCTCATTTCTTCTTGAACGTCTACATCTCAACGTGGTACAATACTTAAATGAAACATAACAGGTTCTTAAACTCAAGAACTGTAACAGTAACATATATCTACTTGCAATAGGAACTCCGATAGTCAAAATGTTCAATATAATAATATTGCGTTCAGATGAGAAAGCAGACTTCATAGTTCATTCGGCTAATCAGTCTATAAAATATATGCAAAACAAAAACAACAAAAGAGAAAAACTTCCAAAGACTCCGCCGTGTCCTCCAAAACCAATACGCAGGGAAACGAAGAAATAAAATATTTTGTAGTGAAAGATTCGTTTTCTGTCGTACTGGATTTGGTGGAAAATAAAACAACCTGTTTGGCAGGTTGTTGTTATTTCCGAGTGTGAATCGAACTCATTTGCAGCTGAGCACAGCTTTGAAGGTACTTAACGATTATTTACTGTGCCAACTGTAAAAGGTCGTCTATCACTTTTTTTCTTTGGAAGGAAGGGATTTTTCGGCTTCACTAGGCATGCAAATGTCATTCAGTGGATGAGGTCCACTAGCAGTCTGGGCACAAGCGCGTGCGCAGTCTCGGACTCGCTCCAGTTCCTTGAGCCTCTTCTCTCGAGCGGCCAGCTGTTTTGCGACCAACACTTCAGCCGTCAGCAGTGGGGGACTGTGAAGCCTGCGGAGGCATCTGGGTACACGGGCGGAAAGGAGAACGGTTTCCCTGCGCTTCCTTCCAACAAGAACTTCGAAAGCAATGGCACTTTTAGTCTTACCTAGGAGGATGGAGTGCGCGCGAGCGGAGCTAATGGGTTTAGTCGCTACCGTGTTGGAGCTAGAAGCCTGTCCACCCTGAATCGCTTCCAGCTTTTCTCTAATCACCACCTGCTGTTTAGCCAACTTCTCAATAACTAGCCTTTCTTTAGGCAGTTTTTCTTTAACCAGCTGTTCCTTGGAAAACTTTTCTTTAGCCAGATTTTCAGTCTCCAACTTTTCTCCGGTAAGCTTTTCTTTAACCAGAATTTCATTCTCCAACTTTTCTCTAACAAGCTTTTCTTTAGCCAACTCTTTTTCTGCCTGCCGCTTTTTCAGTCGCGCCATGTCTTTAGCCACCACTTCTTTAACTTTCTTTATATCGACCGTTGGTCGATGCAAGGGTGGAAGCTCGCGCGGACGGGCAGCAGGGAACTCCGTTGTCACTGCGACCACCGCACTCTTTGCAGTCCTCTCCACAGCTTTTTCCTCGTCGTTTGATTCAGATTCACAGTCCTCTGCGCACGTTTTTGTTCTTTCAGATAAATTGATCCCAGTGTCTTCATGTTGATCTAAATTCTTTTCAACGGGGTTGGGGATCTCTACCGCTGTCGGCTCGTCGGAAAGTTTAGCTTTTCCTGGAAATTCTTTCGTTTCAAGAGAATCTTTTCCAGGAGCAGGAGCCACCCTATTGCCAGACTTAAATTTCGACAACAAAGACCCGCACATTTCGTGACTAGCTTCACAGCTATACGTATTGCACTTTCTAAATCCACGTAACTTTGGGTCATAAATTACTACGTGTCGTTTGTGACGTCTAATTGATTAATAATGTACGTAATTTTTGCGTCACATGCAGAAGCTCCTTCTCAGACCCTTTCGTTTTGGGCGGATTACGAGAAAGCTCCCTGGGACTAGGTTGCCATGGTGATGGAGTGAAATATCTATATATTCACTGGTTGCGACAATCTCCACCAAATAATTTCCTTTTGATCGTGTAGAAATTTGTAAGCAAAGTGATGGACACCAGAATGAGTTTTATAATCTAACAACTGAGTGCGACGTAAACCTGCACTGAATATATCAAACACTCACATGTGTGTATACCCATGAACGTTCTGGTCTCCAGACCCTCCGCTTTTGGTCACGTGGTCGGCAAAACGGAGAGTCGCCATGGTCTTTTTAACATTTTTTGAAAGGCGCGCCAGCGAGAGTTGGGGTGACCTGCAGCGTTTACAAGACGCTTTTTCATCCAAACGAAACAATAGGTAAACAACACAAACGATGCCCCTAGCCCTGAGAACAACAGAGGTGCAGATTAACAAGAAGGAATCAAAACAGAGGTTTTAAAGAGGTAGAGGTCAACGGCTGTGAAAGTTCGCCTGCCTTAAACTCCTCATCCAAGCCGGATGTAAAATGCAATGTGTAGTGCGTTGTAATTTTCATTTCTGCTTCGCATTTATTGTTTTTCAGCCAATGAAAAAATTCGAGCGTCCGGAGCTAATCGTTGACTTGCATTGCGCGCTCTCATTGTGAGCGTCATAACGAGTTTGTGATTGTGGAATCTTGTGTTCAAACGATCGATGGAGTATACTCTCGGTTCTTAATGGATTTGTAATTTGCCAACGCTGACGCAGCAATATCTGAATTAAAAAGATATTCGAATCCCGCGATCCTTTCGACGACCTCTATTTATGCTGTTAGGTTGTTAATCACCTACAGAGACTTTCGCGCCCCTTTAAAAAGAAAAAAAAAAGAATTAAAATTGGATAACATCGATTGGAGGTCAAAATTTACTCTTATTGGACAAACATGTTGTGAAAATAAATTGAGAGAATTTAACTTTAAGCTGATTCATGGACTAACTGTTACCAAGAAGGAATTATGTACTTACGGTTTACAAGACGAAAACAAATGTTTATACTGTAAAGAGCCGGACTCGATCCTTCATACCTTTGTTGAATGCCACTTTACTCAAGACTTTTATACCAAAGTTGTCGATTGGTTCAATACAACATTCAGTTGTACTATCTCTTTAAAGTCTAATGAGATATTGTTTGGAATAGTGATAAATATTTCTGAAAACAGCATTGTGAAATTTAGTTGCTGTTTATTATTTGCAAAATATTACCTCTACTATCAGAAAATGTGCTCTAAGCGTTGCAAAATAGACGAGTTTGGTATAAAGGTAGAACAAAAGCTGATCATTGAAAGTCGTCTGAAGAGAAAGATTCTTGTATGAGATACCTCTGACCCTAATGCATTCTATGCATATCTTAAGTTCGACTATAGTGACTATGTAAGTAAGATAGTGCTCGACTTGCAATTTTATTTTAAGTATGTTCATTGTAATTTTATTTGTTATAACCAATAAAAAAATCTTTTTGTTTTTGCCAAAAAAGAGAAAGAGAAGACCTGGGTTCTAGAGTACCTTTAAGTGACTTATATGAACACCGCCCGTTTTTCTCGACCGATCCGCTTTCTGCTGTAAGTAATTCAGATTGTTTGGATTATTTTGCTGGCTGCTTGTAGCCGGAACATAAGATCTGACCGTCGACAAGCTCTCGTCTCAGGGTGTGTGGAAACTGTCTTTCTGTTTTCATTGTGCTTTAAAATATTCCGAAGATTATTTCATTTCCACCTGGTGCTATTTTAATTCCTTTTCTTTTTATGTGAAAAAACTTAAAGCCTCCGGGAACAATTTAATGTCATTTTAATCACTTTTAAAAGAAGATTTTATTTTATGAAGGCTAATGCTTTGTACTTGTTGTAGACATCACTGTTATTAGTTTCGCTCGATCAGTATTCCATTTCTGGCCTTGATGTGAAAGAAGTCTATATCAGTAGATAGACTATTCAATATTGGTTAATCTTGAAGCAACTTGAAACGCGCCCGGCTTTATTAGCGCGAAAAGTCACGGGAAAATTGTACTGTGTTTCGATGTGTTGCGAGGTTTGTCGGTAGGATGCTAAATTACGAGCAATTTGTCAGTTGTCAGATAAAAATTTTAGCCCGGAGTCATCAGCGCGGAAAGTAACGGAAAATGGAACTGTGTTTCAATGTGCTGCGAGGTTGATCGGTAGGATGCAAAGGTAGATCCATAATTTGTCAGTTTAATTACGAGTAATTAGTCAGTTGTCAGATAAAAGTTAAGCCGTTATTTGTCAGTGGTCCTGTCACTGAAGACGCAGAGTTTGAGTCGCGGTTTGTCAGTTGACATTTCTTGCCATCTGCCAACTTCAACCGCTGATGCAATTTGGCTTACTTTTTATCCCAAAAGCGTAAAGTTATACGACCTGTTTGCAGCCTTTGTACTGTCAGTAATAAATGTATGGCCGCTTGCTACCTAATCCCACGCAGGATTACCATTAGTCGTACATACATCTCCAAGAAGCGTTTTAAGACTTTGCAATAACACGAATAATTGATGATGTTGTTCTATTGGGCCGACTTTTTGAGGTATGTTTTCTTAACGTGCGATCACTGCACCTTACTAAAAAAAATACCTCGGGTAAGAACTTCACTTGTAGCCTTTCTATTCAGAATCATTGTTAGTAACTCTTCCATCATTGTAATTAAATTCAAGCTCAGAATAATATAACATCGACATCCTGTGGTGTTATAGTCGTAAGCATGCGCGTTTGTGGGATAATGTCTTCTTATGGACAATGGAAGTTGATTATTGCCGACTATTACAACTTCAATATTGAGAAAAGTAATACTTTTTGTCGTTGGCTTGATGGTAACTTGACATTTCAATTGATACGAATTTTAGTGTATTCAAATAAACAATATCAGACTTTCACCAATGTGTTTAATGACACTGGCAAAATCAAGTAAAACTGATCATATCGCCAAGACTTTTGCTGTCTTCATTTTCTCTTGCGTTGAATCCATTGCACAACGTGGTCAGTATACTTGTTAGAATATCTCGTCGGATACGTGTTAGAGGATGCCACATGGTCTTAACTTGAAGCATAAGAAGGAAAATATGGTTTCACCGGGTTGAAATCGATGTTTTGATTCAAAAATCTCCTTTTAAACAGTTTATCTTCTTGCCAAGATCCGCATTTGAACAAAATGCCGTGAGCTTCCGTGTCTAGATGCCCGAACTGAGCAAGTTCCCGTAAAATGTCTGCAGCTTCCTGATCTGAAACGATTCCTTGGCCTGTCATTGATTTCCTTGCCTTCTTCTTGAGCTATTATCTTGGTTACGCATTCAAAAATCTCGCAAATCAGAGACAGATACAAAATTCCAACTAACAAGGTGTCCAAGGAAAAACAATCCATTTTTTCACCACAGCTCCAGTTAAAGACGCGAACTGATTTCGCCCCTTCTTAAATCAACAAACATTTTCTTTAGCGCAGATCTCAGGCTCAGAACTTTGCATTTATCTTAGCACATTCCCTGTCCAATTACGAGAAACCTCAGGGAAATTTGCAGAACAATTAGATCGATTCACTAGCTAGTTTGCCATTCTCATTTACCTGCACCTGTTTGTCGCAAAAGCCACTAGGCGTAAAGAATCTCACAGCTCTCAGTCATAAGTAAGTGAATTCGAACGGTAACAAAATTAACGATGAAACAAGTATTAAGCGCCTACTGAAAACATCATTCACGCATCAACAAAATTGTTTTGCTGGTCAGTCGAGTTCAAGAAAAGCTTCTTAGCAGTAGTAATGGACGTACGGAAACAGATTTCTCTTAGTTCGTATAATCAGTTTGACAACAAGGGGTCATTAAATATTTATCACAATAAAAGAATACGTGGGCTTTCTTATCCCTTATTTCTTATGGCCCAACCATTAGTTTTCGATGTTTTTTTCAACCTGAGGCTCTGTTTTGAAGCCTTTAAAAATTCTGTAGACTTGACTTAATTCTCGTTCTGGGCCTTCTTTGAACAAAATGATAAAAAGATAGCTTAAAAAACTTGCACTGCAGTCTCACTGAAGTATGAGCGTAGTTGACGACCTCTGCAACATACACGCTATTCATTCACAAAATCTTGTAAGAAGAATTAAAGAAATGACATGATTTTACTGGTAATATAGTATGTTTAAAAAGAACGTATACAGAGTAGCAGTGATTGTCAGTGTCATATTTGTCCGAGTGAGTTAAATTTATGTGGGAAAATTCAGTTAAAAGCAAGCTGGCAATATAATGGGGAATATATTACAATCTGTAACTCTATAATATTCAAACATGGCTAGGCTGGTTAATTTTGTGTTCAGTTGAGGAGGGCTTTGTTCACTGAAAGTATGATGACGTACAAAATGATAAATGTTGTACACGATAGGGACTAACTAGGCACTGGAGTGTTCACTTCAGTTTCAATAGAAGTTTTCCGTATTGGCGCCCTCTCCATTTATTTTTTTATACCATTAACAAACTCAATGTCTACATTGGTGATTCACATCCAACAAAAAACCTTCTTGACTCACTCCAGTTTTGGTAGATTTAATTTTAGTGTGATTTTGTACGTACTGGGAATTATTGTTTTGAGTAAAGTGTGGCGCATTGACACAGACAGGCTCTATAATAAGAACGAACTCTACCGGGCGGTGGCTGCGAGGGAGGAATTGGGGAAAGGGAACAATAGGAACGGGTTAGAGAGTCCAGAGGTGAAAGTGTTCGCCAAGTGACGGTTCTTTTTATATTGGAGAGAGCCTGTTAACTGCGCTGAATTATAGATGATATTTGGAGTCTCGCGCGTAGTCTTGAAGTATATATTTTGTAACGTTTTGCTAATTACACTGGAGTATGTTCACTATGTATGATTCGTGTTAAATGTAGAAGTATTTTAGGCGTGAATCCCTAAGGGGCTAGTAGGCTATTTAAGAATTTGTAAGTTATGCAAGAGCCACTCGAAGGCATCTCTTTCAACTTTGCTTTTTAATTTTTCTGTTTATTTACTGCTGTATTTACTTGATAATGATGTAACGCTCGCTGTATCCTGCATTGAAGGCAGAACTAATGCATGGCCTTGATGAAACAATTTACGAGGCTTTCTTAGATTGCAAATGCGAAATAATGAGTTCATGCATGGTTGTGTACACGTGTTTGTGCACACCTAATCATTAACGACTCCGAAAACTAAGAATCGCTTTTTAAATGCCAAGGAGTCAACAGTTGTCAACAGTTGCCCTGTCTGGGCTTCCGGCTTGTTCCCCAATCGATACACGAATGAAGTTTCTCTCTGTATACAGTCTAGCCTCTATTAAGCGGCCACTCTCGGGGACGAGACAACTGGCCGCTTAATAGAGGTGGCCGTTTAATAGAGGGTCACCTGAAAACAACGTTGGGCGTGGCCCAGTGTTCATTTTATCAAATATAAGTACAAACAAATGTAAGTGGAGGAAGAGCAGAACAATGGTGGTTATAGTACGGCCCACAACGTTGGCCGCCAAATAAAGGTTGGCCGCTTAATAGAGGTTCGACTGTACCATAAAAACTTTGCTGTTGGTGATTCAGAGGTCCTCCTTATTTTAAAGCATAGATGTACCCTAAGTTACAGTGTAGCTTATAAAGAAAATGATCCATAATGCCAGGCGGTAGAACATAAGTTTTTTAACAGGAACTGTTCTGCTGCGACGTCACGCAAATGAAAACCCGGTGATACTGTTATCGTCCTATTTTTCTTTAACCGAGATTAAAATCAGGAAGAGATTATTTTACCAGGTGCATCAGTGTCAAACAGTAAACAGAGAGCTCAGATTGGACACTCGTACGCTGTCTCCCCTGCACTCCGAGCAGGAAAAAGTTGGGATCTTCAAGCGGGATAGAATGCTTTCGCGAGGTGATCCTTCATTTCTTTTGGAAGGCGTTCACGGTTGCTCATCGTCCAGGATCGAAAATGACAAGATGAATTCCAGTCTGCTGACCCGGCGTTCCATTTTACACCAGTGGTTCTAATTGGTTGATCTGAAAATAGAAAGCTACCTGGTTGTTGTTCACGGGACAAGCCTTCAAATTTTTTGGGCACTGTTGAACTAGAAATTTGGGCAAATGTTTTCTTTTGGTGGTTTCTACAATGCGTGGCCTCTGTAACTGAAGGTATTTCGTGCGCGTTTGCTTCTCGCTCTGGCTATATTCTGTAAAATTTTGTGCAAGTAACAGATTTTGCCCTAATATAGTAATACGGTGCTCCCGCTGTGTATATCCCCCGAGAGGAGGTCCCGCGGGGTATTCTTGGTTAATTTTGCCGTTGTTGTTGCGGAGCGAGCAGCAGCATAGTAATCAGGATGTAAGAAGAATATATAGACGGGGGTGCGAATTCTCGAATACATCACTTTTTACCAGAATTCATTGCATTTAACCAGAATGTACTGCGCCACTTTTTACCAGAGTTCATTGCGCCACGAACAATGCGAGGATGTTACTATGTCACACCGTCGAGCCGTCGTCCTTTTTTCGCGTGAATTTTAGTGGTTATGTTTTGCTCTGATTTACCTGTAAAACGATGTGAAGGAGATCGTGCTTGACTTTCACAACTCTTGCTTTTGTTCTTAATGCAGTATGTGAAAGTTTGTAAATCTGGACGATTAATTGTGACATCTTAATTTTAAAAACTTAGTAGGTCATTTCTTAGCAGTCTCACCTCCTTGGTCGAATTTTTAAATCAGTGAAGAGAAATCGTCGTTACTAAAGCTTGTAGAATAATTGAAACAAACGAAAACCGTAAAACACGTTAATTTCATACATGATACGATCTAGTCCTTTTCATCCAAACATGAATTTAAGCTAAGGCTTTAGCATTTCCACACATCAATATCGCGATGGACGCGTCCTCGACACTGTCTGTCAACATTCTAGAGACATTTAATGCGTACCAGAACAGAATTTATAAGAATTTATAAGTTAGAGTTTCTGCTAGATATCATCTGTCCTAGATTTCTGCTCCCACGATTTCCACACCTTTCGATTTTCGCGATCTGGTAAAGGGGAGGTTGATGTGTAAAGTTTATGTCCAAACACAGTTCAGATCATTATCATGGGCTTTTTTGTCACGATCCCTTGTCACACCTCGTCATCGATGCGTTATCATGCATGAGGTTGACAGATACAAGGACAGATTTTACGTTACACTGTACTATAAGAAATATACGTTAATGTAAGTCTTGGAACGCGCAGGTAGATGAATCACTGCGTAAAATATGTCACTATCAACGGAATGTGCCGCAGCATTATCGTCTTTTAGATACCCTAGTTATAAATCAACCTCGTTCCCAGGGTCTCTCATCGTACCGCCTCCTGGAACGGGAGACGGTAAGATGAGAGACCCTGGGAATGAGGTTGGTTATAAATACTAATCATGACCCCAGAGCTAAAGCACGGAATACTCACGACGTTCTTGACGAAATGCAATACCGCAACCAGAAAATCCTGGTTCCGGTTTGATTGTGCCTATGATTTTTAGTTCGAGAACGGTTTCTGAAGATGCTTGGCCTGCGTAGCAAACGTTCCCGTACAAAGAATTTTTCCGCATTTTGGCTGCGCACCACCCCCTGCTTCGTCGAATTTTTGTTCTCGCTCCAATTTAGGCGCGGCCTTAATGCGGAAAAGCTCTTTGTAGGGGAACGCTTGCTAAGCAGGCTAAAGATGCCTAGAGGGTAACCGCTATAACCAACGCTGGCTCGCCTGCAAACAACACTATTGCATCCTATTGTGGTCTCTGGGAACGAAATTATATGAGTGCCACCAAGCCCCGAGCACCAAGCCCTTCAAATTTAGACCTGGTAGAAAGAATTTGCATTCAAACTGAAACTCCTTTATAGAATGGAAAGGAACCCAATACCATGGGCTCCTGAAATGGGCAATTCTCGAAATTTAGTAAACTACAATAACCTGTGTTTGAAAATTTATTTCTTAGTTGTTGATATTATTGACCCAGCAAACTGTCTCTGGCAAATTCTTTAGGTATAATTTAAAATTGCTTCCGTAAATATTTCGAAGATTTCCTGCGTTTGAATCCTGATTTTACCCCGTTCTATGAAACGTCTTGAATATGTTCTAGATCAGAAGTCCAAAAATCGCGACCCTTTTGAGCGGCTCATTCCGGGAAGGGGGTGGGAGGGGGAACTCCCTTATATGGCATATAGGTATATGCGGCCCCAAAGGGTATGGTTTTTAGCCCTTTCCGTTTTGGTCATAAATAGGATACCATTTTTGACTATTTTGGTCATAAGTAGAGTATGGTTTTTGCTCTCTAGAATTAAGTATGGTTTTTTGTGATAAGAAGTTACTTTTTCATAATAAAGTGTATTATCGTTTGTCTCACGATGTAGTCACTTGAGATGTCGATCGCGACGTTTCGACTGCTTACTGCTAGTCTTCTTGAGGCGATAAGGTCGACTGATTGCACGGTATCATTTATATCACAAAGGTCGGCTGTGATTGGTGCATTTCGATCCTCCTATTGTTCCATTGTTCCGGCGAGTAGCTGTTCCCTCAGTGGTCCGCTGTTGTACCGTTCTCCTGTTGTTGTGTTTCTTGATCGTGGGTATCCATGCTTCAGGAATTTCGATTCCACTATCCCTGTTGATGTTATTAGGGTGAAGTCTTATGTGAATAGCTTCCTTGACCCTACGTGTGTACCAGTGAGGATCTCGATCAATAAACTTGACATCATTCCAGATAGGATAGTGGCCGGTCTCGTGGGTGTGTTCAGAAACGGCGGAGGTCTGGGTACGGGCGAGTCGTATATCCCTGTCGTGTTCTTTGATCCTCTCCTGCATAGATCTCCCTGTTTCCCCGATGTAGACTTTGCCGCACTCACAGGGAATCCTGTAGACAACACCATCTTGTTTAGCCGGGTTGACAGTGTCCTTTGGTCGCACTAAGTGTGGCCGAAGTGTCGTGTCGGACTTAAAGACGGTGCGAATGCCTTGTTGTTCTAGGCAGCGGCGGAGAGACTCCGAAACTCCTTGGACATAAGGTAAAATGGCGGTGGATTTAAATTCCGCGATAGGCTCTCCTCTTGGGGTTGTTTGTGCCTTTGTGATCTTCTGTACAAAAGAGGAGGGATATCCGTTAGAAACAAGTACAGATGACAGATGTTTCTTCTCTCCAGCGATTACTGATGGTTTGGTCACGAGACGTTTAGCCCGGTCGTACAGACACTTCACAATACCGCGCTTTACTGACTGAGGGTGGTGTGAATCATACGCTAGGTACTGATCAGTATGTGTTGGTTTCCTGTAGACACTGGTGGTAAGGCGGCCATCAGGGTCTCTATAAACTGACGTGTCGAGAAAGGCGATCTTGCTGTTGTTCTCGATCTCCATGGTGAAAAGGATTGAGGGTTGTTGACTGTTCAGGTGCTGCAGGAAGACATCAACTCTATCCCGATCCAGGATGGTGAAAGTATCATCTACGTACCGTTTCCAGATCTTAGGCTTGCAAGGTGCGGACTCTATTGCTTGTTCTTCAAATATCTCCATGTAGAGATTAGCAATAACCGCGGATACAGGGCTCCCCATGGCTGCGCCGTCTCGTTGTTCGTAAATCGATCCGTTGTACTAGAAGTACGTAGATCTTAATACGAAATCCAGGGGACAATTCATTTTTTATAAGGTAGGGGGGGCATGCGAAAAAAATGGCTTTCGAGGGAGGGCCACCCCAAAAAAATAAGGGAAAAAGGGAGGGTCACGTGAAATATTTTAGTAAAACTTTAAAACGACATAATGTTTGAATATCAAAAAAATTGCTATAGAATAAACATAGAAGGCAGGATACAAATTTATTACAAACTTTCCTTCTGCTTTAAAAAAACGTTTGACGACAAAAAGCATTTGTAGCTACTGAAAAGAAGTATTTAACACTGTTATTTTCGAATGCAACTTTCGCTGGCACTCATCTTCATCTTCGCTGTCGTCGAGTTCTTCGTCGCCGTTTGTGCTGCTATGGGAGTCTCTTTCACCAATGCTGCAAGAAGCAGCAATGCTTTCCGTCAGGGTGTACTCTTCAGGGTACATGAAGGTGTAAACATAATCTCTGACTTCCTGCTCAAGGTTGGTGGTGATTCTGCTTCTTGCAGCATTGGTGAAATAATTCCCTTCCAAGAGCTGTGCGATGTATGGCCCATCTCTTCTAAATAACGACGTGGCAACATCCTCAACTGTAATACACTCTTCCGGGACGGCCGTTCTAAGAGGGTACACAAGGCATTGTGGAAGATCATTTCCTAGCGGGTTTCCAACACAGATTCCATAAACTCGTTGGACGTTGTTTTCAGTCCGCTTCTTCTTTCTTTCATTTGACTTTCTGTGGTTTTCTTTTTTCCTTCTCCTTTTGTTGATGTGCTGTTTGAGTATGCCCTTAAATATGCTGTTGTAATTGCTCTTCTTATTTTCTAGTGCTTCCATGTCCTGCGTGACCTTCGTCAACTTAGCTTCTATACCTTTGATCTGTTTTATATTAAAACTGTGGGCAAATTCTTCGCCCTGCTTTAAAGCAAGCCCATTGGACTGAAAGAGTGTGGAATCGTGTTCCTTTACATCTTTCAATATGACATTCAACTTTTCCACCATTGCTCTGTGCTCTCACCCAGAGAGCGTTGCTCTATTTGCAGATAAGTTTATTGTCAAATCAAAGTTTGTGGTGGATTATCTTCAGCATCTTGAAGTGCTGGAATTTAAAAGGAAAAAGAGAGCAGAAGAAAAGGCAAAGTTAAGTAGGGACGCAAAAGATAAATCATATGAGGATTATCCTTGGACTGAGTTGTGCGAAGATCTAACCAAGCTTAAAAGGCTACGTGTTCCAGAACTAAACAAGTACTTGAACCACCACGGGCTGAAACAGCATTTGAAAAGCAACAAGAGTGGGAAAGTAAAGGCAATTGTAAGGCATTCATGCTTGCAGCAGAAGAGTCCTCTCAGAGCTGGCCAACCAACATTGAGAAATGCCAGGACATTGACACAAAATGACAACAGAGCAAGTGCTGACAGCAGTGAAACGGATGAAAGTGACAATGATGAGTATTACAGTGATGCCATTGACTCTGGGGGAGAAGATGACTCAGGTGACGTCATTCTTGCATTCATTAATTCAGATGAGGAAGATGCCAATGAGAGGCCAAATGCCACACGCTCAGGGCGAGTCATAACTAGGAGATCCGAAATTGACTTCTCTTTCTTTTGATTTGTTTTTTAAACAACAGCTCTCTGTAGTATAGGGATTGTAAATATTGTCTTCATAGTGAGCACAATAACGTGAAGTAGGGGGATTATAGAGAAATATTAAAAAAGTTGAAATCTAGAAATTGTTTGTTTAATTTTCTTTTAGGGGGGGTCATCCCAAAAAATGACCGCTATAAGGGGGGGGGGGCATGTTAAAAAATTGATAAGCTGAGGGGGAGTCATGCGATTTTCAAATCGTGCTTCCCAAACCCCACCAGCCCCCCTCCCTCGTAAAAAATGAACGGTCCCCAAAAGGTCCGCGATTTGAACTGGTGTAAGTGTCGTGCGATCAGCCAGGCCTGCGTCGTTCTCCATTTTTTGTAGCGCGGCTTGTACGGCGCCCTCGATCGGTACGTTGGTAAACAGTGACTCTATGTCGAATGACACCATGATCTCGTGGTCCTGGATCTCTTCACTGGCGATAGTGGAGGCGAAGTCAGTTGAGTTCTTCACTGTGAAGTTCGAGTTACCTGCAAGAGGAGATAATACGTTAGCCAAGAAAGCAGACAGGTCGTTTTTCATCCTTATTGATAAGACCATCAACAAAAGCCCTTCATAAATTATGTTTAGGGCAGCTGTGCCAGCCGTAACGGTCATAAATAGGGTATGAAATTTTTGATCAGGTCATAAATGGGTGGAAAATCGAAGATTTTGGTAAGGGTTTTGGGAAGCTGGCCGCACACCCCCCACCAAATGTTTCCGGCCGGGAGGCTCATATAGGTAGCTTGGGAGAGTATGACTAATGACTTGGGTGGTTTTGCCAGTTACAAATGTTTTTAAGTGTGTACGTGATAAATCTACATTAGCAGTTGGAGTTGAGCCAGTTCATGTCGTGAGTTTGCGTGTGGCAAGGTCATGAACACCACGAAGGGTTAGAGTTACGCCGGAACTGTGAGTCATATGTCAGCCTTCAACTTCCGCCATGCAAAAAGGTATTCAGTTCCCCTGGTCTAATGCCAATATAAGTGTAAAAGGCGGTAATCTGATTTTCTGGGTTGACACTGAATTCCCGGGACTGACAGACTAAACAGGTAGGCTAGAAGAACTTTGTAATCCGCTATATAACTGTCCTCTAAAGAGCTTATCTGGATTTCTAGCTTCAGTTCTAGTAATTGATTCACGTATGAAGTGGCATGGAATTCACGCAAATCAGCCGGAAACCTTTAGCGATGTTGCCCTTTTGTGTTCTGAATTGTGATTGAAATCAGTAAAAGATGTAGTTAATAATCGTTACCTAGAACTCAATTTTGACCGACTCTCGATGTTCGCTTTCTTCATTCCAAGCAGGGAGAAGTCGAGCTGTTCATGCAAGGTCCAATTCTAGTGCGATGATTCTTCGTTTCCTGTCGAAAGCGTTGTTGGTGTTCGTTCTGGTTCTTGTACTAAACTGCGAAGCACAGCCATGCTCAGGTTAGTAAGCTATGATCTTCAGTTGAGGGGGACATTGTGTTGCGGTATTGGACAATTTTTATTGCGGTATTCGGTAATTTTAATCTCGAATTGCGGTATTGCAGTATTCTCCGAACCTGCGGAATGCGGTTTTTCAGCATTTTGGACGGTATTAAAAATTATCCTCCATAATTGTTGGCCAACACGCCAATGGATGTTACTTATTTTGTCTAAATCTAAAATGACCTGACTTGACGTTCATTAACAAATTTCTTATTGTTATCCCGTGTTAGTAATGTTTTAAACTTGACATATAGAGTACTGGTTTCAGTATGACGTCCAGTTTCCACTTGTTATTGAGGTGTGGCGGTCTTCGCTATATTGCGATATTTGCCGAAATTTTTTTGCGATATTGCGGTGTTCAGAACCCCCCAATGTCCCCCTCTCAGTTGAACCTTTAGCCCAGCAGTCTGAAATTTCAACAGATTTTCAGCGGAAAGTCCTATTCAAACCTTTCAGAGAATTCTATGTTGGTTTGGAAATGCCAAGCGATTAAGAGAATCATTTTACTCGAAGAGACGCTATATTTACCGTTCATGAGGAAATAATGTCAAGAGAGGTAGAGTAAGCAAGACTAAAATGAGAACGCTCCGCCATCCCTGTATTCGGTGTCCACACTTTCTTCAGCGGAAATGCCATGGCGATAGCTGATCGTCTGAGCTCGGCATCACGCACTTCCGTTTCCGTTTGTAACAGTTGCTTTGAGTATATACTTTGTCTGAAATATCGAAAGTTGAAGTGAAAAATGTGATCATTAAACTGCAGGTTTTAGCTTACATCATTTCGATTTTTCCATCGAAAAGAACTCCTTGGCGTCCCCCATTGACCTTTCTCGATTACTTTTTAATAGATGACTGAGAAAACTAGGGAGGAAATGGAAGGTGAAAGAGAGATGGGGAGCACGAAGTCGCTTGTTGCTAAATTTTTCCGTCGTTTTGCTTTTTTTTGCGAAAAACTACGGAAAACAAATAAACTGCTTGCAGTCTAGAAATGACTCAGTAACTTCCGATCTTACATCGCGCTTCTATTTCACTGTCCCTTACCTCGAACTCGAGTTCAGTTGGACTCCCGCGGACGAAAACCTCCCGTAGGTGGACATTTCCTCAATCTTGGTGGCAGCCACAGAAAGAAAAACACTGCAGTAGTCTTGTACAAGCTCACATCCTGCTCTCCTGAGCGGACATGTTTTCTGGATCGACCGTTTTACGGTTGGCTGCTGCATCGATGCCTGTAAGCCTCTTCAAATATGTGTCGTTTTAGAGCTCAAGTGGCTGAAATAAGCGCCGGGTGACATTACCTAAAGTTAGATAGGTAAGCAAGAAAGCAAGTAAGCAGGAAGAAACGAATGAAGGAATGAAGAAAAAAACAGTTTGAGAGCTCAGTTAAGCTTCTAGATTCGGGATTAACTCCGTTTTTTGATTCGGCAAATATTTTGCAGTATCCTGGTCGAGACAATTTCCTAAACAAAACTGTTCTATGAGATTTTATGTCTGAAATTAAATGCATTTGCAAGTAACATTGCGTGTCAACATTCGCTAGAAATCTGCTCAACAAAGGGAAGCATAGGAGTGAAAATGAAAGGCGGTTTGCCTATTCCACAGATATGTCTTATCAGTGTTTTTTTTCTTTCAGTTCCTGACATCCGTGATAAGACAGGAAACGTGCCTAAGGTTGTTGACGTCATCGCAGGAAAGGATGTTCGACTCCCTTGCCAGGTTAAAAAAAATGGTGTAATCACTACTTGGCTTAAGAATAACAAGACAATTAGTCTATCGGACCATCCGAGGACGAGACTCAAATTGAACAAATACTTAAAGATAAAGGGAGTTCAAAAAGACGACGCTGGATATTACACGTGTGTAGCTGAGAATGACTGCGGAAGAAATACGTATACTTTGCAGCTTTTTGTTGGAAGTAAGTTAACATTATAATATTAGAGTAGGCCTGGGCCTTACTATACCAGTTTTGGTCTGAGCTATAAGTTCAGCCGGTTTTTTGTTAGGCAAGAGGTCATGTACTAACCGTTAAACATTCAAACACAATGATCTGAACATTTTGATTTTCAACCGGCACGCTAGAGTGGTTGTATTACCAGCCTTCTTAGTGTAACAAATAGATTCCATGTTGCGGCGTGTCTGTTGTAAAATATATTTTCTTTTAACTGGCTGCCTGTCATTTTTAACTCTACGGTTATTTCGGGTAGCCTTCACGCATATCATTTTTGCTTGGGTGTGGCCTTGTAAATTTCTCTTCACTCTGGGATGTGATAAAGTTGTTGTTGTGTTCAGTGAAAAATTTTTAATTCTGTATTCGACAGTTTCAATAATTCATAATAGTAAGTTGTAGAACGTGCTTTCAGCTGACAACGTGCGGTGATGACAAGTTTTGACTTCACCAGTATTAGGGATTAACGCCTGCTCTATAGCCACTGCCTATAGCTTGTTGTGTTTGCCCGCAGACAACAAATAGAAAAATTCCCTGCCTTGCAGGGAGCATTAACATACAACATTTCTTTTAACTAATTTTAATTTCGTAGAAGTTGAAAAAAAATG
>NC_138146.1:16269511-16487011 GCF_964199315.1 Orbicella franksi
AATCCTCTTTTCCCTTTATGGTTATTATTGCAATCAGGTGCTCCGCGTTTAGGCTAAGCTGATTATATATATTAAACATACTAATAACGCGTTTTTGACGATTTTCCGAAGATTTCCGACCACTTTCCGAAGATATCAATGTCCGGAAAACAACGAAGATAACCGAACATTTTACTATTTTGAACAGTTATGCCGAGTGTCAATGCTCAGAAAGAAGAGAAGCCTGGGAAGAAGTCAGCTAGGGCCAGTAAAATCCAGCACCCTGATATCTTGATCGGAATGTTGGCTGGCGTGATTGTTCTGGCGTTAATTGTGGCCGGTGTATGTTACTGGCAGGCCAAGAAGGCTCGTGCGTCTTTGTTGACCGCGAATAGTCGCCGACCTGAGATCGACTCTCTCCGAGCGAAGTACGAAGTGCAAAATGAGTACGTTGTGGTGCCAGACTATAACAGAAGCGTATAAAGAGGTCAAGACATAAATTTTCTTCAAAGTTTTTTTCACATTTCTTGTATAACTAGCCCTATAGGAGTTGTTTGGTCTGTTCTAATATGGCTTGGGTTTTGTTTCTCGTTTTCTCTCAGGTGTATATTTATTTCTCTCAATGTATTTGTGTAACCTTATAGTGCAGTAGACCAGATACCAGATTTTAACAGAAAGGTATAAATAGGTCAACATTCGGCAAAGAGACTTGATGACGTGGATTGAAGATGCTGGGTGCAAGAATTGTTACTTGTGCGCAAGCTAACAGGAAATCGAGTGTGTTTTAGGTATTGAAGCGGGCTTTTATCTACTAGAAACCCTGTGTAATTTTTCTCTAATTTTGAGTTTGTAATTTGTATACATAACATTTTTAAATCAACAAGAATTGTAGTTCAAAATTTTATAGTTGTAAAAGTAGTTAGTGCCACCAATTGATGTGAGAAACACTATAACGATTAACACTCAAATAAAGTTTACTACTATTATTACATTCAAATTCTCTTCAGAGATTTTCACACTTCTTGTATAACTCGCCTTGAAAGAAGTTAGTTTGTCGATCGGTCCTAATCTGTTCTGTTATTTTTTTTATCTTGGTCTTTTTCTTGTCAACAGGTGTTCAGTTATTTTTGCACGATACACTTGGCGTGGGTTACTTACAATGCGGATCAATTATCTTTTTAGACCAGTTAGATTTACGGTCGAGCCTCTATTAATTGACCACCCCTCAAAGTCCCGAAATTGTTGTCAGTAAAATACTGTAAATAGAAACCCTATTAACCGGCGACCTCTCTTGTATGGGCTCGGCCATTTTTTGGTCGTTCCGGGTTTTCTATTGTAATTACTCCTATTTATTAAGCGATCCCAAAAATTTTGTACGCGTAGTTTGATGCCCGGAGGGTACTCCCTCGTAAGGGGTATGTGCGGCCCCAAAGGGTATGGTGTTTTAGCCGTTTTGGTCATAAATAGGGCATCAGTCAATTTTGGGAAGCGGGCCGCACACCCACCAACATGGAAATACATGCTAAATATTGTAATCTTTTGGAGACAATTTTCTTCTAAACGTTGTGATGAAGAAGGAACTGAAATTTGGGCAAATATTTTCTTTTGAATCTTTGGATATTAGTTATGCAAACAAATCGACTTTTTTCCGTTGATTTTGGATCCTTGCTTTGTCTGATGTCGCCCATTTCCATCTTGCTATGCAGGCTAACGGCTTGCCTAACTGGCTTAGATGCTGGGCTCTCTCGCAGTACGCGCTCAATCTATTCATAGCGTCCGAACACGAACCATTTGTATATCAATACAGTCAACTCTCTCTAAGACGGACACCATCGGAACCGGCCTTAGCTATCCGTCTCAGAGAGGTGTCCGACTTGTCGAGAGCCGACTTAACATGATCCCAGGAATTTTAAGATAACCTGTGCACAGTGAATACGCGTCTGTTTAAAGTTTGTTTTAAGTTATTTACTTGAACGAAACCTGCAAACTGGAACTAAAACATATTTATAAAATTGAATCTCTTGTCGTATTACAATCAATAGTTAAAGGTTTAACTAGAATCCAAACTGTGAACAGTACATTCTGCAAACGGTAACATAATCATGTTATGACTCAGGACTGTCTTTCGTGGCACCAAGTCTAAAAAGATGTCACATTCAGCACTTCACAAGTGTCCGTTGACGATTTCAAATAGTCCGTTGTCCGTCTTATGGAGGTGTCCGTCTTATAGAGAGTTTAGTAAAATGACTGAGAAACGGCCGGGACCAGCATTAGGTGTCCGTCTTATAGAGATGTCCGTTAAGAAAGAGTCGACTGTAGTATGCTTGGACAGCCTCTCGCGCAGACGTTCTTAGGCTTGTCACGCGTTCCTCCCCACGAACGTTCGTTCGGAGGAACACGTGACAAGCCTAAGAACGTCTGCGTGGGAGGTTACTGCTTGGGGTGCTTTATCTAGAACGCCAGTACAAGTTCCGTCCTCCAGAGAATGGAACGGAAGCCAGTTTTAGTTCTATACGTCTCCAACAACTTCCGGCATTCGAAAACCGAAAAGATACCCCCATCAGCTTTTGGCCTCCCTTCCAGTGTCAAGACAGAGGTTTATCACCCGAGGCCGCCGAGAAGCTTTTCATCTGTACACTTAATGACCTTAATAAATCTATCTTTGGACAGTGCCCTGTCTGGACTTCCGGCTTGTTTCTTATCGATTCACGTATGAATGTTCAGTGTTCGTGATTTAGAGGGGGCTTTCTATTTCAATACGTTGATGTACTCTCACAGTGAAGCTTATGAAGAAAGCGAACGTAATTTTTTTGCTGTAATACAACTTGGCGAAAAATTGTTTACAAGGTCATGAACACCACGAAGGGTTAGAGATATGCCGGAAGTGTCAGTCATACGTCAGCCGCCAGCTTCCCTCACTCAGTCCAGTTACTTCGAAGTACCTGTACAAGGCGCTGATGTTCTGTGTTGACACTAAATTACAGACTTAACAGGTAGGCTAGAAGACTTTGTAATAAGAGCACACTGTGAACTACAGTGCTTATCTGGATTTCTAGCTTCAATTCTTTCTAATTGATTCACGTATAGCCCGAGAACATAGCAGTGACATAGTGGCGTTCTCGTTTTGTTTTGTGAACTCTGATTGAAATCAGAAAGAGATGTGGCAGATGCAGTCAGTAATCGTTACGTAGAACTCAAATTTGACCGCCCGACTCTCGATGTTCGCTTTCTTCACTCCAAGCAGGAAGAAGTTGAGCTGCTCATGCAAGGTCCAATTCTGGTGCGATGATTCTTCGTTTCTTGTCAATGGCGTCGTCGGTGGTCGTTCTGGTTCTTGTACTAATAAACGAAGCACAGCCATGCTCAGGTTTGTAAACTATGATATTCAGTTGAACCTTAAAGCCCGGCAGTCCGAAATTTTAACAGATTTTCAGCAAAAAGTCCAATTCAACCCTTTTAGAGAAATCTATGTTGGTTTGGAAATGCTAAGCGATTCCGAAACTCCCTTTGATTTTCTTGTTGACAAATTTTCCGAGCTGATGAGCATGCTAGAACTCGATACGAAAACCGGTTGGGCCTGGGGAGCCGCTGATTGTGTGCGGCTAAAGCTCGGAAAATACTAAAATAATTTTTGGAGTCGCTTGGCATTTCCAAACAATCATAGACTATACTCTCAGGGGGTTTTAAAAGACTTTCCGTAGAAAATCTTTTGAAAATCTCAGATTGCTGGACATTTACTCAATTTCCCAAGCATATACCGTAAAATTCCGGTGTTACAAGCCTCCCCAGGAGCCTATTAAATGTAAGCCGCTACTTATAGCCCCTTCTGGAATCCAGATTTCTCGACTCCTCGAGACTTTGAACTTCCTCAGTGATGACTAGAACGAAAAGTCGTTTTCCTCCCGTCAGTCGAGCAATGTAATTTTGTCTCTGATTTCTCGAACTACCAAATTTTTCAAACCAATTCCCGTTTCCCTTGGAAGTTCAAAAAAGCCCCTCGCCCTTCCCGGATATAACTTGCCCGTTTATAAGCCCAGTCAAAACCCCTTGTGAAGTTGTACGAGCCCCGGTCCAGGGTGATAACCGGCATTTTTGGTAACCTCTAATCGATAAAAGCGCAATTAGGAGACCATGCAACTCATTCGCTTGTTGTCTTTGTTCGCTTGAAACGCGATCGCTGTCAAATTTCAAACCAATTTTTTTTAATTGCTTGGTGTCAATTTTGCCTAACTAAGCGTTTGCGCCTTTCTACTCCTTAAAAAATGAAAATGTTATCATGTTTGAAGTACCATGGGTAACCCCAAAAAATAGGCAGTTACGGTTGAGAACCGCATGTGGCTTCCATGGCGATAACGTTTGGTCTCAATTGCTTTTATGAAAGCGAGTTGTTTAGACACTTTAGAAAAGCCGTTTATTTCGTAATATATTCCAACATCTAACCTATGTGAAAACCAAATATCTTCAATAATTTTTTATCAGTCCTTGGGAGAAGTCAACAAGGTTTGTCAAAATTGCTACTTTGATTTAAATGTATCGTGCGTGGACACAATAGCGAATGGAGTAGTATATTTACTGTTTATAGAGAAATTATGTCAGGCAAGGTAGAGTAAGCTAGATTAACCGATGAATGTTGTGCTGTTCTTCCCTCCAAACGGTGGTAGATACGGGAAGCGACGACCCGAAGATTCTCAGTGATATTTAAATTTCCTTGTCCACTCTCTCTTCAGCGGAAATGCCATAGCGATACTTTATCGTCTGAGCTCAGCATCACGCATTTCCGTTTCCGTTTGCGTTTGTAACAGTTGCTTTGAATATATTCTTTGTCTGAAACATCGAAAGTTTAAGTAAACAATATGATCCTTAAACTACAGGTTTTTGGCTCTCGCTATTTTTATTTTTCCAGAGGAAAGAACTGCTTGACGTCTCTCATTGACCTTTCTCGATTACTTCGCGCGAGTGGAAATCTAATAGATGACTGAGAAAACCAGGGAGGAAATAGAAGGGGAAAGAGAGATGGGAAGACACGCCACTTCACCGCTTGTTGCTTAATTTTTCCGACGCTTTGCTTTTTTTTTTTTTGGAAAACTAAGGAAAAGAAATAAACTACTGTCAGTCTAGAAATGATTCAGTGACTTCCGATCTTACATTGTTCTTCTATTTCACTGTCAGTTTCCTGACTGAAATCAGACTCATACCCAGTCGGTGTTTGCGTGTAAGTGGTGTTTTTTTTTTCACGATAGGTGGTGAAATTGGGGGGTTGGGGCGAGCTTAAGACCCAAAGATTGGACCCAAGGGAGAGTTGTGGTACAAGAGAAGTTACAGGAATGGTCGACTGAAGAATTATCCCCTTTCCAGATTCAATAACATTTGTCTTGTGCCTTGTTTCACTCACTCGCATTCAACCCTCCCTCACGCTAACATCAAATATATGACATCCGGGTACTAGTCTGTGTCCAACTCGAGTACAGTTGGACTCCTGCTGACGAAACTGTCCCGGGCGGACATTTCCTCAATGTTTAAGGTAGCCACAAAAAGAAAAACACTGCCCTACAAAGGCATGTTTTCTGGGCCGACCGTTTTACGGGTGGCTGCTGCATCGATGCGTGTAAGGCTCTTCAGATAAGTGTCGTTTTAGAGCTCAAGTGGCTCAAATAAGCGCCGGGTGACATGTCCCCAAGATAAGAAGGTAAGCAAGAAAGCAAGTACCGGTACCGGTAGGAAGGAAGGAATGAAGGAACGAAGGAAAGAACAGGAGCTCAAGAGCTCAGTCAAGTTTCTGTATTCCAGTTTTTGATTCGGCAAGCATTTTGCGGGATCCTGGTTGACTCAATTTTCTAAACCAGACTGTTTTGTGGGATTTTATGTCTGGAATTAAATGCGTTTAGAAGTAAAATTGTCAACTCCCAAGACAAACCTGCTCAACATAAAGAAGCATAGGAGTGAAAATGAAAGGCGGTTTGCCTATTCCACAGACGAGATTTAAAGAACCCTCAACCTGTGACTTCTAAAACAATAGTTACTATGTATATATGTCTTATCAGTGTTCTTTTCTTTCAGTTCCTGACATCCGTAATAAGAGAAGAAACGTGCCTAAGACTGTTGACGTCATCGAGGGAAAGGATGTTCGACTTACTTGCCAGGTTAAAGAAAATGGTGTAATCACGTCTTGGCTAAAGAATAACAAGACAATTAGTCCATCGGATCATCCGAGGATGAGACTCAAGTCGAACCAATATTTAAAGACAAAGAGGGTTCAAAAAGACGATGTTGGATTTTACACGTGTGTAGCTGAGAATGACTGCGGAAGAAACTTCTACAGTATGCAGCTTTTAGTTGGAAGTGAGTTAACAGTATAATATTAAAGTAGGCCTGGACCTTACTAGCAGCTCGTTCAAACGATCACCTCGTTATCAAGGCCACTTTCTCAGTTTTGGTCTGAGATACACATTCAGTCGGTTATTTTCTTAAGCACGATTGTATGCGCAAGAGGTCACTAACCATTTCGAAACATTCAAACAGAGTGATCTAAACATTTTGTTTTTTCACTTGGGCATAACTGGGTGGGTGAACGCCACACTAGAGTTGTTGAATTCATAAACGAATCCCGCGGTTGAGTTTCAATAATTTACATTTACATTTCATTTTTACATTTAATCTTTAAACACGGTTTAAAAATTCGTCAGCTTAAAAACCTAATATAAGCTGTAGAACGCGCTTTCAGCTGACAAAGTTCGGTGATGACAAGTTTTGACTTTACCAGTATTGGGGACCAACGCCTGCTCTACCGTCGCTACATTGTATTAATTGCTTCCTTGCAAGGGATTTTTTTCCGGAGGGGGACTCCCATATAAAAAGGACGGGGGGTCCTCGTCGGAAATTTTTGAAAAGAACCCTAAGAAGTACCAAGATTCTGTTTTGTGGGCCTGGCTTGAAATAATTTTTCAACCTTAAGAGGTACCAATGCAATACTAAAACAGTACATTCTCTATTTTCCAACTTCCTATAACTCACTCCGTTTGCCCCCACATTTTGCATAAACTATTGTTGTGAAATACACTTGGGCAGTCTGCATATTCCCAAGAACATTTCATGACAATAGCTTATGCAAAATTTGGGGGGCAAACAGAGTGAATTATGGGCAATTGGAAAATAGGGAATTAGCTCCCCCCATATTTTTTTCTGTTCAATACCCTTGAAGATACCTCGAAAGCTCCTGCGGTGAACGTTTTTGAGGCTGAACACCCTAAGGGATACCAAGACCGCCTTTTTAACCCCTGAAAGGTAGGACGAGCACCCCCCGGTCCTTTTTACGTGGGAGTCTTTTCCTAAGGATTTCTTTCCCGGAGGGTGCCGTGTTTCCCGCAGCCAACAGTTGTTAATTGGAGAACTAGAAAAATACCCTACGTAACTGGCTCTAGAATCAGATGAAATTGTTGTGATCTCTTTTAAGCTTGATTTTGCGGCAGGCAAAAGTATTTTTGTTCCAAACGCAACCGTTATGTCGCCATTCACTTTTCAATTAATTTTATTCGGGTTTTCTTAAGGTTCAACGCGGAAAACACATCGAAATTCAACGTCAGGTAAGATTAATGTTCTCTCTCAGTTCTGAGTGAATTATTTTATTATAGCAATTTTTTCAGATAATTGTCATTGTGGCCCATTCAACTCGACGGCTGGTATCCATAGTGGCCCTGTAAATATAAAATTAATTAAATATATACTAAAAATCTATCTATAGCATTGATTAAATTATACATTAGAAATATAAGAATCTAAGAATACATTTATAAAACTAATATTACAATTTAAAATTACAATTTAAATCTTCTAAAAAATTGTGATGTGAATAAAAAGGTTCTTGGTCGGCGGCAGAAGGTCTGTATGTTTGCAGCGTTAACCATATTTTCAGGAAGTTCATTTTAAATAGGCATACAACGCACCAGTCATGCACGAATTCGAAATAGACCGCTCACACTAATGCCTGGTAGTGTACGCTAACTCGGCCAATCAGATGTCTGCATTTGCATAAGTGTACTAGTAGGATTCTACAAATCGAGGTTATTCACTACTCGTCAGCTGCTCCGAAATTCACAGTACCACCGGATAAGCTATCGCGCAGCCTACTCGCATTACCAATCGGCAACTCAGTGCAGCTGGACTGTTCTGCCGAAGGGCATCCCCGTCCTACCGTGGCATGGTATAAAGACGGGACGCGGTTTCTGGAGAGAAAAGGTGGAAGCAGAATCTACTTGGGTCGGTGGGCATTCTTGCTAAATATGAAGGACTTAGTACCGACTGACACCGGGAAGTATACCTGTAATGTGAGCAACGCGTATGGATGGATCAACCATACTTATTTTGTGGATGTTCATGGTAAGATTTACGTTCTGGATAGACTATAAGTGGTCTGTCATTTCCCTTAGCTCTCTTTCCCGTGTGTCTTTGAGCTACTATTTCTTACCAAATTTCGTGGAGGTTGAAAAAATGAAAAAACAAGTCCAGTGTATAACATTACCCCGGGAAAACTGGGTATCATGGCTAAAAATTACTCGAAAGGGGTTATCTTGGGAATGAGGCTAACTGGCTGTCTTAGCTTTCATCCTCTCCTGTTATGAGTCCTTTGCTAGTCAGTTTATTACATTACTCATGGCCACTTTTTTGTTTCTAGTTTTACAAGCTTTATAGTTATTGCTTTTGCCGCTTTTAAGGGTGATGCCCGCTATATTACTGATAGTGACCACCAAGAGTGTAGTAATTCATTTTCGCTTTTAAGTTGAGAGTTCAAAGGTATGTGATATTAAAGGTAGCCTCTTTAACTCTCTTAGAACGAGCTAAAGCTGAGCCAGTAGTTCTGCCGATGGATAACGTGACGGTTTATGAGGGCGAAAACGCCACTTTATTGTGTAAAGCGTTAAGTGATTCGATGCCTCATTTCCAGTGGCTGCGATGGTATTCATCTCCTTCAAACGGTACGACCAACAGTACAATCGAACATCCACACTACGAAGTAATTAAACAGAACGCACAAGATTCAAACCAACATTTAGTTTTGCCACAAACCAACAACAAGTTTGATTTCCATGGAATGAAGCTGACTTTGGTTAATGTAACAAAGAAGGACGAAGGAAAATACACTTGCATTGTGGGAAATGCGATGGGTTACGCCGTGGAGCTGGCCTACATCATTGTTTACCGACAAAACGGTAAGTAATCATTGCTAATTCTAAATGAGTAGCACAGTTTTCTCACTTTCGGAATTCTTTTGGCTTTTTTCTGCCTTCTGAGAAGATCCTAGGCATGGGTCAAAGAGTAAAGCAATATTAATAGAAAAACGAAACAGTGAAGAAGTCGCAAGCGCATTACCCGGACCAAAATTGGGCAAGATTAAAGAGGATTACGGAAAACATGTGGAAAGAACCAGTTTGGGTGTTCATTACGTAGCTGAAATGATTATTCCATTTTAATGTAATTTCCTGAGTCAAAGAGTGAATATGAGAATTTGATGCAGGTTTTTCTTGGCTAAATATTTTACCCACGATAATACAATCCATATAGTTTGATTTACTTTTTATCATGTTAAACAGACGAACAAGAACAAAATGTCCCGCAGAAGAACGAAAATGCCACGAATGGTACGTACAAAATTAAACATCAATTAGTCAAGTTGAACTTTTACTGCTGAAAACTCATTACCCGCGGCTGGATACTCTTAGTGAGAGCAGAAGTGTAGATAGAGAATAATAATACATGGACGCGCGTAGATCTGGGATTTCTCTTCGAGTGTTCAACTCGATATCACAAGAAGAGAATTCCATATCTGCAAGCAAGCACGTGTTATTTTGTATATTTTATAGCGGAGCCCCATACCTTAGAAAATTTGGTAACCCATCGATCTAAAAAATTCTGGTTGTCACGTGACTGTCCGCACCTACGTACATACGCCAAGCCCAATACCTTGAAAAATAAGAGAGTAGTACCATTACCATAGGTACATCTTTGATACTAGGCATCCATCGTTAACTGACAGCTGTCAAAACAAGGTATCCGCTGACAAGTATCACGTGACCATATAGCGGGCTCAGGCTCAGAGCTCATGAAGGTCGCGTGTTTTAAGTACTGGTTTTCGATTGAATCGCAGGCTCTAGTTATGTTATTACTCTGGGGGAGAACGAGGGAGTACGTGCAAAGGCAAAATTTCAGCGCAAATTAACGCCTAGCGCGTTGTTTACTTTTCTTCCCACATGTTTCTCGCACAATCATCGCTTGGAAAGTCCCTGATATATTACGTACGTAATATATCAATCTTAGTTACGTTTATTGGGTACTGGTTGTGCAGTTTTAACTGGAAAAAAATAGCTAAACCACACGCTGAACAATTACATGCTCTCAGTTGATAATTTTTGAGTTTCTGATCCAAGAAAAACAAATCTTCTTTTTCCTTTATGGTTATTATTGCAATCAGGAGCTCCGCGTTTAGGCTAAGCTGATTCTATATATTAAACATACTAATAACGCCGTTTTCGAAGATTTTCCGAAGATTTCCGACCACTTTCCGAAGATATCAATGTCCAGAAAACAACAAAGATAACCGAACATTTTACTATTTTGAACAGTTATGCCGACCGTCAGTGCTCAGAAAGAAGAGAAGCCTGGGAAGAAGTCAGCTAGGGCCAGTAAAATCCAGCACCCTGATATCTTGATCGGAATGTTGGCTGGCGTGATTGTTCTGGCGTTAATTGCAGCAGGTGTTTGTTACTGGCAGGTCAAGAAGGCTCGTGCGTCTTTGTTGACTGCGAATAGTCGCCGACCTGAGATCGACTCTCTCCGAGCGAAGTACGAAGTGCAAAATGAGTACGTTGTGGTGCCAGACTATAACAGAAGCGTATAAAGAGGTCAAGACATAAATTTTCTTCAAAGTTTTTCTGACATTTCTTGTATAACTAGCCCTATAGAAGTTGTTTGGTCTGTTCTAATATGGCTTAGGTTTTGTTTCTCGTTTTCTCTCAGGTGTATATTTATTTCTCTCAATGTATTTGTGTAACCTTATAGTGCAGTAGACCAGATACCAGATTTTAACAGAAAGGTATAAATAGGTCAACATTCGGCAAAGAGACTTGATGACGTGGATTGAAGATGCTGGGTGCAAGAATTGTTACTTGTGCGCAAGCTAACAGGAAATCGAGTGTGTTTTAGGTATTGAGGACGTGCTGTTATCTACTAGAAACCCTGTGTAATTTTTCTCTAATTTTGAGTTTGTAATTTGTATACATAACATTTTTAAATCAACAAGAATTGTAGTTCAGATTTTATAGTTGTAAAAGTAATTAGTGCCACCAATTAATGTGAGAAACACGATAACGATTGACACTCAAGTGAAGTTTACTACTATTATCACATTTAAATTCTCTTGAGAGATTTCACACTTCTTGTATAACTCGCCTTGAAAGAAGTTGGTTTGTCGGTCGGTCCTACTCTGTTCTGTTATTTTTTTTTTTTTCTTGGTCTTTTTCTTGTCAACAGGTGTTCAGTTATTTTTGTACGATACACTTGGCGTGGATTACTTTACAGTGCGGGTCAATTGTATTGTTATCTTTTTAGACCAGTTAGATTTACGGTCGAGCCTCTATTAATTGACCACCCCTCAAAGTCCCGAAATTGTTGTCAGTAAAATACTGTAAATAGAAACCCTATTAACCGGCGACCTCTCTTCTACGGGCTTGGCCTTTTTTTGATCGTCCCGGGTTTTCTATTGTAATTACTCCTATTTATTAAGCGATCCCAAAAATTTTGTACGCGTAGTTTGATGCCCGGAGGTACTCCCTTATAAGGGGTATGTGCGGCCCCAAAGGTATGGTTTTTCAGCCGTTTTGGTCATAAATAGGGCATCAGTTGATTTTGGGAAGCAGGCCGCACACCTCTACCAACATGGAAATGCATGCTAAATATTGTAATCTCTTGGACACAATTTTCTTCTAAACGTTGTGATGAAGGAACTGAAATTTGGGCAAATATTTTCTTTTGAATCTTTGGGTATTAGTTACGCAAACAAATCGACTTTTTTCCGTTGATTTTGGATCCTCGCTTTCCGTGATGTCGCCCATTTCCATCTTGCTATGCAGGCTAACGGCTTGGCCAACTGGCTTAGACGCTGGGCTTTCTCGCTGTACGCGCTCAATCTATTCAGAGCGTCTGAACACGAACCATTTGTATATCAATACAGTCAACTCTCTCTAAGACGGACACCATCGGGACCGGCCTCAGCTGTCCGTCTCAGAGAGGTGTCCGGCTTGTAGAGAGTCGACGTAACATGATCCCAGGAATTTTAAGATAATGCTGAACCTGTGCACAGTGAATACGCGTCTGTTTAAAGTTTGTTTTAAGTTATTTACTTGAACGAAACCTTCAAACTGGAACTAAAACATATTTATAAAATTGAATCTCTTGTCGTATTACAATCAATAGTTAACAAGAAGATCTGTTAGATCTTATAACCGCGCTTTTAAAATTTAACTGTTTTCTTAGTACTACAGTCGCAACGCAGTGCATATTCCAAAGCAATCTTTGATGATTCATTGATTACTGTAGACATCACAGCACTTGATCAACACAAACTCTATTATCGCACCATCAGTCGTAGCCGTTGTGACATCTCCGATGACGTAATAGTCTTAATCTGGAACTTTCTTCGGGATATGTATGGGCATGAAGATACGAACACTATTACAAACCGCTTTCTTTCTTTAAAGTCACGATTAAATTTAATTGTTTTTTTCCCTTGAGTTAAGGGTTAGCAAAGAAGTCACACGAGTCACATAATTCAAGAATTGTGTTATCTACGGCTATTTTTAGTACGGTGGTTATTTCCCTATCAATGACGTAATCTTTGCACGTTCTGACACGTTCTTTGCTTGGCTTGCAAATATTCAATTTTCCTTCCGATCTATGAACTCGCGGCGATGTAACAGTCAAAGGATTTACTTCATTTGCCTAAAACCGCAAGAAATACTCGCAAAATTACAAATAAATTAATGACCGTCGCTTCTGCCGAAATAAACTTGTAAAGTAAACACGATCTTATTTGTCACGTAGCAAAAGTGAAAGCTGCAACGTTAGCGCATTCCATGGCTGACGTAATACCTTTTTTCAGCGTATTTATTATTCCCTTTGAATCCAACGCCTTGATAAAACGAAAAGAAAATGTATTTCACCCACAAAAAAGAAAACAATATCCGTAAAATTGTCCGTGTATTTATGTTTTAACAGCTTCTGGCGGAAAAACATCACACGTTGCGTGACTCAAAGTTTGGCCGAGCGGGGGTCTGCGTCTGGTCACCGACAAAAAAACAAGAAGATCTGTTAGATCTTATAGCCGCGCTTTTAAAATTTAACTGTTTTCTTAGTACTACAGTCGCAACGCAGTGCATATTTCAAAGAAATCTTTGATGATTCATTGATTACTGTAGACATCACAGCACTTAATCAACACAAACTCTATTATCGCACCATCAGTCGTAGCCGTTGTGACATCTCCGATGACGTAATAGTCTTAATCTGGAACTTTCTTCGGGATATGTATGGGCATGAAGATACGAACATTATTACAAACCGCTTTCTTTCTTTAAAGTCACGATTAAATTTAATTGTTTTTTTCCCTTGAGTTAAGGGTTAGCAAAGAAGTCACACGAGTCACATAATTCAAGAATTGCGTTATCTACGGCTATCTTTACTACGGTGGTTATTTCCCTATCAATGACGTAGTCTTTGCACGTTCTGACACGTTCTTTGCTTGGCTTGCAAATATTCAATTTTCCTTCCGATCTATGAACTCGCGGCGATGTAACAGTCAAAGGATTTACTTCATTTGCCTAAAACCGCAAGAAATACTCGCAAAATTACAAATAAATTAATGACCGTCGCTTCTGCCGAAATAAACTTGTAAAGTAAACACGATCTTATTTGTCACGTAGCAAAAGTGAAAGCTGCAACGTTAGCGCATTCCATGGCTGACGTAATACCTTTTTTCAGCGTATTTATTATTCCCTTTGAATCCAACGCCTTGATAAAACGAAAAGAAAATGTATTTCACCCACAAAAAAGAAAACAATATCCGTAAAATTGTCCGTGTATTTATGTTTTAACAGCTTCTGGCGGAAAAACATCACACGTTGCGTGACTCAAAGTTTGGCCGAGCGGGGGTCTGCGTCTGGTCACCGACAAAAAAACAAGAAGATCTGTTAGATCTTATAACCGCGCTTTTAAAATTTAACTGTTTTCTTAGTACTACAGTCGCAACGCAGTGCATATTTCAAAGAAATCTTTGATGATTCATTGATTACTGTAGACATCACAGCACTTAATCAACACAAACTCTATTATCGCACCATCAGTCGTAGCCGTTGTGACATCTCCGATGACGTAATAGTCTTAATCTGGAACTTTCTTCGGGATATGTATGGGCATGAAGATACGAACATTATTACAAACCGCTTTCTTTCTTTAAAGTCAGGATTAAATTTAATTGTTTTTTTCCCTTGAGTTAAGGGTTAGCAAAGAAGTCACACGAGTCACATAATTCAAGAATTGCGTTATCTACGGCTATCTTTACTACGGTGGTTATTTCCCTATCAATGACGTAGTCTTTGCACGTTCTGACACGTTCTTTGCTTGGCTTGCAAATATTCAATTTTCCTTCCGATCTATGAACTCGCGGCGATGTAACAGTCAAAGGATTTACTTCATTTGCCTAAAACCACAAGAAATACTCGCAAAATTACAAATAAATTAATGACCGTCGCTTCTGCCGAAATAAACTTGTAAAGTAAACACGATCTTATTTGTCACGTAGCAAAAGTGAAAGCTGCAACGTCAGCGCATTCCATGGCTGACGTAATACCTTTTTTCAGCGTATTTATTATTCCCTTTAAATCCAACGCTTTGATAAAACGAAAAGAAAATATATTTTACCCACAAAAAGAAAACAATATCCGTAAAATTGTCCGTGTATTTATGTTTTAACAGCTTCTGGCGGAAAAGGCCCTGAATTTGTTGTTGAGTGGTTTTCGTTTGTTTATGTTTTACTGGACTCGGTATCATACGGATTTTGAGCAGATGTTGAAGAAAAATCGCCAAAATATTCGTCAAAATGGACACTGAAAGTTGGAAACTTCCATTAAAGTTGGTGTTCAGCCTGAAGGAGCTGATAATCGTCATTTAGAAACTGTAATTAATTACATTCGTCCAGTTTTTTGGAAAAAAACACGCAATAACAACAGAGTTTTGGGAATACTAGTTGCTAAATTATCCACACAATGGCTTTTTGCCTTTCATTTTCCTGAAATTTTATTGTTTACTTTAAACTAATATTGAAATCTGATTTGTTGTTTTGTTTTACTGTCCCATTCTCAATGGCTGAGAAAAAGATGCGATTTAGAGCAAAAAATAGTGCGATTCGTGAATAAATCGCACCATTGAGAGCCAATCAGATTGCAAGGATAGCCAGTGATTTCAAAATGGATTTAATAAAAGGGTTAACTAGAATCCAAACTTTGAACAGTACATTCTGCGAACGGGAACATAATCATGTTATGACTCAGGACTGTCTTTCGTGGCACCAAGTCAGTCTAAAAAGATGTCACATTCAGCACTTCACAAGTGTCCGTTGACGATTTCAAATTGTCCGTTGTCCGTCTTATGGAGGTGTCCGTCTTATAGAGGTTTGGTCATGAGAAACGGCCGGGACCAGCATTAGGTGTCCGTCTTATAGAGGTGTCCGTTAAGAAAGAGTTGACTGTAGTATGCTTGGATAGCCTCCCGCGCAGACGTTGTTAGGCTTGTCACGCGTTCCTCCCCACGAACGTTCGTTCGGAGGAACGCGTGACAAGCCTAAGAACGTTTGCGTGGGAGGTTACTGCTTGGGGTGCTTTATCTAGAACGCCAGTACAAGTTCCGTCCTCCAGAGAATGGAACGGAAGCCAGTTTTAGTTCTATACGTCGCCAACAACTTCTGGCATTCGAAAACCGAAAAGATACCCCCATCAGCTTTTGGCCTCCCTACCAGTGTCAACACAGAGGTTTATCACCCGAGGCCGCCGAGAAGCTTTTCATCTGTACACTTAATGACCTTAATAAATCTATCTTTGGACAGTGCCCTGTCTGGACTTCCGGCTTGTTTCTTATCGATTCACGTATGAATGTTCAGTGTTCGTGATTTGAAGGAGGCTTTCTATTTCAATACGTTGATGTACTCTCACAGTGAAGCTTATGAAGAAAGCGAACGTAAATTCAGGTCATTCAAATTCATGTCGTGAGTTTGCGTTTGGTATTTTTTTGCTGTAATACAACTTGGCGAAATATTGTTTACAAGGTCATGAACACCACGAAGGGTTAGAGATATGCCGGAAGTGTCAGTCATACGTCAGCCGCCAGCTTCCCTCACTCAGTCCAGTTACTTCCAACTACCTGTACAAGGCGCTGATGTTCTGTGTTGACACTAAATTACAGACTTAACAGGTAGGCTAGAAGACTTTGTAATAAGAGTACACTGTGAACTACAGTGCTTATCTGGATTTCTAGCTTCAATTCTTTCTAATTGATTCACGTATAGCCGGAGAACATAGCAGTGACATAGTGGCGTTCTTGTTTCGTTTTGTGAACTTGATTGAAATCAGAAAGAGATGTAGCAGATGTGGTCTGTAATCGTTACGTAGAACTCAAATTTGACCGCCCGACTCTCGATGTTCGCTTTCTTCATTCCAAGCAGGAAGAAGTTGAGCTGCTCATGCAAGGTCCAATTCTGGTGCGATGATTCTTCGTTTCTTGTCAATGGCGTCGTCGGTGGCCGTTCTGGTTCTTGTACTAATAAACGAAGCACAGCCATGCTCAGGTTTGTAAACTATGAAACTCAGTTGAACCTTAAAGCCCGGCAGTCCGAAATTTTAACAGATTTTCAGCAAAAAGTCCAATTCAACCCTTTTAGAGAAATCTATGTTGGTTTGGAAATGCTAAGCGATTCCGAAACTCCCTTTGATTTTCTTGTTGACAAATTTTCCGAGCTGATGAGCATGCTAGAACTCGATACGAAAACCGGTTGGGCCTGGGGAGCCGCTGATTGTGTGCGGCTAAAGCTCGGAAAATACTAAAATAATTTTTGGAGTCGCTTGGCATTTCCAAACAATCATAGACTATACTCTCAGGGGGGTTTTAAAAGCCTTTCCGTAGAAAATCTTTTGAAAATCTCAGATTGCTGGACATTTACTCAATTTCCCAAGCATATACCGTAAAATTCCGGTGTTATAAGCCTCCCCAGGAGCCTATTAAATGTAAGCCGCCACTTATAGCCCCTTCTCGAATCCAGATTTCTCCACTCCTCGAGACTTTGAACTTCCTCAGTGATGACTAGAACGAAAAGTCGTTTTCCTCCCGTCAGTCGAGCAATGTAATTTTGTCTTTGATTTCTCGAACTACCAAATTTTTCAAACCAATTCCCGTTTCCCTTGGAAGTTCAAAAAAGCCCCTCGCCCTTCTCGGATATAACTTGCCCGTTTATAAGCCCAGTCAAAACCCCTTGTGAAGTTGTACGAGCCCCGGCCCAGGGTGATAACCGGCATTTTTGGTAACCTCTAATCGATAAAAGCGCAATTAGGAGACCATGCAACTCATTCGCTTGTTGTCTTTGTTCGCTTGAAACGCGATCGCTGTCAAATTTCAAACCAATTTCTTTTAATTGCTTGGTGTCAATTTTGCCTAACTAAGCGTTTGCGCCTTTCTACTCCTTAAAAAATGAAAATGTTATCATGTTTGAAGTACCATGGGTAACCCCAAAAAATAGGCAGTTACGGTTGAGAACCGCATGTGGCTTCCATGGCGATAACGTTTGGTCTCAATTGCTTTTATGAAAGCGAGTTGTTTAGACACTTTAGAAAAGCCGTTTATTTCGTAATATATTCCAACATCTAACCTATGTGAAAACCAAATATCTTCAATAATTTTTTATCAGTCCTTGGGAGAAGTCAACAAGGTTTGTCAAAATTGCTACTTTGATTTAAATGTATCGTGCGTGGACACAATAGCGAATGGAGTAGTATATTTACTGTTTATAGAGAAATTATGTCAGGCAAGGTAGAGTAAGCTAGATTAACCGATGAATGTTGTGCTGTTCTTCCCTCCAAACGGTGGTAGATACGGGAAGCGACGACCCGAAGATTCTCAGTGATATTTAAATTTCCTTGTCCACTCTCTCTTCAGCGGAAATGCCATAGCGATACTTTATCGTCTGAGCTCAGCATCACGCATTTCCGTTTGCGTTTCCGTTTGTAACAGTTGCTTTGATATATTCTTTGTCTAAAACATCGAAAGTTTAAGTAAACAATATGATCCTTAAACTACAGGTTTTTGGCTCTCGCTATTTTTATTTTTCCAGAGGAAAGAACTGCTTGACGTCTCTCATTGACCTTTCTCGATTACTTCGCGCGAGTGGAAATCTAATAGATGACTGAGAAAACCAGGGAGGAAATAGAAGGGGAAAGAGAGATGGGAAGACACGCCACTTCACCGCTTGTAGCTTAATTTTTCCGACGCTTTGCTTTTTTTTCCCGGAAAACTAAGGAAAAGAAATAAACTACTGTCAGTCTAGAAATGATTCAGTGACTTCCGATCTTACATTGTTCTTCTATTTCACTGTCAGTTTCCTGACTGAAATCAGACTCGTACCCAGTCGGTGTTTGCGTGTAAGTGGTGTTTTTTTTTTTCACGATAGGTGGTGAGATTAGGGGGTTGGGGCGAGCTTAAGACCCAAAGATTGGACCCAAGGGAGAGTTGTGGTACAAGAGAAGCTACAGGAATGGTCGACTGAAGAATTATCCCCTTTCCAGATTCAATAACATTTGTCTTGTGCCTTGTTTCACTCACTCGCATTCAACCCTCCCTCACGCTAACATCAAATATATGACATCCGGGTACTAGTCTGTGTCCAACTCGAGTACAGTTGGACTCCCGCTGACGAAACTGTCCCGGGCGGACATTTCCTCAATGTTTAAGGTAGCCACAAAAAGAAAAACACTGCCGTAGTCTTCTACAAAGGCATGTTTTCTGGGCCGACCGTTTTACGGGTGGTTGCTGCATCGATGCGTGTAAGGCTCTTCAAATAAGTGTCGTTTTAGAGCTCAAGTGGCTCAAATAAGCGCCGGGTGACATGGCCCCAAGATAAGAAGGTAAGCAAGAAAGCAAGTACCGGTAGGCAGACATCTGTGGTAGGAAGGAAGGAATGAAGGAACGAAGGAAAGAACAGGAGCTCAAGAACTCAGTCAAGTTTCTGTATTCCAGTTTTTGATTCGGCAAGCATTTTGCGGGATCCTGGTTGACTCAATTTTCTAAACCAGACTGTTTTGTGGGATTTTATGTCTGGAATTAAATGCGTTTACAAGTAAAATTGTCAACTCCCAAGACAAACCTACTCAACATAAAGAAGCATAGGAGTGAAAATGAAAGGCGGTTTGCCTATTCCACAGACGAGATTTAAAGAACCCTCAACCTGTGACTTCTAAAACAATAGTTACTATGTATATATGTCTTATCAGTGTTCTTTTCTTTCAGTTCCTGACATCCGTGATAAGACGGGAAACGTGCCTAAGACTGTTGACGTCATCGAGGGAAAGGATGTTCGACTTACTTGCCGGGTTAAAGAAAATGGTGTAATCACGTCTTGGCTAAAGAATAACAAGACAATTAGTCCATCGGACCATCCGAGGATGAGACTCAAGTCGAACCAATATTTAAAGATAAAGAGGGTTCAAAAAGACGATGTTGGATTTTACACGTGTGTAGCTGAGAATGACTGCGGAAGAAACTTCTACAGTATGCAGCTTTTAGTTGGAAGTGAGTTAACAGTATAATATTAAAGTAGGCCTGGACCTTACTAGCAGCTCGTTCAAACGATCACCTCGTTATCAAGGCCACTTTCTCAGTTTTGGTCTGAGATACACATTCAGTCGGTTATTTTCTTAAGCATGATTGTATGCGCAAGAGGTCACTAACCATTTCGAAACATTCAAACAGAATGATCTAAACATTTTGTTTTTTCACTTGGGCATAACTGGGTGGGTGAACGCCACACTAGAGTTGTTGAATTCATAAACGAATCCCGCGGTTGAGTTTCAATAATTTACATTTACATTTCATTTTTACATTTAATCTTTAAACACGGTTTAAAAATTCGTCAGCTTAAAAACCTAATATAAGCTGTAGAACGCGCTTTCAGCTGACAAAGTTCGATGATGACAAGTTTTGACTTTACCAGTATTGGGGACCAACGCCTGCTCTACCGTCGCTACATTGTATTAATTGCTTCCTTGCAAGGGATTTTTTTCCGGAGGGGGACTCCCATATAAAAAGGACGGGGGGTCCTCGTCGGAAATTTTTAAAAGAACCCCTAAGAGGTACCAAGATTCTGTTTTGTGGGCGTGGCTTGAAATAATTTTTCATCCCTTAGTAAGAGGTACCAATTCTAAAACAGTACATTCTCTATTTTTCAATTCCCTATAACTCACTCTGTTTGCCCCCTCATTTTGCATAAACTATTGTTGTGAAATACACTTGGGAGGTCTGCATATTCCCAAGAGCATTTCATAACAATAGTTTATGCAAAATTTGGGGGGCAAACAGAGTGAATTATGGGTAATTGGAAAATAGGGAATTAGCTCCCCTCATATCTTTTTCTGTTCAATACCCTTTAAGATACCTCGAAAGCTCCTGCGGTGAACGTTTTTGAGGCTGAACACCCTAAGGGATACCAAAACCGCCTTTTTAACCCCTGAAAGGTAGGACGAGCACCCCCCCTCGGTCCTTTTTACATGGGAGTCTTTTCCTAAGGATTTCTTTCCCGGAGGGTGCAGTGTTTTCCGGCAGCCAACAGTTGTTAATTGGAGAACTAGAAAAATACCCTACGTAACTGGTAATAGAATCAGATGAAATTGTTGTGATCTCTTTTAAGCTTGATTTGGCGGCAGGCAAAGGTATTTTTGTTCCAAACGCAACCGTTATGTCGCCATTCACTTTTCAATTAATTTTATTCGGGTTTTCTTAAGGTTCAACGCGGAAAACACATCGAAATTCAACGTCAGGTAAGATTAATGTTCTCTCTCAGTTCTGAGTGAATTATTTTATTATAGCAATTTTTTCAGATAATTGTCATTGTGGCCCATTCAACTCGACGGCTGGTATCCATAGGGGCCCTGTAAATATAAAATTAATTAAATATATACTAAAAATCTATCTATAGCATTGATTAAATTATACATTAGAAATCTAAGAATCTAAGAATACATTTATAAAACTAATATTACAATTTAAAATTACAATTTAAATCTTCTAAAAAATTGTGATGTGAATAAAAAGGTTCTTGGTCGGCGACAGAAGGTCTGTATGTTTGCAGCGTTAACCATATTTTCAGGAAGTTCATTTTAAATAGGCATACAACGCACCAGTCATGCGCGAATTCGAAATAGACCGCTCACACTAATGCCTGGTAGTGTACGCTAACTCGGCCAATCAGATGTCTGCATTTGCATAAGTGTACTAGTAGGATTCTACTAATTGAGGTTATTCACTACTCGTCAGCTGCTCCGAAATTCACAGTACCACCGGATAAGCTATCGCGTAGCCTATTCGCATTACCAATCGGCAACTCAGTGCAGCTGGACTGTTCTGCCGAAGGACATCCCCGTCCTACCGTGAAATGGTATAAAGACGGGGCGCGGTTTCTGCAGAGAAAAGGTGGAAGCAGAATCTACGTGGGTCGGTTTACACTCTTGCTAAACATGAAGGACTTAGTACCGACCGACACTGGGAAGTACACCTGTAATGTGAGCAACGCGTATGGATGGATCAACCATACTTATTTTGTGGATGTTCATGGTAAGATTTACGTTCTGGATAGACTATAAGTGGTCTGTCATTTCCCCTAGCTCTCTTTCCCGTGTGTCTTTGAGCTACTATTTCTTACCAAATTTCGTAGAAGTTGAAAAAAATGAACAAACAACGTCCAGTGTATAACATTAGCCCGGGAAAACTGGGTATCATGGCTAAAAATTACTCGAAAGGGATTATCTTGGGAATGACTCGAGCTTAACTGGCTCTCTCAGCCTTCATCCTCTCCTGTTATGATTACTTTACTAGTCAGGTTATTACATTACCCATGGCCACTTTTTTGTTTCTAGTTTGACAAGTGTTATAATTATTGCTTTTGCCGCTTTTAAGGGTGGTGCCCGCTATATTACTGATAGTGATCACCAAGAGTGTAGTAATTCATTTTCGCTTTTAAGTTACAAGTTCAAAGGTATGTGATATTAAAGTTAGCCTCTTTAACTCTCTTAGAACGAGCTAGAGCTGAGCCAGTGGTTCTGCCGATGGATAACGTGACGGTTTATGAGGGCGAAAACGCCACTTTATTGTGTAAAGCGTTAAGTGATTCGATGCCTCATTTCCAGTGGTTACGATGGTATTCATCTCCTTCAAACGGTACGACCAACAGTACAATCGAACATCCACACTACGAAGTTATCAAACAGAACGCACAAGATTCAAACCAACATTTAGTTTTGCCACAAACCAACGACAAGTTTGATTTCCATGGAATGAAGCTGACTTTGGTTAATGTAACAAAGAAGGACGAAGGAAAATACACTTGCATTGTGGGAAATGCGATGGGTTACGTCGTGGAGCTGGCCTACATCATTGTTTACGGACAAAACGGTAAGTAATCATTGCTAATTCTAAATGAGTAGCACAGTTTTCTCACTTTCGGAATTCTTTTGGCTTTTTTCTGCCTTCTGAGAAGATCCCAGGCATGGGTCAAAGAGTAAAGCAATATTAATAGAAAAACGAAACAGTGAAGAAGTCGCAAGCGCATTACCCGGACCAAAATTGGGCAAGATTAAAGAGGATTACGGAAAGCATGTGCAAAGAACCAAGTTTGGGTGTTCATTACGTAGCTGAAATGATTATTCCATTTTAATGTAATTTCCTGAGTCAAAGAGCGAATATGAGAATCTGATGCAGGTTTTTCTTGGCTAAATATTTTACCCGCGATAATACAATCCATATAGTTTGATTTACTTTTTATCATGTTAAACAGGCAAACAAGAACAAAATGTCCCGCAGAAGAACGAAAATGCCACAAATGGTAAGTACAAAATCAAACATCAATTAGTCAAGTTGAACTTTTGCTGCTGAAAACTCATTACCCGCGGCTGGATACTCCTACTGACAGCAGAAGTGTTGATAGAAAATAATAATACATGGACGCGCGTAGATCTGGGATTTCTCTTCGAGTGTTCAGCTCGATATCACAAGAAGAGAATTCCATATCTGCAAGCTACCACGTGTTATTTTGTATATTTTATAGCGGAGCCCCATACCTTAGAAAATTTGGTAACCCATCGATCTAAAAAATTCTGGTTGTCACGTGACTGTCCGCACCTACGTCCATACGCCAAGCCCAATACCTTGAAAAATAAGAGAGTAGTACCATTACCATAGGTACATCTTTGATACTAGGCATCCATCGTTAACTGACAGCTGTCAAAACAAGGTATCCGCTGACAAGTATCACGTGACCATATAGCGGGCTCAGGCTCAGAGCTCATGAAGGTCGCGTGTTTGAAGTACTGGTTTTCGATTGAATCACAGGCTCAAGTCATGCTATTACTCTGGGGGAGAACGAGGGAGTACGTGCAAAGGCAAAATTTCAGCGCAAATTAACCCCTGGCGCGTTGTTTACTTTTCTTCTCACATGTTTCTCGCACAATCATCGCTTGGAAAGTCCCTGATATATTGCGTACGTAATATATCAATCTCGGCTACGCTTATTGGCTATTGGTTGTTCAGTTTTAACTGGAAAAAATAGCTAAACCACACGCTGAACAATTACATGCTCTCAGTTGATAATTTTTGAGTTTCTGATCCAAAAAAACAAATCCTCTTTTCCCTTCATGGTTATTATTGCAATCAGGTGCTCCGCGTTTAGGCTAAGCTGATTCTATATATTAAACATACTAATAACGCGTTTTTGACGATTTTCCGAAGATTTCCGACCACTTTCCGAAGATATCAATGTCCGGAAAACAACGAAGATAACCGAACATTTTACTATTTTGAACAGTTATGCCGACCGTCAATGCTCAGAAAGAAGAGAAGCTTGGGAAGAAGTCAGCTAGGGCCAGTAAAATCCAGCACCCTGATATCTTGATCGGAATGTTGGCTGGCGTGATTGTTCTGGTGTTAATTGTGGCCGGTTTATGTTACTGGCAGGCCAAGAAGGCTAATGCGTCTTTGTTGACCGCGAAGAGTCGCCGACCTGAGATCGACTCTCTCCGAGCGAAGTACGAAGTGCAAAATGAGTACGTTGTGGTGCCAGACTATAACAGAAGCGTATAAAGAGGTCAAGACATAAATTTTCTTCGAAGTTTTTTCACATTTCTTGTATAACTAGCCCTATAGAAGTTGTTTGGTCTGTTCTAATATGGCCTGGGTTTTGTTTCTCGTTTTCTCTCAGGTGTATAGTTATTTCTCTCAATGTATTTGTGTAACCTTATAGTGCAGTAGACCAGATACCAGATTTTAACAGAAAGGTATAAATAGGTCAACATTCGGCAAAGAGACTTGATGACGTGGATTGAAGATGCTGGGTGCAAGAATTGTTACTTGTGCACAAGCTAACAGGAAATCGAGTGTGTTTTAGGTATTGAGGACGTGCTGTTATCTACTAGAAACCCTGTGTAATTTTTCTCTAATTTTGAGTTTGTAATTTGTATACATAACATTTTTAAATCAACAAGAATTGTAGTTCAGATTTTATAGTTGTAAAAGTAATTAGTGCCACCAATTAATGTGAGAAACACGATAACGATTGACACTCAAGTGAAGTTTACTACTATTATCACATTTAAATTCTCTTGAGAGATTTTCACACTTCTTGTATAACTCGCCTTGAAAGAAGTTGGTTTGTCGGTCGGTCCTACTCTGTTCTGTTATTTTTTTTTTTTCTTGGTCTTTTTCTTGTCAACAGGTGTTCAGTTATTTTTGTACGATACACTTGGCGTGGATTACTTTACAGTGCGGGTCAATTGTATTGTTATCTTTTTAGACCAGTTAGATTTACGGTCGAGCCTCTATTAATTGACCACCCCTCAAAGTCCCGAAATTGTTGTCAGTAAAATACTGTAAATAGAAACCCTATTAACCGGCGACCTCTCTTCTACGGGCTTGGCCTTTTTTTGATCGTCCCGGGTTTTCTATTGTAATTACTCCTATTTATTTAGCGGTCCCAAAAATTTTGTACGCGTAGTTTGATGCCCGGAGGTACTCCCTTATAAGGGGTATGTGCGGCCCCAAAGGTATGGTTTTTCAGCCGTTTTGGTCATAAATAGGGCATCAGTTGATTTTGGGAAGCAGGCCGCACACCTCTACCAACATGGAAATGCATGCTAAATATTGTAATCTCTTGGACACAATTTTCTTCTAAACGTTGTGATGAAGGAACTGAAATTTGGGCAAATATTTTCTTTTGAATCTTTGGGTATTAGTTACGCAAACAAATCGACTTTTTTCCGTTGATTTTGGATCCTCGCTTTCCGTGATGTCGCCCATTTCCATCTTGCTATGCAGGCTAACGGCTTGGCCAACTGGCTTAGACGCTGGGCTTTCTCGCTGTACGCGCTCAATCTATTCAGAGCGTCTGAACACGAACCATTTGTATATCAATACAGTCAACTCTCTCTAAGACGGACACCATCGGGACCGGCCTCAGCTGTCCGTCTCAGAGAGGTGTCCGGCTTGTAGAGAGTCGACGTAACATGATCCCAGGAATTTTAAGATAATGCTGAACCTGTGCACAGTGAATACGCGTCTGTTTAAAGTTTGTTTTAAGTTATTTACTTGAACGAAACCTTCAAACTGGAACTAAAACATATTTATAAAATTGAATCTCTTGTCGTATTACAGTCAATAGTTAACAAGAAGATCTGTTAGATCTTATAACCGCGCTTTTAAAATTTAACTGTTTTCTTAGTACTACAGTCGCAACGCAGTGCATATTCCAAAGAAATCTTTGATGATTCATTGATTACTGTAGACATCACAGCACTTGATCAACACAAACTCTATTATCGCACCATCAGTCGTAGCCGTTGTGACATCTCCGATGACGTAATAGTCTTAATCTGGAACTTTCTTCGGGATATGTATGGGCATGAAGATACGAACATTATTACAAACCGCTTTCTTTCTTTAAAGTCACGATTAAATTTAATTGTTTTTTTCTCTTGAGTTAAGGGTTAGCAAAGAAGTCACACGAGTCACATAATTCAAGAATTGTGTTATCTACGGCTATTTTTAGTACGGTGGTTATTTCCCTATCAATGACGTAATCTTTGCACGTTCTGACACGTTCTTTGCTTGGCTTGCAAATATTCAATTTTCCTTCCGATCTATGAACTCGCGGCGATGTAACAGTCAAAGGATTTACTTCATTTGCCTAAAACCGCAAGAAATACTCGCAAAATTACAAATAAATTAATGACCGTCGCTTCTGCCGAAATAAACTTGCAAAGTAAACACGATCTTATTTGTCACGTAGCGAAAGTGAAAGCTGCAACGTCAGCGCATTCCATGGCTGACGTAATACCTTTTTTCAGCGTATTTATTATTCCCTTTGAATCCAACGCCTTGATAAAACGAAAAGAAAATGTATTTCACCCACAAAAAAGAAAACAATATCCGTAAAATTGTCCGTGTATTTATGTTTTAACAGCTTCTGGCGGAAAAACATCACACGTTGCGTGACTCAAAGTTTGGCCGAGCGGGGGTCTGCGTCTGGTCACCGACAAAAAAACAAGAAGATCTGTTAGATCTTATAACCGCGCTTTTAAAATTTAACTGTTTTCTTAGTACTACAGTCGCAACGCAGTGCATATTTCAAAGAAATCTTTGATGATTCATTGATTACTGTAGACATCACAGCACTTAATCAACACAAACTCTATTATCGCACCATCAGTCGTAGCCGTTGTGACATCTCCGATGACGTAATAGTCTTAATCTGGAACTTTCTTCGGGATATGTATGGGCATGAAGATACGAACATTATTACAAACCGCTTTCTTTCTTTAAAGTCACGATTAAATTTAATTGTTTTTTTCCCTTGAGTTAAGGGTTAGCAAAGAAGTCACACGAGTCACATAATTCAAGAATTGCGTTATCTACGGCTATCTTTACTACGGTGGTTATTTCCCTATCAATGACGTAGTCTTTGCACGTTCTGACACGTTCTTTGCTTGGCTTGCAAATATTCAATTTTCCTTCCGATCTATGAACTCGCGGCGATGTAACAGTCAAAGGATTTACTTCATTTGCCTAAAACCACAAGAAATACTCGCAAAATTACAAATAAATTAATGACCGTCGCTTCTGCCGAAATAAACTTGCAAAGTAAACACGATCTTATTTGTCACGTAGCGAAAGTGAAAGCTGCAACGTCAGCGCATTCCATGGCTGACGTAATACCTTTTTTCAGCGTATTTATTATTCCCTTTAAATCCAACGCTTTGATAAAACGAAAAGAAAATATATTTTACCCACAAAAAGAAAACAATATCCGTAAAATTGTCCGTGTATTTATGTTTTAACAGCTTCTGGCGGAAAAGGCCCTGAATTTGTTGTTGAGTGGTTTTCGTTTGTTTATGTTTTACTGGACTCGGTATCATACGGATTTTGAGCAGATATTGAAGAAAAATCGCCAAAATATTCGTCAAAATGGACACTGAAAGTTGGAAACTTCCATTAAAGTTGGTGTTCAGCCTGAAGGAGCTGATAATCGTCATTTAGAAACTGTAATTAATTACATTCGTCCAGTTTTTTGGAAAAAAACACGCAATAACAACAGAGTTTTGGGAATACTAGTTGCTAAATTATCCACACAATGGCTTTTTGCCTTTCATTTTCCTGAAATTTTATTGTTTACTTTAAACTAATATTGAAATCTGATTTGTTGTTTTGTTTTACTGTCCCATTCTCAATGGCTGAGAAAAAGATGCGATTTAGAGCAAAAAATAGTGCGATTCGTGAATAAATCGCACCATTGAGAGCCAATCAGATTGCAAGGATAGCCAGTGATTTCAAAATGGATTTAATAAAAGGGTTAACTAGAATCCAAACTTTGAACAGTGCATTCTGCAAACGGGAACATAATCATGTTATGACTCAGGACTGTCTTTCGTGGCACCAAGTCAGTCTAAAAAGATGTCACATTCAGCACTTCACAAGTGTCCGTTGACGATTTCAAATTGTCCGTTGTCCGTCTTATGGAGGTGTCCGTCTTATAGAGGTTTGGTCATGAGAAACGGCCGGGACCAGCATTAGGTGTCCGTCTTATAGAGGTGTCCGTTAAGAAAGAGTTGACTGTAGTATGCTTGGATAGCCTCCCGCGCAGACGTTGTTAGGCTTGTCACGCGTTCCTCCCCACGAACGTTCGTTCGGAGGAACGCGTGACAAGCCTAAGAACGTTTGCGTGGGAGGTTACTGCTTGGGGTGCTTTATCTAGAACGCCAGTACAAGTTCCGTCCTCCAGATAATGGAACGGAAGCCAGTTTTAGTTCTATACGTCGCCAACAACTTCTGGCATTCGAAAACCGAAAAGATACCCCCATCAGCTTTTGGCCTCCCTACCAGTGTCAACACAGAGGTTTATCACCCGAGGCCGCCGAGAAGCTTTTCATCTGTACACTTAATGACCTTAATAAATCTATCTTTGGACAGTGCCCTGTCTGGACTTCCGGCTTGTTTCTTATCGATTCACGTATGAATGTTCAGTGTTCGTGATTTGAAGGAGGCTTTCTATTTCAATACGTTGATGTACTCTCACAGTGAAGCTTATGAAGAAAGCGAACGTAAATTCAGGTCATTCAAATTCATGTCGTGAGTTTGCGTGTGGTATTTTTTTGCTGTAATACAACTTGGCGAAATATTGTTTACAAGGTCATGAACACCACGAAGGGTTAGAGATATGCCAGAAGTGTCAATCATACGTCAGCCGCCAGCTTCCCTCACTCAGTCCAGTTACTTCCAACTACCTGTACAAGGCGCTGATGTTCTGTGTTGACACTAAATTACAGACTTAACAGGTAGGCTAGAAGACTTTGTAATAAGAGTACACTGTGAACTACAGTGCTTATCTGGATTTCTAGCTTCAATTCTTTCTAATTGATTCATGTATAGGCGGAGAACATAGCAGTGACATAGTGGCGTTCTTGTTTCGTTTTGTGAACTTGATTGAAATCAGAAAGAGATGTAGCAGATGTGGTCTGTAATCGTTACGTAGAACTCAAATTTGACCGCCCGACTCTCGATGTTCGCTTTCTTCATTCCAAGTAGGAAGAAGTTGAGCTGCTCATGCAAGGTCCAATTCTGGTGCGATGATTCTTCGTTTCTTGTCAATGGCGTCGTCGGTGGCCGTTCTGGTTCTTGTACTAATAAACGAAGCACAGCCATGCTCAGGTTTGTAAACTATGAAACTCAGTTGAACCTTAAAGCCCGGCAGTCCGAAATTTTAACAGATTTTCAGCAAAATGTCCAATTCAACCCTTTTAGAGAAATCTATGTTGGTTTGGAAATGCTAAGCGATTCCGAAACTCCCTTTGATTTTCTTGTTGACAAATTTTCCGAGCTGATGAGCATGCTAGAACTCGATACGAAAACCGGTTGGACCTGGGGAGCCGCTGATTGTGTGCGGCTAAAGCTCGGAAAATACTAAAATAATTTTTGGAGTCGCTTGGCATTTCCAAACAATCATAGACTATACTCTCAGGGGGGTTTTAAAAGCCTTTCCGTAGAAAATCTTTTGAAAATCTCAGATTGCTGGACATTTACTCAATTTCCCAAGCATATACCGTAAAATTCCGGTGTTATAAGCCTCCCCAGGAGCCTATTAAATGTAAGCCGCTACTTATAGCCCCTTCTCGAATCCAGATTTCTCGACTCCTCGAGACTTTGAACTTCCTCAGTGATGACTAGAACGAAAAGTCGTTTTCCTCCCGTCAGTCGAGCAATGTAATTTTGTCTCTGATTTCTCGAACTACCAAATTTTTCAAACCAATTCCCGTTTCCCTTGGAAGTTCAAAAAAGCCCCTCGCCCTTCTCGGATATAACTTGCCCGTTTATAAGCCCAGTCAAAACCCCTTGTGAAGTTGTACGAGCCCCGGTCCAGGGTGATAACCGGCATTTTTGGTAACCTCTAATCGATAAAAGCGCAATTAGGAGACCATGCAACTCATTCGCTTGTTGTCTTTGTTCGCTTGAAACGCGATCGCTGTCAAATTTCAAACCAATTTTTTTTAATTGCTTGGTGTCAATTTTGCCTAACTAAGCGTTTGCGCCTTTCTACTCCTTAAAAAATGAAAATGTTATCATGTTTGAAGTACCATGGGTAACCCCAAAAAATAGGCAGTTACGGTTGAGAACCGCATGTGGCTTCCATGGCGATAACGTTTGGTCTCAATTGCTTTTATGAAAGCGAGTTGTTTAGACACTTTAGAAAAGCCGTTTATTTCGTAATATATTCCAACATCTAACCTATGTGAAAACCAAATATCTTCAATAATTTTTTATCAATCCTTGGGAGAAGTCAACAAGGTTTGTCAAAATTGCTACTTTGATTTAAATGTATCGTGCGTGGACACAATAGCGAATGGAGTAGTATATTTACTGCTTATAGAGAAATTATGTCAGGTAAGGTAGAGTAAGCTAGATTAACCGATGAATGTTGTGCTGTTCTTCCCTCCAAACGGTGGTAGATACGGGAAGCGACGACCCGAAGATTCTCAGTGATATTTAAATTTCCTTGTCCACTCTCTCTTCAGCGGAAATGCCATAGCGATACTTTATCGTCTGAGCTCAGCATGACGCATTTCCGTTTCCGTTTGCGTTTGTAACAGTTGCTTTGAATATATTCTTTGTCTGAAACATCGAAAGTTTAAGTAAACAATATGATCCTTAAACTACAGGTTTTTGGCTCTCGCTATTTTTATTTTTCCAGAGGAAAGAACTGCTTGACGTCTCTCATTGACCTTTCTCGATTACTTCGCGCGAGTGGAAATCTAATAGATGACTGAGAAAACCAGGGAGGAAATAGAAGGGGAAAGAGAGATGGGAAGACACGCCACTTCACCGCTTGTTGCTTAATTTTTCCGACGCTTTGGTTTTTTTTTTTTCCGAAAAACTAAGGAAAAGAAATAAACTACTGTCAGTCTAGAAATGATTCAGTGACTTCCGATCTTACATTGTTCTTCTATTTCACTGTCAGTTTCCTGACTGAAATCAGACTCGTACCCAGTCGGTGTTTGCGTGTAAGTGGTGTTTTTTTTTTTCACGATAGGTGGTGAAATTGGGGGGTTGGGGCGAGCTTAAGACCCAAAGATTGGACCCAAGGGAGAGTTGTGGTACAAGAGAAGTTACAGGAATGGTCGACTGAAGAATTATCCCCTTTCCAGATTCAATAACATTTGTCTTGTGCCTTGTTTCACTCACTCGCATTCAACCCTCCCTCACGCTAACATCAAATATATGACATCCGGGTGCTAGTCTGTGTCCAACTCGAGTACAGTTGGACTCCTGCTGACGAAACTGTCCCGGGCGGAAGGAATGAAGGAAGGAAGGAAGGAAGGAAAGAACAGGAGCTCAAGAGCTCAGTCAAGTTTCTGTATTCCAGTTTTTGATTCGGCAAGCATTTTGCGGGATCCTGGTTGACTCAATTTTCTAAACCAGACTGTTTTGTGGGATTTTATGTCTGGAATTAAATGCGTTTACAAGTAAAATTGTCAACTCCCAAGACAAACCTACTCAACATAAAGAAGCATAGGAGTGAAAATGAAAGGCGGTTTGCCTATTCCACAGACGAGATTTAAAGAACCCTCAACCTGTGACTTCTAAAACAATAGTTACTATGTATATATGTCTTATCAGTGTTCTTTTCTTTCAGTTCCTGACATCCGTGATAAGACGGGAAACGTGCCTAAGACTGTTGACGTCATCGAGGGAAAGGATGTTCGACTTACTTGCCGGGTTAAAGAAAATGGTGTAATCACGTCTTGGCTAAAGAATAACAAGACAATTAGTCCATCGGACCATCCGAGGATGAGACTCAAGTCGAACCAATATTTAAAGATAAAGAGGGTTCAAAAAGACGATGTTGGATTTTACACGTGTGTAGCTGAGAATGACTGCGGAAGAAACTTCTACAGTATGCAGCTTTTAGTTGGAAGTGAGTTAACAGTATAATATTAAAGTAGGCCTGGACCTTACTAGCAGCTCGTTCAAACGATCACCTCGTTATCAAGGCCACTTTCTCAGTTTTGGTCTGAGATACACATTCAGTCGGTTATTTTCTTAAGCATGATTGTATGCGCAAGAGGTCACTAACCATTTCGAAACATTCAAACAGAATGATCTAAACATTTTGTTTTTTCACTTGGGCATAACTGGGTGGGTAAACGCCACACTAGAGTTGTTGAATTCATAAACGAATCCCGCGTTTGAGTTTCAATAATTTACATTTACATTTCATTTTTACATTTAATCTTTAAACACGGTTTAAAAATTCGTCAGCTTAAAAACCTAATATAAGTTGTAGAACGCGCTTTCAGCTGACAAAGTTCGATGATGACAAGTTTTGACTTTACCAGTATTGGGGACCAACGCCTGCTCTACCGTCGCTACATTGTATTAATTGCTTCCTTGCAAGGGATTTTTTTCCGGAGGGGGACTCCCATATAAAAAGGACGGGGGGTCCTCGTCGGAAATTTTTAAAAGAACCCCTAAGAGGTACCAAGATTCTGTTTTGTGGGCGTGGCTTGAAATAATTTTTCATCGCTAAGAGGTACCAATTCTAAAACAGTACATTCTCTATTTTTCAATTCCCTATAACTCACTCCGTTTGCCCCCACATTTTGCATAAACTATTGTTGTGAAATACACTTGGGAGGTCTGCATATTCCCCAGAGCATTTCATAACAATAGTTTATGCAAAATTTGGGGGGCAAACAGAGTGAATTATGGGCAATTGGAAAATAGAGAATTAGCTCCCCTCATATCTTTTTCTGTTTAATACCCTTTAAGATACCTCGAAAGCTCCTGCGGTGCACATTTTTTAGGCTGAACACCCTAAGGGACACCAAAACCGCCTTTTTAACCCCTGAAAGGTAGGACGAGCACCCCCCGGTCCTTTTTACATGGGAGTCTTTCCTAAGGATTTCTTTCCCGGAGGGTGCAGTGTTTTCCGGCAGCCAACAGTTGTTAATTGGAGAACTAGAAAAATACCGTACGTAACTGGCTCTAGAATCAGATGAAATTGTTGTGATCTCTTTTAAGCTTGATTTTGCGGCAGGCAAAAGTATTTTTGTTCCAAACGCAACCGTTACGTCCCCATTCACTTTTCAATTAATTTTATTCGGGTTTTCTTAAGGTTCAACGCGGAAAACACATCGAAATTCAACGTCAGGTAAGATTAATGTTCTCTCTCTGTTGAGTGAATTATTTTATTATAGCAATTTTTTCAGATAATTGTCATTGTGGCCCATTCAACTCGACGGCTGGTATCCATAGTGGCCCTGTAAAAATAAAATTAATTAAATATATACTAAAAATTTATCTATAGCATTGATTAAATTATACATTAGAAATATAAGAATCTAAGAATACATTTATAAAACTAATATTACAATTTAAAATTACAATTTAAATCTTCTAAAAAATTGTGATGTGAATAAAAAGGTTCTTGGTCGGCGACAGAAGGTCTGTATGTTTGCAGCGTTAACCATATTTTCAGGAAGTTCATTTTAAATAGGCATACAACGCACCAGGAAAATACGCTTGCATTGTGGAAAATGCATGGGGTTACGCTATAGAACAAGCCTAAGCCATTGTCTACAGACTAAACCGTAAGTAATTGCCTGGGCAGGTTTTCCGGGCAGAGCCGGAAAGCCGAGGAGGCACCATAGAATCCGCGCGGGTATGAAGAAATGGATATAAATATTGTAGAGGTTAGAAAATCGATTTGACCAAACTTTGGCGAGTCTAAGCGTAGCGGGTAATTTTTCAGCAAGCACACAAAGTGCTCTGGGTAATTTATTCCACGAGGTTGCTTCGGCAGGTCCTTCGGGAGTATTCTGTGCGGCCTCAAGAACGGTTAATCCAAACGTAACCTTTTAAAAGTGCCTTGCTTCTGACATTGATTTCTTTGAAGTTATTGAGCAGTACTGGAAATAATTTTGCCTTACACAACTTGATTTGTAAGACATGTATCAGCCACGGGGTAGACGACAGACTCGATCGAAAAACACAACACGCAGACAGATCAGAATCTCAACAGAAATAAGCTTAAGACCTCAGTGTTGTTGTTAACATTGCACAGCTTCTCTAGAAAATATAATTAACGTGAGGTGGCAGCTCTAGTGAAAACTATTCCTTGTCATTATTAATTCACGACAAGGAACACAGTCTTCTCGCTTTTGGAATATTCTCTTTGGATCTTTTGGCTTCTTTCTGCTTTCTGAAAAGACCCTGGGTATTGGGCCGAAGAGTAAAGCAATGTTAAGAGTCCCTGTCCATAAATATGGAAAATAACTCGGCAAGGGTCGAGAATTGGATTTCGCTCATATTTTTACGGTAGATAGGCTAGGGCATGACAGAAACTACTGAATAGTTTTTTTTTGGCAAAATATCCTTTTATTTCACAGAAATATGCAAGTAACCAAATTCCGTTAAAATCGTCATTTGACGCACCATTTCATTAAACAAGTTTGAGAGCCTCGCATGCAAAACGACATCATTCTTCCGTCTTTAAAACACTCAAATATTTTTTTGCAATGTTTAAATGTGTACTGGGTTGATTTTAGGGAATGTTGCGGTGTTTGTTGGGTGCAAAATAATTAAATTTCGAAGACTTGTATTTCATTCACTTCAAAGTACGTCGTAAAAATAATCGATTTTTACCATGTGCGAAACCATCAAATGGATTAAGCTTCTGGTGGTTGAATCGCAGAAGGATGGTCTACAGATTCCTCTAAACATTTCTTTGGGCAAATGATTGTGTGCGGCGCGAGAGCTTTTCAAAGTACGTTAAAAATGCAGATATTTGACCATCCGTCGTCAAATTTCAATTTACGGGTTAGGTATATATTTTAGCACGCGCCACATGTCTTCAGCTATATTAAGTTGAAATAGACATAGAGCTGATAATTTCGAAATGTTCTAACCTTATTTGCTGTAAAAGGCAGGTCCAAAAGCCGATTTGACGTGTTTCTGTCACCATTCGTCGCACATAAAGCAGAGGTTTGCTTTTGTTTACACAACGTCCGATGTACATCGCCAACTGTCAACTTATTTAATGGTCGAATACCATGAATCTATGACCCTCTTTCGACACATATGATCAGCACTGCATCTAGGTCAAAAACGGCTAGTGATTTGTGGATAGCTGCTGCCTTTCCACTACACCAAAATATCACGTTTGATCATCGTTTGATCTATCGCTGCTTGAATCCTTGCTTGCAGCGGTTCCTTGGTTGTCCGTCACGCAATGCTGTCATCCCATTTTAGGGGGTAGGGGTAGGACAATTTCTATCCTAATAAGTAAGGCTCCGTAAGGCTTGGAACCACAGGGAGCACACAATCTTGTTGAGTAGGAAGAGATTAAATTAAGCAGTAAAAAAATGAATAGTTAACCATTGCCCGTGTTGTCATCTTTTACTAGACCACCGCTACCTACACGCCCTGCGTAAATACTGTAACGCTAAACTCGTACCTAGGACTTTTCGCGCTGTGCAATTATTTTTGGTTTACATATAATATAGTGGGCTACCCTCGGTGAAATGGGAGGTGGCCGCTTAATAGGGGTTGGCCTCTTAATAGAGGTTGGTGTACCTTGAATATTTTTTCACTATCGGGTTATAAATTTCTTAGTGAACATGGAGTCAATTCAAGACAATCATTATAGACGTCAGCCTCGGAGACCCAGGGGCCGTTAGTGGGAGCGGAGAAAAGTCTAAACGGGTGGGAAAAAAGTTCGTGCGAAGACACCTTTAGACTTTTTTCCACTAACTACCCCTGGGTCTCCGAGAATGACGTCTATCATGATTGTCTTGAACTGACTCCATGTTTACTAAGAAATTTAGCTACATCAAGAGCCATAACTCGATAGTGAAAAAATATTCAAGATACAGCAACCTCTATCAAGCGGCCAACTCCTATTAAGTGGCCATCTCCCATTTCTTCGAGGGTAGCCCACTGGAGTGGATATCGCTGATGAGGGGAATTACACATGCATCGTATCGAACATGTATGGCCGATTAACATATTCGTACACCTTTGACGTAATTGTTAAGTAGCACGGAACGTTGTTCTCTTTTCACTTTATAGAAGCGCAGTTTAAAAAATTCACTGTATAGAAGAAATCATGTAACCTGCGACCAGGCGTTCTTTTATTCTAATCTTCCGCTGCCGCAAAGAAAATTGAAACGGCTGAATGTAAGTGTTTTGCGTCGTTCTGTGATTGGCTCAAAAGCCTCGCATGACACTCTTTGTAGCCAATCATTGAGGGGAAGCATGCTGTTTGTTTTTTGTTTGTTTTGGTCAGGCTGTTGATTAGGAGAAAACCGACATCAATCCTGATTGAATGAGATACAGAGATCAGGTTTTAGTAATCAGTGGAATCGTGATGAAAGCGAGTTATATACTGACAATATTCCCAGATTTTCATTGTTTGTATTTGCGATTCATCTGTAAAATGATTGTTGTATTGTAATCTTTAAATTTGTAAATAAGTAAGAATCTCCAAAACATTGTGTGACGTTTGCGTGACACGTGCGTGACCCAGCATCTTTAGACAGTGCTACAAGGTAGTTATCAATCAATGTACGTGAATGTCATTACAGTCAAAGTCTTTGGCGAAGACGCTATGCCTTTACACTGGCTTTTTTTTCTCCTAAAGAGAAAATCCACAGCGTTCCTCACATATTTATCATATGGGAACAGGAAGAACCTGTCTATGCTGGTAGCAACCTTGAACTGCACTGTATTGTGCTCACAAAGGATCCCGATACTAGATATCGTTGGTATTACCGTGATTCTGACGTCCTGGATGACAAGAAGTTAGGCACTCTCATAAACCAGAGGCTGTACGAACTAACCCCGTTTCAAAACGTCGACCCTTGCCCAAAATGGAAGCTAAACCTGAAGTTGAAAAACGTGTCTGAAAAATATCTCGCATAAGGAAAATTGCTGTGACCAGAATTTTGGCGAGAGTCTTTGCATATTTACCTTCTTTCATTTCCCAGATTCTGGACTTTATCTATTGACCGGTTTTGATTTTTATTTTGATCTACTTTGAATTACGTGACACTGAAAACCAGCAATTGTTCATTGCTTTACCCCCTTCCCGTTCCTTCCAACAACAACAACAACAACTTTTATTATGACTAGCATATTTACAATTTTACAGAGCAAGTAAAAATTATCAATCTATCAGTTATCCAATCTATCATCCCACCCTGTAATTTTTTTCCTTTCCCAAGAAGTTTGAGAAAATAGTTTTTGCGTAAACTTACTCTCTGAACAGGACCGTAGCTACTAACAGGGGGGAACCGAGGCACTTGCTTGGGTAAAAAAAAATATGTATGTGTTCTAGGTTACTTTATGAGGCTAATGACCAAATGATGAGAACTCTTCCACGATAGTATTTGATGATTAGTATATCTAACACGCTCATTTTGTTTATTTTCTCTTTATTTAGACCCAACAGTTTCACCTACAAACATTACAGGAGGTACAGCTTATTATGACATCCTCAGATTTAATTACAAATCTTTTATTTTCCATCACAGTCCAGTTGTTCGGAAGCCGATTAGCGCTAACCCAGGGTGACATGTTTATCTGGGTTTCTTTTTCCTTTGTTCAAAAGCATTTTTTCCGATCATCAAATTCAAGACAAAGAATAAACTGAATTTGCTATTTAGGTCCTGAAGAAACAAGACGAAGGACTTTCTGAAAGTCTATAACTAGTTGTACTTGATTAAACAGAAGGAATTCTAATAATATCGCTTCTTTTTGGAATCTACATGTGGTGTTCTCAAAGAGTGGGAGAAATGCGTTATTCCCAAATGTGATTTAAGCATACATTTTGTTGCACATGTCCTGAATGTCCCGTATTACCAGCATCTGTGATGACTTTCAACATAAAATGAAAACCGCTCTAAGTAAGAAATCTACTCTGTTCTATGCTTCTGTGAAGTTACAAACGCTGTTTAATTGTCAACTTTACAGAAAAGCCACAATTCCTTTATCCAACGAAAATGGAGGCGATAAAATCGGCTTATAAGGAAGGCGACAAGTTTACACTGACGTGCGAAGCCAAAGGTGTCCCAGCTCCGGTGGTCACGTGGTACAAGGATGACAAGGTGTTTCAAGGAAGACACAGAGCTGGCGAGTTTATAGCAACAGGGCAACACGACTACATTATTAACTTCTTTGGAGTGGATATCGCTGATGAGGGGAATTACACATGCATCGTATCGAACATGTATGGCCGATTAACATATTCGTACAACTTTGACGTAATTGGTAAGTAGCACGGAACGTTGTTCTCTTTTCACTTTATAGAAGCGCAGTTTAAAAAATTCACTGTGTAGAAGAAATCATGTAACCTGCGACCAGGCGTTCTTTTATTCTAATCTTCCGCTGTCGCGAAGAAAATTGAAACGCCTTAACGTAAGTGTTTTGCGTCGTTCTGTGATTGGCTCAAAAGCCTCGCATGACACTCTTTGTAGCCAATCATTGAGGGGAAGCGTGCTGTTTGTTTTTTGTTTGTTTTGGTCAGGCTGTTGATTAGGAGAAAACCAACATCAATCCTGATTGAATGAGACGTTAGCACGTTTTTCCGCATTAGCCTTTGTTGCCCACTACAGAGATCAGGTTTTAGTAATAAGTGGAATCATGATGAAAGCGAGTTATATACTGACAATATTCCCAGATTTTCATTGTTTGTATTTGCGATTCATCTGTAAAATGATTGTTGTATTGTAATCTTTAAATTTGTAAATAAGTAAGAATCTCCAAAACATTGTGTGACGTATGCGTGACACGTGCGTGACCCAGCACCTTTAGACAGTGCTACAAGGTAGTTATCAATCAATGTACGTGAATGTCATTACAGTCGAAGTCTTTGGCGAAGAAGCTATGCCTTTACACTGGCTTTTTTTTCTCCTAAAGAGAAAATCCGCAGCGTTCCTCACATATTTATCATATGGGAACAGGAAGGACCTGTCTATGCTGGTAGCAACCTTGAACTGCACTGTATTGTGCTCACAAAGGATCCCGATACTAGATATCGTTGGTATTACCGTGATTCTGACGTCCTGGATGACAAGAAGTTAGGCACTCTCATAAACCAGAGGCTGTACGAACTAACGCAGTTTCAAATCGTCGACTCTTGGCCAAAATGGAAGCTAAAACTGAAGTTGAAAAACGTGTCTGCGGCTGATTCCGGACATTATGCATGTCAAGCTGAAAACGTTGTTGGTAATGATACACGGCTCACCTACCTTAATGTCACAATCAGACCCATTACCCCGTCAGCAACAGGTATGTAAAGGAAAGTGTTTGACTGACGAGAATAAGCAATACTTTAGCCATACTGCTCTACCGTAAGACCTCCTCCACGCAGTCCAATAGAAATCAATGCCAGCGGCTAACCTGTGAAATGGCGGACAGGTTGAGATGAACCGACCACGAAAACGCTGGCCGATCTCAGTACTTCAATAACTCATTAAGCGTGCGCAATTTACAACATTCACCAAGAGATTTTCCAAACTGTTCAAATAGAATTCTTATTTGTTGAGTAAGGTCGGACTGAACTAAGAAATATTTGAGTCGATGACATTTCCCACCGACTTTGCAACCAAATATCCATCCAACCAAATGTTTTTTCTTCTGGACTTAGCACTAAGTCAATAAGCTAGGGTTTAGGAAAACCCCTCCTTACGAGCACCTTAAGAAAGCTCAGTCGTTGACTTTACGTAAGTATTCTTGCGGATAAAGGACTGAGCAACAGTTGCCAGGAGGGGGGCTGTAAAACCAGAAAGGGGGGCACACCAAGTAAACTCACACCCTAAGGGAAAGGGGAGTAACGGTTACATGTAAACGTCTCTTTGAAAAGCCGGGTGGTGGTATCTCATCTTCTTACGGGCAAGGTGACTTAAAGATTCGAATACCACTTATGTCTGACTAACAATGATACTCATTTATTTCTTAAACTGTCTATAAAAGACAGGAATTTCACCGAGCTAAAATGCACTCCGGTTAGCCTAAACACCACTTTGGTTAGCCTAACCAACACCACAGCTAGCCTATATGGCAACATTGTTTGCCGGAGAAGCGCTCTGGTTAGCCTCCAGTGGCTTTGAGTCAGCGTTAGCTAAAATTAGACCTTACTTGGGAATGGTTACTTATAGGTCTTTGATAGGGTTGCAGTTCCTGTATTTAGCTGCATGTTTAACTGAATGTATTTAGCGGCCAGTTTTTCATGACGTTTTTGTCGACTAGTTTCCTATACAATTTATTGAAGATTGTCAGAATTGCGATGATTAGGGACACGAGAGCAGTGTAAGGGGATCTGCAGGATTTAGCAGATTGAATGATGATCGATGCATTCATTGATTGATTGATTGATTTTGCTAACTGGCTGATGATTGGTTAATTGAATGATTGATGATTAATTGATTGATTGATTGTGCACAAAATGCTGTTCCGAGAATTTTTGCTTTTTTAACATACCAAACCTACCAATACTCGAACGCACCCTTTAATCTACGATTACTACTAGTTTACCGAAATATTCCGTTTGGATGAAATTTTCCCAAAATGTCACATGGCTACCAAAGGATGAAGAAACCCGTTCATCTATTAGTAAATGTCAATATCAGCTTCCATTTTTAAGAAAACGGCGTCATTTCTCTGCTGACAGTTCAATTTTGACCTGTTCTCAACTGTATTAGGTAACCCGGACAATCAATTGGTCTGTTTTGTACGTCTCGTATCAGACGAATAATGATATGTCTGTTTGATGCGTCATCCAGATACACTAAGTTGTTAAGTCGTCTGCCGTCGACTTGTTTTCAATATCATGTATAAAGTTAAAGTCTGTGTATAAGTCAAGTGGCTTATCAGGCCGGATCTTATCCCGGTTAATCCTGTAGCATGAAACGACTTGAAGTATTTCTACTCCCCCCTGGATGAGATGTTAGTCTATCGCAGGGTTACCCCCAGCATTAAATTCGCCCGTACCCATTTATACACCAGGGTGGAGAGAGGCACTGTGAAAGTGAAGTGTCTTGCCCCATAACACAACACGATGTCCCCAGCCAGTATGACGTGTAGCAAGACTTATTTTAAATCTTCTTGCCTTGATTTCCAGTTCCTCCTCAAGTGAAAAATTCTTCTACTCCAAGGGTCGTCAAACCCGTTGGTGAAGAAGAAGTCAAACTGGTCTGTAACGTGAGAGATGCTCAGAACTACACGTGGTATAAAAACGGTAAAGCCATTCTTCAACCGTCCGGACGTTACACAGTAAGGAGTAACAGATTTCTACGAATAACCGACCGCGTTCAAAAATCCGACAGTGGAGTGTTTGTTTGCGTGGCAGCAAACAGTTATGGAAGTGCAAACTGCACCATAAGATTGATAGTTGAAGGTATAACTTTTTTTTTATCTAAGTGGCCGCAAACTTATTTAATAAAGGTATTTATACCATGCCATAAAAAAATATAACCAATCAGAGTGCAGGAAAGCAGTTGTATACTCGACGGTATTGCGCCCAACCTTCCCATCGTGCGTCGCGCGTATATCGCATGTGTTGTGCTGGTCACTGTATTTTTCCATGGCATGGTAAACCGTATAAAACAGTTATGCAGTGATTTCTCGTGGCCCACCATGGAACATCCAACTTGTTCCCAATATTTTCTTGGTATACACACTCACTTAAAGGCTCGTGTGAGAAAATACAAGTGACCCATGGCATATTTCATGCTATACTACTCAAAAGTGTTGCATAACTAGTATGAACTGGCGTTACATTGTTTCTATTTTTAAGCATACAAAGTCTCCATACAAATCTCTATAAATTTGGGTAAAAAATTTCTCCGCATATCTCGCATAAGAAAAATTGCTGTGACCAGAATTTTGGCGAGAGTCTTTACATATTTACCTTCTTTCATTTCCCAGATTCTGGACTTTATCTATTGACCGGTTTTGATTTTTATTTTGATCTACTTTGAATTACGTGACACTGAAAACCAGCAATTGTTCATTGCTTTACCCCCCTCCCGTTCCTTCCAACAACAACAACAACAACTTTTATTATGACTAGCATATTTACAATTTTACAGAGCAAGTAAAAATTATCAATCTATCAGTTATCCAATCTATCATTCCGCCCTGTAATTTTTTTCCTTTCCCAAGAAGTTTGAGAAAATAGTTTTTGCGTAAACTTACTCTCTGAACAGGACCGTAGTTACTAACAGGGGGGAACCGAGGCACTTGCTTGGGTAAAGAAAAATATGTATGTGTTCTAGGTTTCTTTAGGAGGCTAATGACCAAATGACGAGAACTCTTCCACGATAGTATTTGATGATTAGTATATCTAACACGCTCATTTTGTTTATTTTCTCTTTATTTAGACCCAACAGTTTCACCTACAAACATTACAGGAGGTACAGCTTATTATTACATCCTCAGATTTAATTACAAATCTTTTATTTTCCATCACAGTCCAGTTGTTCGGAAGCCGATTAGCGCTAACCCAGGGTAACATGTTTATCCGGGTTTCTTTTTCCTTTGTTCAAAAGCATTTTCTCCGATCATCAAATTGAAGACAAAGAATAAACTGAATTTGCTATTTAGGTCATGAATAAACAAGACGAAGGACTTTCCTAAAGTCTATAACTAGTTGTACTTGATTAAACAGAAGGAATTCTAATAATATCGCTTCTTTTTGGAATCTACATGTGGTGTTCTCAAAGAGTGGGAGAAATGCGTTATTCCCAAATGTGAGTTAAGCATACATTTTGTTGCACATGTCCTGAATGTCCCGTATTACCAGCATCTGTGATGACTTTCAACATAAAATGAAAACCGCTCTAAGTAAGAAATCTACTCTGTTCTATGCTTCTGTGAAGTTACAAACGCTGTTTAATTGTCAACTTTACAGAAAAGCCACAATTCCTCTATCCAACGAAAATGGAGGCGATAAAATCGGCTTATAAGAAAGGCGACAAGTTTACACTGACGTGCGAGGCCAAAGGTGTCCCAGCTCCGGTAGTCACGTGGTACAAGGATGACAAGGTGTTTCAAGGAAGACACAGAGCCGGCGAGCCTATAGCAACAGGGCAATACGACTACATTATTAACTTCTTTGGAGTGGATATCGCTGATGAGGGGAATTACACATGCATCGTATCGAACATGTATGGCCGATTAACATATTCGTACAACTTTGACGTAATTGGTAAGTAGCACGGAACGTTGTTCTCTTTTCACTTTATAGACGCGCAGTTTAAAAAATTCACTGTATAGAAGAAATCATGTAACCTGCGACCAGGCGTTCTTTTATTCTAATCTTCCGCTGCCGCGAAGAAAATTGAAACGCCTTAACGTAAGTGTTTTGCGTCGTTCTGTGATTGGCTCAAAAGCCTCGCATGACACTCTTTGTAGCCAATCATTGAGGGAAGCATGCTGTTTGTTTTTTGTTTGTTTTGGTCAGGCTGTTGATTAGGAGAAAACCAACATCAATCCTGATTGAATGAGACGTTAGCACGTTTTTCCGCGTTAGCCTTTGTTGCCCACTACAGAGATCAGGTTTTAGTAATCAGTGGAATCGTGATGAAAGCGAGTTATATACTGACAATATTCCCAGATTTTCATTGTTTGTATTTGCGATTCATCTGTAAAATGATTGTTGTATTGTAATCTTTAAATTTGTAAATAAGTAAGAATCTCCAAAACATTGTGTGACGTTTGCGTGACACGTGCGTGACCCAGCATCTTTAGACAGTGCTACAAGGTAGTTATCAACCAATGTACGTGAATGTCATTACAGTCGAAGTCTTTGGCGAAGAAGCTATGCCTTTACACTGCCTTTTTTTTCTCCTAAAGAGAAAATCCACAGCATTCCTCACATATTTATCATATGGGAACAGGAAGAACCTGTCTATGCTGGTAGCAACCTTGAACTGCACTGTATTGTGCTCACAAAGGATCCCGATACTGGATATCGTTGGTATTACCGTGATTCTGACGTCCTGGATGACAAGAAGTTAGGCACTCTCATAAACCAGAGCCTGTACGAACTAACGGAGCTTCAAATCGTCGACCAAAATGGCCAAAATGGCCAACGTTGGCCAATATGGAAGCTAAAACTGAAGTTGAAAAACGTGTCTGCGGCTGATTCCGGATAGTATGCATGTCAAGCTGAAAACGTTGTTGGTAATGATACAGGGCTCGCCTACCTTAATGTCACAATCAGACCCATTACCCCGTCAGCAACAGGTATGTGGAGTAAAGTGTTTGACTGACGAGAATAAGCAATACTTTAGCCATACTGCTCTACCGTAAGATTTCCTTGACGCAGTCCAATAGAAATCAATGCCAGCGGCTAACCTGTGAAATGCCGGACAGGTTGAGATGAGCCGGTCACGAAAACGCTGGCCGATCTCAGTACGTCAATAACTCATTAAGTGTGCGCAATTTACAACATTCACCAAGAGAGTTTCCAAACTGTTCAAATAGAATTCTTATTTGTTGAGTAAGGTCGGACTGAACTAAGAAATATTTGAGTCGATGACATTTCCCACCGACTTTGCAACCAAATGTCCATCCAACCAAATGTTTTTTCTTCTGGACTTAGCACTAAGTCAATAAGCTAGGGTTTAGGAAAACCCCTCCTTACGAGCACCTTAAGAAAGCTCAGTCGTTGACTTTACGTAAGTATTCTTGCGGATAAAGGACTGTGCAACAATTACCAGGAGGGGGGCTGTAAAACCAGAAAAGGGGGACACACCAAGTAAACTCATATCCTAAGGGAAACGGCAGGTTTCTTTCACAGGTCACAGGTCACAGGTCACAGGTCACAGGTCACAGGTCACAATCAAAACACTCAGTAAATTTCGCAATGTAACAATTACTGAGATTCCCGAGAGGTTTATCGATGTTTGCATGCAACAAACCCTAACTAATAATGTTTTACTCTATAATTTTAATGAAAAAATATCTAGGGGTGGTATATATACGAAATGGGTTGAAATATAGCTTTCAAACATATAGTGTTAATATATTTTATCGTAATAAGATAATTCATTATGATAGCAAATTGAACTGTTTTATTTCTATATATATATTTTTTTAAATCTATACAACGAGTATGTACTAAACAGAAACAAGAGGGTCCCCTATACCTACTCTGAAAACAATTTCACGCATAAGTAATCGGCCTTTTCACGCATCGCAAAAAATTCGAAAGCAGCTTCACGTTAACAGAAAAAATCACTTTTCACGTAAAAAGGCTAAATCATGTGTTACATAAAAATACAAATTCTATCCACGTTTCGCAAAACATACAGAATCCTCCATTTTGATGCATGGAAATGCCGTGTGCATGTGTGACACATCGTGACAGACTAGATTCTAGGTCCTCCTGGTACACTGTCGCTGTGGTTAGTTCTCAGTCGCGTGGAATGGACAGGTTTTACATCTAGTTTGGTGTAGTTTACGAGCTTTAATGACGCTAAAATCTCCAAAAAAAGTGAACAATTATTCCCGCAAAAGTCGTTGGTTCACAAATCACGCGTAAGTAGATGCATAATTCACGGATCAGTGTAAGCGTCTTTCGTTTTCATATTATATTGAAAGGCTAAAAACAATTTATGTTTTCAACAGTTATAAGTCTTAGCTTTCTTTGGATCAATTTTTTTTTTTTAATTTCAGTGCTACAAATGATTTCCCCTACGCGCTTTTTTTTTCAAGAAAGAGCTCTTATAGTTGCACTTGGGACGCACTTGTATGCATCTGTTTTATGATGTTTTTTTGTTGTTGTTGTTGTTTTCATTAAAATTATAAAGTAAAACATTTTTAGTTAGGGTTTGTTGCATGGAAACATCGATAAACCTCTCGGGAATCTCAGTAATTGTTACATCGCGAAATCTACTCAGTGTTTTGATTGTGACCTGTGACCTGTGACCTGTGACCTGTGACCTGTGACCTGTAAAAGAAACCTGCCATAAGGGAAAGGGGAGTAACGGTTACATGTAAACGTCTCTTTGAAAAGCAGGGTGGTGGTATCTCATTTTCTTATGGGCAAGGTGACTTAAAGATTCGAATACCACTTATGTCTGATTAACAGTGATACTCATTTATTTCTTGAACTTAGACCTTACTTGGGAATGGTTACTTGTAGGTCTTTGATAGGGTTACAGTTCCTGTATTTAGCTGCATGTTTAACTGAATGTATTTAGCAGCCAGTTTTTCATGACGTTTTTGTTGACTAGTTTCCTATACAATTTATTGAAGATTGTCAGAATTGCGATGATTAGGGACGCGAGAGCAGTGTAAGGGGATCTGCAGGATTTAGCAGATTGATTGATGATCGATCCATTGATTGATTGATTGATTGATTTTGCTAACTGGCTGATGATTGGTTAATTGAATGATTGATGACTAATTGATTGATTGATTAGACTGACTAATGATTGATTGATTGTTTTGAATGACCTATTGCACAAATATGGGTTATTGGTTATTGACCAGGGGCGGGGCAGAAGACTCCTGAAATTTGCGTATCTGGATCATCCACCAAAAAGTGACGTCACATCCGGTTTAAACTGCGCCACGCAGCTCGTTTCACAAAGCAAAAAAATGGCGTTTCGATTGGGGAAGTTTTTCCTCTATTTGCAAACCATCAGGTTCGTGTCCTTTCATACTGAGGATAGAAAGATGTTGTAGGCACATTTCTTTGACTTTTTAAGCAGAACTTTCGGCAAAAGAAAACAGTTTAGTATTGTTTTGAAGGAAAATAACGGAGAGCCTTCTGTCATCGAATGGCAGATTTTACACATTTGCAAAACTGGGGTTGTTCCGACTTTTGGTTCTTATTGTTCGTGACTCGGTGATAACACTAAGTGCAATGGCCTATAATGTTAACAACAACCTGGATGAAGCATTGCTGGCCATAGTTTGCACTGTGTACCATGGGAACATGTTTAACAGAAGCCGGTTTTTTCTAAAAGTGAACACAGTTGAAGCTCTGTATCCACGTGCGTGTGGTGGAAAATCGTCTACTCAAGGTTAGTATCCTATTTCCGTATCTCTTGCTGAATACTTTTTTCTCTGTAAGAAATAATCTATGTTGAGAGCTAGAGTTCATTGTAAATGCATACTTTGGGGATTACAGATTTCCCCGAAAAGATCAGCAAAGGGATGAAGCAGTCCAGATGAGTAGAACTTTCCTTCAGTCATCCAGTGGTTAATTGTACATTCCTCTGTATTATCTCAACTGCAATGTCGGCCTGGGGATCAACTTCTTTGGGCAGTTCAAAAAGGGGGGGGGGGGGGGTTGGCCTGTTTAGGGTTAGCTCCCAATGGTATGGTATATCCTTACCTCTTAACTTAACCCCCACTTTTGACAGGTACCCACTTCTACTGTGACCCGGAGCAGGGGGGTTAAGATTACTCCCTTTTATGCACTATATAGGTATGTGTGGCCCCAAAGGGTAGGGTTTTTCAGCCATTTTGGTCATAAATAGGGTATCGATTTTGGCCACTTTGGTCTTAAATAGGGTATGGGTTTTGTACTCTACTGTAGTCTTGAATTGGGTAATGTTGTTTAGAAGAAACTACTTTTTCATCATTATTGATAAGACCATAAACAAAAGGGCTTCAAAACTTATGTTTAGGGCAACTGTGTCAGTGGCAATGGTTGTAAATAGGTTGTCAAATTTTTGGTCTGGGCATAAATAGGATACAGAAAATCTCAGATTTTGGTGATCAATAGAGTAAGGGTTTTGGGGTTTTTTTCTGGGAGTACCCCCTCCTCCCGGGTACTGTAAAGTGGTTCATAATTAAATGCTGGATAGAATTCAGATTTTATCTTGTAATTAGCTTGAACCTCTAAATTATTATCTATTATTATATGGCTTTGGCTTGTGGCCGATATAATGCGCGCTCTGATTGGCTAGGAGCGAGATCTGAGCGGTCATTATGCAGCCGTAATGCCCACGGGCCGATTACGGATTATGCAAATTAGGAAGAGCCCAGTTCTGAAAATTCAAGCGCATTGAAGTGATGAAAGCCGATTAAAATCAGTACAAGAATGTCAGTAGCTAAAGGTTTAGAGATATTTCTTTAATAAAATTTATAGAGATGACTTACCAGTCAGTAACCTTGGCAGGCACCAGTGAAAAACAATCAAAGTTTGCCTAGTCTTAAGTAAAGCTAAAATTGCTAAGTAAAAAACACGATCGGCAGATCTGCCATGCATCCTGAGCAGAACACCACAAAGAAACTTATAAGGTATCATCTTAGTCACAGCAATTACCGAAGTATTGAACTCCGTCAAAGTTCTCATCAAATAGATTCCCTCGCTTTGACACAAGCAAGTGTAAATCAGCTTCCAGGATCATCAGATGTAAACAATCAGGCAGTTTCTGTCGGTAGCAGTGTTTCTGATAACTGCAGACATTCACAAGGCTTGAAATGTTCATCCATAAATCCCAGAATCAAGAAGGCGAGGATATGTTGTCGAAAGCGAATGCAAAGATCGAGTTAAGCTTATTTTGAGCAGTGCATTCTGAAGCATTAGTATTTTCTTTCACCGAAAGACGGTTGGTTTGGACAATTTTGAAGCACTTGCTGTCTTTTCTATATGCGTTGACGTTTCACCCCAAAAGTCGGAAAAACTCCCCCATCAACTTGTGGTACCACAATACTAAAATACGTTTTTGAGGTTGTGACAGTGACTTTTCCGTAAAGAAATGAGTGTTTTTAATGGAATACGTAATACAGTGGTGAAGTTCACTGACTGTGTAGGTTTGCCCTAGGTTTGAGACGATGAATGAATCGGTAAACGCGCGCATCGCCGGATGCAAATTGACGACTTCCACTCAAATGATTTTTCTCTTTATTGATGAGCCATATAACAAACAACTTAATAACCTCAACCGTTCGGTCGTTACGGGAAAATCTCAAACCTCGGCCTACCGTATTGACCTCGCTATCGCTCGGTCAATACGGCAAGACCTCAGTTTGAGATTTTCCCATAACGACCTCACTCTCGGTTATTAAGTAGTTATTAATAATAAAATAGACAACATCTTCTGTCTTCCTTTTCAAGAATTGGACTATGAGGTCCAGACTTCTTCGAGGTGATAGTTTGAGGCTGTATCAACCATATTATCACCTGATGGGAATCTTGAGCTCGCAATTCAATAATTGTTAAGTAGGATTGTAAGATTTACCATTGTTTCTCTATCAAACTTCATACTTGGTTGCAATCATACAATCTGAAATTCTCATACTTGTAGGACTTCATAATTAGTTAATTCAACCATTTTGAGATTTTAAAGTTATGTTCTATATCAAATTAACTCAACAAGAGATGCTGTGGGAACACAGGCCTCTGGTGGTTATTTACACAGCTTTTTTTAGTTCTTCCAAAGATCTGTTTTCAGCACCTCATCTTCTGTTAATCTGGTGGGGCTACAATGTAGCTCTGTAGCAACAGGACTTTTGTTCATTATGTGATCAATGTTTAAATGTCATCTACCTTCTATCTCATAAAGAAAAAATGAAAAATGGCTGTCTCATATGCATGCATCAAATAATTCACAAAGGTCAGGTGTGATTGCTTCATTGTGGGTGGGCTGAAAATTCTAGCTTGGTTTGATCTTAAAGTGATTGTTTGCTTAAAATATTGAAGATCCAATACCAGGATTCATTATAAAAGAGGCAAAAAACGTTCTCTGGTAAAATTGTTTAAAATTGTGAGCTTTCAACAGCCAGTCTGCTGTCTTCGACGGACAACAATGAAATGATAAAACAGACCTAAGAATTTTGAATATAACAAGCGAATGGCATATATTAAATAGAATACGTGTGAAAGAATGTGAGAATGCTAAAAGTGTAAAATTAGCGTTTGTTTAAAAGAATGTTATATTGTGCCGGCAGAGGGCACAAATTGTTGTCAGCCTCGACAGTTTTTGCTCTGTGCCAGGATTCCAGCATAAGAATAAGAAAGCCGTATAAGAAAGACGCTGGAATCCTGGCACACAGCGGAAACTGTCGGAAGCCATTAGGACACGAAAATGGGACCTGGCTGCTGAGTACTGTTTGAAATTGTGGCAACAATGTTCAAATTGTGGGCTTCTTTGCAGGTGAACTTCATAAGGAAAACCTGCACTTTAGAGGCTGAAACTTCTGTGAGTAGCTAACCTTAAAGTGCAAGGTTTTCATATAGCATTGACAAAAAATATACATTTTTGGAGTGACCTTCTCCTTTAAATACACACATTAAGACTTAACTCAGTAGCAAGGTACCTCTTGTATGATCAGTAACAGTACATTGTTTACATGTATCCAAAAAAACAATATATATATTGTCCAAACTCAGTCATGTTAGTAGTGTTAGTGTCTAATGAGTGCCCGCAAGGAGCTAGTTTTACAATCTTTCTTGCAACTCTCTTCAATGTTCTGGGAGTCTCCCACCTACCATTTAGATCATCCAGTCCCCCAGACAAGTTTTGAACTATTGTCCAGATACAAGGGACCATAGGCTCCTAGGGACAGTGCTTTAAAAGTGCTATTATGATGAAATGTGCAGATGTCCTCCATAATATTAGCTTAACAGTTTTGTTACCATGGCAACATACTGGGTTTCAACCTTCTCTGATATAGGCTTTTCTGGCCACCTTTGGCTTTCCATTTTGATATTTGTCAATGATGCCTCATCTGCATGATTCAGCAAGCATATTAATATTATAACGTCGAAGTTGTGGCCTCAGGTTAGAGAGGACTAGAAAAGAGTGAGTTGCCATGGGAAAATACAGGCTGTGTATAATTTTAATAGCCATAGGTGTGTTTCCAGTAGAACTATAAGCCTACCAACTTGATGTAATATTGGGTTGAGTGTATGACATCATCAGTCACCTCATTTGCATATTTTACACATGATGCAGATATTTGCAAAAGTTTAACAGCATTTTTAATCTTTTGTGAAATTCTATGTGATACACCTACAAATTCTGACTCAAGGGGTAAAAGTTTAATGAGAGAAGCATGTTAAAGCATTGAGTTGAATTTATGCTGTTGGCAAAATTTCACTGTAAGATGAAGAGAATTTTTGAGGGGAATTTGGTGTGGTTATCAAATTAACAGAGGTTGGTTTTGTTATTGATTTTGTCATTATCTTCTATATTTTTGAGGCAGAGTGGTTGTTGGCAAAAGCAAAACTGGCAATGTCTTCACTGACCTGTGTTTAGATGTTTTTAGGTTTTTGTCTCTGACAATGAAGTTCAATTTACCGGTAAGTAGTTACACTTTCTTTACAATAGAACATATGGATATTAATAACTTATAGCTATTTTAATATCCTCATACCAAAATTGTAGTAATTTTATGGCTCAATTTCTATCTCTGCTTTAATTAGTTTACAGCAGTTTATTTTTTAAAACCAATTTAATTTCATCAAAGGGGAAGGGGAAATCTGAGAGCAATAATAAATTAGACTAACAAATATAAATAAATTTGCACTGATTGCTCTCGTGGCCTAGTGGAGATGAAGTGGACCAAAAGGTCAGAGATCGGATGGTTTAATCTAGGTATGTCTGTACAAAATAATAAAAAAAGATTGTATTGTAGTATGGGAGTATTATGGTGGGTTATGTTGGGGGGTTGATATGGGATCCTGGCTGTACTGTTGTAGGGTAGGAATAGGGACTGAGGGGGTGGGTGGTGTGCTTGTGATTCTTTTTAAGAACCACTCTGAAAGTGAAAACAACTGGTTTGAAAAATTTACAGCAGAGGTAAAAAGTATACATTATATCTTGTTTTTCATAGGTCAGGTAAATGAGCAAACACCCACAAGAGAAATGCAAACAAGAGATGCACTTTATTTCTCTTCTTAATCAGTGTTCTTCTGAATTCATCTTGTTAAACTAAATTATTTTTTTCTGTTGAGATAACATTTTTACACTGGACTTTTCCTCTGAAACTCTTACTAACAAAATAATCATTACTAAGAAAAATTATACTTTTTGCGATAACTGTAAAAATTGTTGTGCGCTCATTGGCTAATTTTCATCATCAATAAGCAGACCTGTTGGCACATAAATTTATAATTTTAAGAGGCGTGTCAATGAGCGAGAGCATACAATTTGGCAATGAGTTTGTTATTTTAAAAAAACAAATTGATGTCAGTTTTTCCTGTGTTTGCGGATGAGTGTATCCTATCGCCCTGTGGATCCACAGCAGAATTCATGATCAATAATGTTCAAGACAGATGCATGAAAAACTGATGTCAATTTGTTAAACTGAAAAGATCTGGTTCTTGGTCTCTTTGTGACTGATGGAGGTCTCTAAAAGTTCTCAGTTGTTGTTTAATTTTAATTTTAGTGTTTGTATTTTCTTAGGTGGTTACCTCCTGGCATATACACCCCACACTGGCATACAATCCCTTGATTTAGATGATGCCGAACCTGTTTTTTCCCATCTTTAACATACATGTAAGAGTGTCAGTGGACCTGTCCAAGTGTGAATTTTTTTTACTGATAATGCAAATCATAATAAAGATACAAAGCCTCTCTGGTTTGATTTCTTCCGTGACAGTGAAGTGCAACCTAACCAAAAGTTGCATTCTGTAAGAGGTTTACAAAAATTATAAAATATAGGAGCTCCTCTGAAAGAAGAGTTTGTTGTTTTTTTCTGTTCATTTTTTCCGTCGAACATTTATATTTTCCTAATAAGCAGTTTCTTCACAACACACTTCAAGATGATAAAGAGCCATAAAAATGACATTTTTATTGCAGAGATCATTTTCAAGATTAAAGAAAAGTTATTTTTATTTATATATTTTATTTTCTTTGGGAGAGGGACTTTTTGAGAATTTCCCTAAAAATATCACAAGGTACAAAGGAAGGGGAAATATAAAAGTAATGTTTTCATTATCAGATTGAGTCTCTATGAAGCTGCAAAGTATGGTTATTTTATACTGTTGTGGATAACGTTAGGCCCACTTTAATTCAAAATACAAATGGGAACTTACATTGATAATCACACAATCCCTTAAATTGGTACTGTTTGTTTTTTACCGGTAATTGCTTTTTTCCAGAAAACAATTTGAACATCCTTGTTACACAAGGAGGGGCGGTGGGGGAGGTATTCTACATAGTTCTTAATGGGGAAGCTCCATCTCAAAGTCCAGCCCCTTAATACTGTATCCCTTTTCTAAACCCGTAGAGAGAAGTTTTAAAATATCTCTTTGAACAATTTATCAGAATCCCCTCATTCTGGCTCAGGAGAGTAAATGAGAGATTATCAACAACATTTTAGAACCAGAAAAAGGGAAATCCGTAAAAGAAAGATTTCCGTACCCTTTCATATGCCTGAATTCAACTTGTCAGAAATCCCTTACCCTTTAATAGTTATATCTGAAGCCTGAAAACTTTTGAGCAGAGCTTCCCCATATATGTCATTACATGGAGTCCTCCCACATACACAATTCAGGAACTCTTGACAAGTTGTGATGAAGCTGACCTCAAAACTGGTCTGATCAGGCAGCTTCAGTTTTTGAGTACAAACTTGTTACTCTCAGTCAACTTCTGGTATTGAACCTTTTCTTTTCTGGTCTGGTCCAAGTTCACAGACACTACTAGCTAGCAATCACTTTCACAACACTAACCCTAGCAATGTCACTCGCAGTCTGGGTGTTCAGTTCCACCGCACCATGTTTCATGGTCACTCATCATTGTCAGACATGAGTTCATAATAGCTTGTAACATTCACCAGCCTGGCAGTGTCATTGTTGCTACTACCTGTTCCCAGACTTCCTTTTATGGCTGGGTGTTGGGGCATGATATTTCATTACTGTTTGCAAACAGTTTGTTAAGATCGCACATTGAAAGTGTGATGAATTAAAATAATTGAACTCTGTGAGAGACAATTGTCAGAATTGCTAGTGTTCTGTCATTCCCTGAGACTGAAATGTCTTGATGTAAGCTTATATAGAGAAAGCACATTCAAAATAAGGCAAAATGTGTGAGTAACCTTCCAAAATAAGCTGCAAGTATGATAGTTAGGTATTAAAAGATAAGGAACTTGGTCAGCAAACAAGGCAAATGAAAGGAATTGAAGAAATGAAAGGTGCATGCATGCTTGACCTCATAGGATCCGAGGGAGGGGGAGCATTGAAACTTTATAGTGTCGCTGACACTCAACACTGTTGAAACGGAAAAATAAATTAGATTATAACTGAAAAAAACACGAGATGCCCAAATTACTAAATCGCCCATAAGAATATCTTGTTTATTTTTAAGGGGTTCACGGCCTGCTTATGTTTAAGGAAGCGTTTACCAATTAAGGAATTGCCAAGGGAAAAGTTAAGATTACTTGTTCAAGGTTCTTAACCAATCGTAACAGAATTTATAACACCAGTTTGAGTCACAAGCAAGAACATGAATTTGCGTTAGTGTCGATCAACAAGAAAGTTCCGCCGCGTTATGTGTGTGGGTCTACTCTTACAGTGTGATACGATTAACGCGTCTACGTTACTCTCAAGTGTTTGTCAAGGGAAAATTTGAAAAATGGGCTTCTGTTAAATAGGTTCTCCCACGTCTAGAAAACTGACGCAGCGCTTTTCTCTTAGTGTAATACCTACCTAAGAGAATAGGATATTTGAATTGAGTGCAACTTACCTACAAATCATTATTTCCACGCAAACGATGGCTCCTGTGGAATTCAGCGAAGAAACGACGACATTTCGTAAAAACACACGCCTTCAAAACAGCGTGTTTTTGAATAAATAATCGTTCTTTTCCTCAATCAAACGATATGACGAGGAAGACGACAAAATTTTGTTTCTCATGGCCAAATAAAACGTTAGAAATATCCCGCCGATTACGAAATATAACCATTTTACTTACTGAGAGAACGATTATGTCGCATTCAAATTTAATTTTGCCGCTCAGCCCGCTTTTTTACCGGATGTGACGTCACTTTTTGGTGGATGATCCAAACACAAAAAAAGTGCCAGGCGTCCCAGAGTGTTCTCCCCCGCCCCTGGTACGTCCATATGCCAAGCCCAATACCTTGAAAAATAAGTGAGTAGCACCATTACCATAGAAACATCTTTGATATTGGACGTCCATGTTATGGTTGACTGACCGTTGTCAAAACAAGGTATCCGCTGGCCCGTATCACGTGACCATTTCGCGGGCTCGGGTTCAGAGTTCATCAAGGTCACGTGTTTCTTGAAGTACTTGTTTTTGATTGGATTGCAGGCTCAAAAAATATGTCCTACGGTGTTATTAGGACATATTTTTCAAATTTCGCACAAATCTCGTTTAAACTCTCTAAGATGAGAAAAAATGACACCGTTGAATGTTCAAGAGTGTTTATTCGGCAAATTACCCATACATTGATTGATTTCGATGTCATCTTCTAATTTCCATACAAACTTATATATTTTATCCACAGCTCTCCATACAAACTCTTATATTACGCTTGGGTGACCTGTGTTTTAGCTGGAAAAAATAAAGAAACCACACGCTGAAAAATTACATGCTCACAATTGATAATTTTTGAGCTTCTGATCCAAGAAAAAACAAATTCTTTCATTCTTTTATGGTTATTATTGTCATTATTGCAATCAGGAGCTCCGCTTTTAGGCCTGGCTAAATCTATATATTAAACATAGTAATAACGCCGTTTGCGACGATTTTCCGAAGATGTACGACCACTTTCCGAAGATGTCGATGTCCGGAAAATAACGAAGATAACCGAACATTTTACTATTTTGAACAGGTATGCCAACAGTCAGTGTTCAGAAAGAAGAGAAGCCTGGGAAGAAGTCAGCTATGGCCAATAAAACCCAGCACCCTAAGATCTTGATCGGAATGTTGGCTGGCGTGATTGTTCTAGCGATCCTTGCGGCCGGTGTGTGTTACTGGCAGGTCAAGAAGGCTCGTGCGTCTTCGTCGACTGCGAAGAGTCGCCGACCTGAGATCGACTCTCTCCGAGCGAAGTACGAAGTACAGAATGAATACGTTGTGGTGCCAGACTATAACAGAGGCAATGAAGAGGTCAATACATGAATTTTCTTCCAGACGTTTTTACATTTCTTGTCTGATTAGCCTTGTAGAAGATATTTTTCACAATGTATTTGTGTAACTTGTAGTACGGTAGACCGGACATCTTTTTTAGACATGCTGGATTTTGGTACCAGATTATAACAGACAGGCATAAATCAGAGGTGAGCATGCAAATACCAGTCAAAGATTTTCCACCTTCTGGTATAACTCGCCTTGGAAAAAGTTGGTTGGTCGGTCGGTCCCAGTCTCGGTCTTTTGCTTGTCAACAAGTATTAGTTATTTTTTACACTTGGTCTGGGTGACATTACAGTGCGGGTCAATTATATTGCTATCTTTTTAGACCCGTTAGATTCTCAGTCGAACCTCTATGGAGGAAAAGCAAATTTTGTCGCAGAACTTTCTTTTTTCTCCATAATTCTGTCCAGTTGACCTATCTAAGTCTCTAACGAGCAAAATTTGGGCCGATGAACGATCTTATACATTTCAGGTTCAGCGACCACCCCTCAAGATGAAAGTCCCGAAATAATTGTCAGTAAAATACTATAAATAGAAACCTTATTGATGGCCACCTCTACTTAGCGACGTCGGCCATTTTTTGGTCGTCCAGATGAGGGTTTTCTATTGTCCTTGCCAATATTAAGCGGTCCCAAAAATTTAATTCGATTTTATACACGTGGTTTGATGACGGATAAGAGTTCGAAAGAGAAAGTGACCGCTGATGAAGACATCCAAACCCACGTTTATTATTGTCTTCCCGTGATTCTATATTGCCTTAAGCATGTTTGTATTCGAATGAATTGACGTTTGTAAAAGGCCTCATGCTAATTCCTAATTCCTGAAGAACCTCTATTAAGCGGGCTAACCCCTATGTAGCAGCCACCTCCCATTTCCCCGAGGTGTTAAAAGTGCCACTCTTAAATCCAGTATTTTCAATTTTCAATTTTAGACTGGGAGCATCTAGTTTATTAGTTTCAGAAACGATGGTATTACGAGAAAAACATGCAGAAAAGTACACTTAATTTAGAGGGATGACCAGGTGGTAGATGCGTCACGACTCTTCCATTAAGCTGAAGATTAAAAGGAAATTTTGGTCGGAAATCGGACGCAACGATTCGACCGACCGAAAAGTTTACGAAAACAAAGCACCTTTGGAAGTTAGTTCACTTTGATTAGTGAGACTAAAATTCCTGTTCCTTTCTAGTGCTTTCACCTCGCACCATTTTTTTTTCACTCCCAACGATTTCTTTGTGCCAGCTAGCTGCTACCCAATCTAACCGAACGCCATGCAGAATTGTGCTTCGTTCCTTGTTGACAAACTCGTTCGTTGCCCTCCTTTTCTTCAATGGATTTTCCCAGATGCGGGGAAAAACACTCCACTTAGTTGGACAGTTTTGATTTGTGTTGTCAGTATTGTTTGATGTATTTCATTTGGGAATAGCTTAATAATCGTCTTAATCCGACTGATCGATCTGCTTAATGAAAAGCACCCTTAATTATTGTCCTCTCATGTGACACACCAACCTCATTAGGTTCATTAGATCTCTCTATGACATCAATAGCGTACTATTACAGTCGAAGGTCTCAAAGTGGCTTAACCGGACCGGCGTTTATGGCTTTAGTCTGATTTTCGTATCCGTTCAGAGGTTACGTCGATTAGGAATATTGCAATTCCCAACTGGATAGCCTTCCCACTAGCCATATGTTTCGTTAGCTCTCTCGTTAGGCCACGTTCGATAAATCAATATTCTAACATGGCTCCAAGGCTTTCGGGTCAAAAGCGCAAATTTCCAAAGTTCCTTTTGTCCCTCAGTAGACCATTTTACAGTTGTCTGCTCAGTGACCTGGCCTTTGTATGGCAGCGAGGCTAGAGTTGACCTTGTTTTGATACAGACCTTACTGCTTTTGTTGCGTAAAACAAGTTGTTCTGATGCTAACTAGGTGCATTTACATGACAAAAGCAGTGAGGTCTGTATCAAAACAAGGTCAACTCTAGCCTTGCTGCCATACAAAGGCCAGGTCACTGAGCAGACAACTGTAAAATGGTCTATTCCCAAAAGAGACTTGGATACAAAGAAAACACTACCAAATATAGCCTGAGTTTGTCCTAAAGGCCTCGGAGCCACGCTAGAATATTGATATATCGAATGTGGCCTATTGGCCAATCTTCCGGCGCCAGTTTGGATTCACTGCAAAGTCATTCTACGCAGAAATGTCTGTATCCACTGTTTTAGACTGCCCCAAAAGTCTTTAATTTTTTACGGTCAGGTCGTCGAACAGCCATAATAATATCCTGAGGGAGTAGTGGACAGGACAGAGGGTGCTGGCTTCGGTCGAGACAACTGTACATATCGTGTAGAAACGTTTTGCAACACCTCCAGTCCCAAAACTTTCCCCACAAGAAAAAAAAAACAGACGTCAACCAGTCTTTCTACCCTATATTCCAATTTTAACTGTACTTCGTAGTTTTGTCACGTTATTCAAGATTGCGTGATCAATGGTGCGATGTAATAATAATGAAAAAATAGACACTATACATGATCATAGAAATTTCTTTTTGCTACAGTTTGTCCACAGGCGTTTATTTTTTTTGCTCATTCATATCTCACGCGCTAGGTTAATGTTTTGCTAAGCTTGCGATCTCGACGAATTCAAGAAAAATAGAAGGTCTGTGGATCGGACACACTATGTTTCTGCCTACTTGTTTACCTAGGCTTGCTTTGTATAAAAAAGTTAGAACCTTTTGTATGCCGTTTTCATGTTACTACAAGTTAATAAAGTTACATTTTTTGCAATAATGTAATCAATACATCTTATTCTGTTGTTTAATGAGAACCTTTCCGCTCGATCGGAGCAACCTCTTTCCGACCAGGAAATTGCGTTCATTTTACATTGTAAAACCAGCCTGTTTTCTAGTGTAATTATTATTTTTCTCCAAATATTAGTCGGCACAAAGTGCACGTGTCTGTAATCAATCATTCGGAGCTCGAGCGGAATTCATTTGGAAGGAAATTGGATTAGACTTCAGGAAGAGATTAGCTTGCCTTCAAGAGGCTCAGAAATGGTTTAGGTACATCATCATAAGGCCTTTTAGGGTATCCGTCGATATCCGAGGTTAAGTTAAACTGAAAAAGGCGTGAAAAAGAACTTTTTTTGTAACATGACCGTCTAAATGAGGACTGATAAATAACATCCTGACCATCAGCTTTCTTAACGTTATAAATAGCTGAGGTCGTGACAATTTTATTTAGTCCCGTCAGATGACAAAAAAGATTTCTCTAGTGATATAAATGCTTGATAAAACCTTGGCTTGCATACATCATTTCCGTTTTTACCACGTTGCTAGCAATTCCGTTCTCTTGTATTAGTTCATTTTAACAAATTTTACTGTCGTTGGGTGACTGAGCAGCTTAAACTGACCATATTACCACACCTTCAAGACCAAGAATGGACCAATCACGATGGCCAATGACTATCTATACAGTACCATGACTGGCAGATATCTCGCAGACAATTTATTCCAAACCAACAGACCCTTCGGCTTTAGAAACACTGCCAATGCAGGCAACGTCAAAAAGCTGTAAAGACTCGAGAGTGGTTCCTGTTTCCTGGTTCCTGGTTTGGGACACTAATTGCTTGTAGGAGCATTATGATAGGTCACCAGTGCGGTATGCCTACCAGAAAACCAGTAAACCGCAACATTTAATTAAGTGTTCTGTTCACAGTTTTGTTTGTTTGTTTGTTTGTTTGTTTGTTTGACTGCCTGCATGTATTTTTCCTCATTCCTGTAGAGGAATAACACAACTGCTGAGTGTTGTTGGGGTAAAAGTCTGTTGGTTTAGGAACTCTGTGAAGTGGACGATGGCCTCGTCTTATCATTATTCATTCTCGGTATTTGTACATTTTGCGGTCGAATACGAATGTAAATTTCCAAAATATCAACCCGGTGTCTGGTCATCCGGACGAAAAAGCACAAGTCCAAAAAAAAAAAAAAAATCACTAATTATAAGGAAAACGTGTGTTAAAAAAATGAAATTGAAATTGTAAAATGTAACAAGAAATCCTTCCTACGTGTTTACTCGATTGGCAGTGTTTTGAAATAGAATGAAAACTAAATAAAGCTGCTTATTCATTCAGTGCGATGTTTCTTTTGTCCCGTCAAGTAGCGGCAGTATTGTGATGACGTTAATTCATGTCGGACCATTAAGAGTAATTTAATGGTTCGCTTTAGTTACTGGTAAACGAGACAAAAAATTGAAGTTTAGCAATTTACTGACAGCATGAATTCGTATATTTTTCAGTTTGTTTGGGAACGGAAGTTTTGGCGTCAGTATATCAGAATGGCTTGTCTCGTGTTGACAACTAATGAATTGCTGTCAAAAGTAATTCTAGTGTCATCGGTTGTTCATTGAAGCGTGACATGTGTTAAATATTCCACGTTCTGTTTTGACGAGAACTTCGGTACAAACTCGTTTCATCGAAGTTTTCGAGTGGTACCAGGAACCCTACATTCTGGACACTTAGGAAAAAGTCCAGTTGAAACATCTGTGGCCTCGGAATCCGTAACTAAACGAACACATGAATGGGAAAGCGAATCGAACAGAACAATGTCGCGTGCACGCCAACATTAGGGAGCATGCTGAAATGAAATGACCGATCCTTCTCGTTAGAAGACGTTCATTTACGTCAAAAGACTACTGGTATAATTCCAGTTTTACACAAGGTAAGGTTCACAAATCCAGCCATGGTATACCGCTGTTGTTTGCTTCTTTGCCAATCGCTTGCGCTCATTACAAAGTCAAACGTCGTCTCCTTTATATTGAGCCAACCATCGAACACCGGATGTGTCAGAGGGCAGTTAGCCAGTGTCTAGTTGAATGTCGCATCGTCTCTTCTCTAGACGGGCCTATTTGCTGGCACTAGAAGAAACAGCCGTAAACAATCGATAGAAGGTATGCCTAGTTCTCTGCCTTTCCTAAACATCCTGATTATCGCTTTTTCCCGCCGCAGGAACGACGAAATTCTGACCGTGAAGAAGGCGCCCCGTCAGGACTCCCGACAGAAGACGCTCTCCGAGTACGTGAGCTAATGTTGGCTGGAGTTTCAGAGGACATTATAACGTTAGAAAATGGCCTTAGCTTTCTTTGGTCGTGATGGTATATTCAGCGTTTTCATTCTTCTCGGAATTGTTGGAATTTCAGCTCAACAATCTGGAGGTAGGTCCGCAAACAGGAACCGTACAATTTTGTCGAAGGTTGTTGGTTTCGTGGCGAGATCACGTAAATTTGTATACATTCAGATTGTGTATAGCTTTACAGCTGCTCTCATAGAGATGCTCGTTAGAATGGTCCGCTGATGACGAATAAACAAACTTATAGGAGTAAGGGATCGCACATACAACTTGTAATCAAACTCTTGCCAAAACTGGCCAGAATTTTGGAATTTGTAAAAAAATTGGCCGTTTAGGAAAATATGAATCGAAAATCTCGCCGTCGAGTTAGAATTTTTACATGCAACTGATTCAAAGTTTTTCGACTACACCATTTGTCTCAATTTTAACCATTCTATATCCCTTATTATATGTGAAGCTGGCCAGTCCTTCATTTTTGTTGACAGTTTGAGTATTTATTTAGAAAGCTAACACAAGTATTCCCAGCGAGGAATGTCATGTTCTTGTATTGGAAAGTGCGGGGTGCGCTGAGTGAAGCCATTTGAAATCATGCACTGTTTGGTTCGCCGGGGTAACTGAATACTATTGTTTAATTTATTTATTTACAACCCTTATTGATATATTTTTAAACCCGAACTATGAAATTAAAAAGCCCTAAAGAACATCCTGAGCGTAATTGAAAGTGAGTTTATACTGTAATTATCCAGAATGGTGCTGTTTTTAATTTCAATTTTTTTTACGTGCGGAGTTCGATCAACAAGCGTGATACATTTGTAAAGTAGCACAAGGAATTTAAATAGCTTTGTTTGATATTGGTTTTGGAATATGAAAAATTCCTCCTCGAGAATTACTGTTTTTGATATTTCCTTTACTGAAAAGCACCCCAAGGTTAATAGGAAGGTGTATTTTGAATAACCTAAGAATCTGCAGCTGATTTGAACAATTATATCATGTGTATTCAATACATGACCTCCGGTGAAACGGTGAATAGCGAATGTTTTCGAAATTCAGACGAGGTAAAAACGAAAATTGATGTGGTAATGTCCTTGACTAGCTTTTAATTCAGTTGCTCTTGTTACAGAAATGTTGACAAATTCAGCTTCGCGCTTGTCACTAGAACCGAAGGTTTTTTTTCCTTCTTAATTTCTGTTTCCGTGTCTTCAATGTAGATCATAAAGACGTGGAAGAAAACTTAATGTATTCAAAATTTCATCAGTCGGAGAAATAACCATCGCATATCAGCCCTTAGTGTTGACAGTTTTCTTTGAAACGATTCAGTATTAACTTTTTTTGCAAAACTGCGCGACTCCAATCGACTTGTATTTTCGTCAGCATAAAGTATCAAAACGTTTTGAAACACAGTGAACCTGTTTTTGATTGAAATTAAGCACCCTGGAACAACGCAATAGCAACACAAGACCGCCACAAAAAATCTCCCGGGCAATTTTCAATACCTTAGCTCTAGAAACGTTACCCAAAACCGAGTAATTGCGAAAAAACGAGCTCCTCCGCAGATCTGGTTTTCATTTGTATCCATTAAGTGGGGTTTCTTTCGAAAGGTATACCGTCCATTTCTATTTTTTTTTTTTTTTAATTGTGCTTTTTTAATTCTTCTGTCTGTAAGCGGATTGGAGAGTCGTTGATTAAATTGAAGTTCGAAAGTGCTCGATCAGGTTTACATTATTTCTGCACCTGTCGGTTTGCATTAAATGAGGGAGAATATTTTTTTGTTTAATTTCGTTTGATTGTCAGTCGGTGCGTCTGTTGACATTCAAATTGTAAACATTCTATACGTCTTTATTAAGGTGCCTATGGGCTTTTAGATGAAATGTTTGCATTGCCTGAATGTAGAGTTTCAGCTATGTGAAGTACCCTGCGTACTGAGATGTCAAATCTTTCATGGCCCAAATATTCTACAATGTGAAAATAGTATAAAAGTCAAATGAATGCACCAACGTGACCCAGAAGGGACGCTCGGATTTATAATAGGGACTAGTTACTTGGCAAAGGTAGTTGGAAGAAGAAAAAGACAAAGAGACACACAAAGAGAAGGAGAATTGCCATTGTGTTCTTAATTCTTCTCTACCTTACAAAAAAGGACAATGACATGGCGAGAACGAAATGGGATAATAGCTTTCTAGCCTTTCTGAATGGTCCACTACACAACAGAAAATCTTAAGGCTCTATGCTTCTGCCATTTTAGTAAGTTAAAATCGCGCCCAGAATGTTTCTACGTAGAGATCTAAAGATCCTTCTTTTTCAAAAAAGGCTTAAAAAAGTGGTTCACCGTGCTCGTTTTCGAGATAATGCGCTTTGAAGACCGTGCGTTTTTAGGAGCTGCGGCTTTCGTTATTTTGAGACCATCTTAGCTTACAACTATCAGCAATACAAAAAGCTACGTTAGTGAAATTTAGATCACATAAATGTACTCAATTCAACAGAACTAAGTACATTAAGTAAACTTTTGCTGCTGATATCGTTCTTTGAGGTAGAATAGGCCTTGAAAAAGATTATATTTTAGGCTTGCCTGTCCTCATTTGAGGAAAACGTCGATCGCACGAGAGCAGAAAAGGCGAAATATTTGAAACTTCTCACTTACAAATTTCTTTCATTTTGTTCTTTTTAAACGTCGCTTTTTACATGCACCGAATCTAATTGCTGAATCAAGTGCATGTAAAATGCGACGTTTAAATCAATTAAATGCGACATATTTCAATTAAATGCGAGTTCAGTCGAATATTCGACTGATCCAGTCGAATATACGACTGAAGTTCGACAGTTGATTTAAACGCCGCATTTTACATGTGCCGAATCTAATTCATAAACTATGTTAAATTATATTTTACCCATAACACAGTTTTGTGCTGCATGACATGCGCACAACAAGCTGAAGGGAATTTTTGGCGGCAGTTGCAGCAAGAGATGTGATGTATTATGTAGAAGGAAGGCTGTCGAAGATGCCAGTATGTGTAGTTCTTGCTTCGCTCCGATTGTGTAATGTAGTTATGCAAAACCAATTAAGCTTAAGTTTCGTCCTTCAATCAAAAACCGCTCTGTGTTACATGACATGCGGAGTAGGAAAGCAATATGGCGACTGTTGAGTATAATAGTGTGTGCGGTGGTTCTTACTTCTCTTCAGCAAAGTTATGTAGAAGATGGAGAACGAAGTCTATGAACTTGAATTTGAACAGGAGAGTGAAACGAAAATCAGAGTTTAAGAGGCAATGCACTGCCATCTGCATTATAAATCGCCCCATTCTGTTTGCTCGAATGGTGTTTGAAAGGTATGAATGATCTTAACGCAAAATGTGCTTCTTATCATTGTCAGCCGCATTGGTGGGAAACTTGGAGCGGTGTCAGCTGGGAATGAACACGTCGCTCGCGCTCAGCAATTTTATTCGGCAAAAAATGCGACGTTTAAATCAAATCAGCCGAACTTATTCATTCAAGTCGACTAAAACTAGTATTTGATTCGGCGCATGTAAAATGCGACGTTTAAACCGGGCCTTAGAGAGTAAACTGCAGGTGAAGTTAACGCAACCGGTACCAAGCTTCCTAATTTGGCCCCCCGAAAAAATTCTTTAGGGGCGAATGACGTCATCTCCATGTTCGTCCATGTACTTTCTTTCGGGTGTTGTGCAATATTGCGGACTCTAGCGGATAAGTTGTTAGTTTGAAGTTAGTGTTAACGGCTCTTATTAACCTTACAGACTTGCAGCTGTCTTCACGAAATGTGTACGACTTTTCGTATGAACACAAAGCTGTAGTTTGACTGGTTGTTGTTTACCCTCTTCTCTTCGACCAAAACCAACGCTGCTTTCTGCTGAATATATCAACGAAGGATATGTGTAGTTTTACTTGGCTGGCCTAGATTTCTGTGCGCAAAATGTGCAACATAAACCCAGCGAAAGTGTTTACATAGGAAAAGAGTTCAACTCCCACAGGATTGCTTTGGTTCACCAACATGTCAGTCCGTCTCCGTCTCATTGTTTCGGAAATGAAAATGCTCAATAGCTGTTCCCCCAAAGCCAAGGCGATTCAAAGTCGTGTTCGTAAACAGAATAATTGTCCTAGTGTTGGTAATAAAGCACGTCGTCTCGCATACCGACGGAACAGGCAACGTTTGTGTCGATTTACACGGTCCGGAATCGCATGAGTTCCGGTCAGTATAAAACATGGACTGCGGACTGCGGTCTGCGGTCTGCGGTCTGCGGACTTCGGACTTCGAACTTCGGACGTCGGACTTCGGACTGTGTCTAAAACACGGACTGAGGTATGAAATGCGGACTAAGCATTACGGACTGGGTATAAAACACGGACTCAGGTATAAAACGCGGACTGCGGACTAAATGCGGCCTGCAGACTACAGTCCGTGTATTATACTGACCGGTCGTGACTAATATTACGTAATACATGTATAAACGAAAACGAACCCACTCGTATGCACGTGCATACGATCAATTCATTTGTTTTCGCCCCTGCTGGAGGGAGGCCAATTTCACGTCTACTTAACAGCTCAGGCACAAAATGCTGTTCCGAGAATTTTTGCTTTTTTAACATACCAAACCTACCAATACTCGAACGCATCCTTTGATCTACGATTACTACTAGTTTACCGAAATATTCCGTTTGGATGAAATTTTCCCAAAATGTCACATGGCTACCAAAGGATGAAGAAACCCGTTCATCTATTAGTAAATGTCAATATCAGCTTCCATTTTTAAGAAAACGGCGTCATTTCTCTGCTGACAGTTCAATTTTGACCTGTTCTCAACTGTATTAGGTAACCCGGACAATCAATTGGTCTGTTTTGTACGTCTCGTATCAGACGAATAATGATATGTCTGTTTGATGCGTCATCCAGATACACTAAGTTGTTAAGTCGTCTGCCGTCGACTTGTTTTCAATATCATGTATAAAGTTAAAGTCTGTGTATAAGCCAAGTGGCTTATCAGGCCGGATCTTATCCCGGTTAATCCTGTAGCATGAAACGACTTGAAGTATTTCTACTCCCCCCTGGATGAGATGTTAGTCTATCGCAGGGTTACCCCCAGCATTAAATTCGCTCGTACCCATTTATACACCGGGGTGGAGAGAGGCACTGTGAAAGTGAAGTGTCTTGCCCCATAACACAACACGATGTCCCCAGCCAGTATGACGTGTAGCAAGACTTATTTTAAATCTTCTTGCCTTGATTTCCAGTTCCTCCTCAAGTGAAAAATTCTTCTCCTCCAAGGGTCGTCAAACCCGTTGGTGAAGAAGAAGTCAAACTGGTCTGTAACGTGAGAGATGCTCAGAACTACACGTGGTATAAAAACGGTAAAGCCATTCTTCAATCGTCCGGACGTTACACAGTAAGGAGTAAGAGATTTCTACGAATAACCGGCCGCGTTCAAAAATCCGACAGTGGAGTGTTTGTTTGCGTGGCAGCGAACAGTTATGGAAGTGCAAACTGCACCATAAGATTGATAGTTGAAGGTATAACTTTTTTTTTATCTAAGTGGCCGCAAACTTATTTACTAAAGGTATTTATACCATGCCATAAAAAAATACAACCAATCAGAGTGCAGGAAAGCAGTTGTATACTCGACGGTATTACGCCCAACCTTTCCATCGTGCGTCGCGCGTATATCGCATGTGTTGTGCTGGTCACTGTATTTTTCCATGGCATGGTAAACCGTATAAAACAGTTATGCAGTGATTTCTCGTGGCCCACCATGGAACATCCAACTTGTTCCCAATATTTTCTTGGTATACACACTCACATAAAGGTTCGTGTGAGAAAATACAAGTGACCCATGGGATATTTCATGCTATACTACTCAAAAGTGTTGCATAACTAGTATGAACAGGCCTTACATTGTTTCTATTTTTAAGCATACAAAGTCTCCATACAAATCTCTATAAATTTGGGTAAAAAATTTCTCCGCATATCTCGCATAAGAAAAATTGCTGTGACCAGAATTTTGGCGAGAGTCTTTGCATATTTACCTTCTTTCATTTCCCAGATTCTGGACTTTATCTATTGACCGGTTTTGATTTTTATTTTGATCTACTTTGAATTACGTGACACTGAAAACCAGCAATTGTTCATTGCTTTACCCCCCTCCCGTTCCTTCCAACAGCAACAACAACAACAACTTTTATTATGACTAGCATATTTACAATTTTGCAGAGCAAGTAAAAATTATCAATCTATCAGTTATCCAATCTATCATCCCGCCCTGTAATTTTTTTCCTTTCCCAAGAAGTTTGAGAAAATAGTTTTTGCGTAAACTTACTCTCTGAACAGGACCGTAGCTGCTAACAGGGGGGAACCGAGGCACTTGCTTGGGTAAAGAAAAACATGTATGTGTTCTAGGTTTCTTTATGAGGCTAATGACCAAATGACGAGAACTCTTCCGCGATAGTATTTGATGATTAGTATATCTAACACGCTCATTTTGTTGATTTTCTCTTTATTTAGACCCAACAGTTTCACCTACGAACATTACAGGAGGTACAGCTTATTATTACATCCTCAGATTTAATTACAAATCTTTTATTTTCCATCACGGTCCAGTTGTTCGGAAGCCGATTAGCGCTAACCCAGGGTGACATGTTTATCCGGGTTTCTTTTTCCTTTGTTCAAAAGCATTTTCTCCGATCATCAAATTCAAGACAAAGAATAAACTGAATTTGCTATTTAGGTCATGAATAAACAAGACGAAGGACTTTCTGAAAGTCTATAACTAGTTGTACTTGATTAAAGAGAAGGAATTCTAATAATATCGCTTCTTTTTGGAATCTACATGTGGTGTTCTGAAAGAGTGGGAGAAATGCGTTATTCCCAAATGTGATTTAAGCATACATTTTGTTGCACATGTCCTGAATGTCCCGTATTACCAGCATCTGTGATGACTTTCAACATAAAATGAAAACCGCTCTAAATAAGAAATCTACTCTGTTCTATGCTTCTGTGAAGTTAAAAACGCTGTTTACTTGTCAACTTTACAGAAAAGCCACAATTCCTTTATCCAACGAAAATGGAGGCGATAAAATCGGCTTATAAGGAAGGCGACAAGTTTACACTGACGTGCGAGGCCAAAGGTGTCCCAGCTCCGGTAGTCACGTGGTACAAGGATGACAAGGTGTTTCAAGGAAGACACAGAGCCGGCGAGTTTATAGCAACAAAGCAATACGACTACGTTATTAACTTCTTTGGAGTGGATATCGCTGATGAGGGGAATTACACATGCATCGTATCGAACATGTATGGCCGATTAACATATTCGTACAACTTTGACGTAATTGGTAAGTAGCACGGAACGTTGTTCTCTTTTCACTTTATAGAAGCGCAGTTTAAAAAATTCACTGTATAGAAGAAATCATGTAACCTGCGACCAGGCGTTCTTTTATTCTAATCTTCCGCTGCCGCGAAGAAAATTGAAACGCCTGAAGGTAAGTGTTTTGCGTCGTTCTGTGATTGGCTCAAAAGCCTCGCATGACACTCTTTGTAGCCAATCATTGAGGGGAAGCATGCTGTTTGTTTTTTGTTTGTTTTGGTCAGGCTGTTGATTAGGAGAAAACCAACATCAATCCTGATTGAATGAGACGTTAGCACGTTTTTCCGCGTTAGCCTTTGTTGCCCACTACAGAGATCAGGTTTTAGTAATCAGTAGAATCGTGATGAAAGCGAGTTATATACTGACAATATTCCCAGATTTTCATTGTTTGTATTTGCGATTCATCTGTAAAATGATTGTTGTATTGTAATCTTTAAATTTGTAAATAAGTAAGAATCTCCAAAACATTGTGTGACGTTTGCGTGACACGTGCGTGACCCAGCACCTTTAGACAGTGCTACAAGGTAGTTATCAATCAATGTACGTGAATGTCATTACAGTCGAAGTCTTTGGCGAAGAAGCTATGCCTTTACACTGCCTTTTTTTCTCCTAAAGAGAAAATCCGCAGCGTTCCTCACATATTTATCATATGGGAACAGGAAGAACCTGTCTATGCTGGTAGCAACCTTGAACTGCACTGTATTGTACTCACAAAGGATCCCGATACTAGATATCGTTGGTATTACCGTGATTCTGACGTCCCGGATGACAAGAAGTTAGGCACTCTCATAAACCAGAGCCTGTACGAACTAACGCAGCGTCAAAACGGCGACCAAAATGGCCAAAATGGCCAACGTTGGCCAAAATGGGAGCTAAAACTGAAGTTGAAAAACGTGTCTGCGGCTGATTCCGGACAGTATGCATGTCAAGCTGAAAACGTTGTTGGTAATGATACACGGTTCACCCACCTCAATGTCACAATCAGACCCATTACCCCGTCAGCAACAGGTATGTAAAGGAAAGTGTTTGACCGACGAGAATAAGCAATACTTTAGCCATAGTGCTCTACCGTAAGATCTCCTCGACGCAGTCCAATAGAAATCAATGCCAGCGGCTAACCTGTGAAATGCCGGACAGGTTGAGATGAGCCGGTCATGAAAACGCTGGCCGATCTCAGTACGTCAATAACTCATTAAGCGTGCGCAATTTACAACATTCACCAAGAGATTTTTTAAACTGTTCAAATAGAATTCTTATTTGTTGACTAAGGTCGGACTAAACTAAGAAATATTTGAGTCGATGACATTTCCCACCGACTTTGCAACCAAATGTCCATCCAACCAAATGTTTTTCTTCTGGACTTAGTACTAAGTCAATAAGCTAGGGTTTAGGAAAACCCCGCCTTACGAGCAGCTTAAGAAAGCTCAGTCGTTGACTTAACGTAAGTATTCTTGCGGATAAAGGACTGTGCAACAATTACCAGGAGGGGGGCTGTAAAACCAGAAAGGGGGGGCGCACACCAAGTAAACTCATACCCTAAAGGAAAGGGGAGTAACGGTTACATGTAAACGTCTCTTTGAAAAGTAGGGTGGTGGTATCTCATTTTCTTATGGGCAAGATGACTTAAAGATTCGAATACCACTTATGTCTGACTAACAATGATACTCATTTATTTCTTGAACTGTCTATAAAAGACAGGAATTGCACCGAGCTAAAATGCACTCCGGTTAGCCTAAACACCACTTTGGTTAGCCTAACCAACACCGCAGGTAGCCTATATGGCAACATTGTTTGCCGGAGAAGCGCTCTGGTTAGCCTCCAGTGGTTTTGAGTCAGCGTTAGCTAAAATTAGAGCTTACTTGGGAATGGTTACTTGTAGGTCTTTGATAGGGTTGCAGTTCCCGTATTTAGCTGCATGTTTAACTGAATGTATTTAGCGGCCAGTTTTTCGTGACGTTTTTGTTGACTAGTTTCCTATACAATTTATATATTGAAGATTGTCAGAATTGCGATGATTAGGGACGCGAGAGCAGTGTAAGGGAATCTGCAGGATTTAGCAGATTGATTGATGATCGATCCATTGATTGATTGATTGATTGATTGATTGATTGATTGATTGATTTGGCTAACTGGCTGATGATTGGTTAATTGAATGATTGATGATTAATTGATTGATTGATTAGACTGACTAATGATTGATTGATTGTTTTGAATGACCTATGACTGATTGAATGACTGACCGACCGACCGACCGACCGACCGACCGATCGATCGACCGATCGATCGATCCATTTATTAATTCGCAGTTTTGAATAGATAAAGTGTCTGTCTCTATTTAACAAGTTTGTTTTCATATTTTTCTCAGGTGCGCCAGTGATCACCACTCTGGTAGATACGCGTACCCCTGCCTCAAAACATGCGCAGTCAGATCCACCTTTATTAACACCGCTGGAGATCGGCCTGTTTGTCGCGGGCGCCGTCATCATGATAGTGTTGATCGTCGCTGTCCTTTGCGTCTGTATACACATGAAGAAACGTAGGAAGAGTATGAAGCTACCGGACGCTAAATACGACGTTGCTAGGGAAAGTGTTGTCATTGAACCACAAAGTTTCTCCCGAAGGACGGCATCTATGTCCTCGACTGGATCAGCGGCAGCTTTGTTCATGCGACAGAGGAGTATTCGTGGTCGCCTGGAGTCGAGGCTAACACAGGTAAGGACTGGTGATGAACAATTTAAATAGCTCATAGGTAACGCTGTGGTGTTTTGGGTTAAAGGATGAGTTAAAGGACGAGTTTGGAATGGGTGTTTAAATTAGAATAATTCCATTGAATGGTGTAAAATTAGAACTTGAATGTTAATCATGTGACGGACCGTAGAAAATGCTGCAAGTGCACGTGAAAGAAGGAACCGATCAGATATTTAAGCAAACACCAACAAGTCAAACATGTTTATGATTGTTATCTTGCCTGTCTCACACTCATGTGACTCTCTTTAGGTGTCGGAAATCGAGGTGCCGTATGACGAGGCTTGGGAGCTGGATAGAAGCCAGTTGGTTTTCTCTGAGATACTGGGCGAGGGAGCGTTTGGCCGAGTTCTTAAAGCAGAAGCTCTTGGTCTGGGTTTCACGGTAGCTGTCAAGATGCTAAAAGGTGAATAAAGTGACCAGTAGACCTGGTAATCTGGCATTCCCTTCCGCTAATTCTCAACCGACTAACTGAGGGACTAACTCTTTCCCGGGATCTTACTCAGAATAAGCGCTCGCCGAGGAGAGAACCATCTTAGTTTCCAAGACTACACGTGGTTTCAAAACAGATCCATTTTAGTTTTGTTACATGGTTGCTTATCGTCGTCATATCTTTAGTTTCTGAGTTTACGCTCATTTCCCTTCTTTCCTTTTTCCTCTACATGTATGCATTTTCCTTTCAACATGGTACGACCACTTAGCTAAGAGTAACTTGTTGTATTTAAAGGCATTAATTACAGTAACGGAATTTCCGCGTTATACAGGTCTGGATTTAGTTCTTATCAAAGACTGGGTGAGAGCACGATCCGGCAAGGCTTTGAAACACGACCGAAGAAATACCATACCCCTCGTTACTTTAAGAGTCTTGTTCAATTCAAAGATTCCTTTTTAAACTTCATCAGTGTTACCCGTAGAATGTAAAGGTGCCTTCACGTTCGTGATTCACAAAGATGGCCTTCGCCACTATTTCCTTCTGAAGCAAGGTAATTTCAAGTAATAGGGCTTCTTCGAGATCCAAATCCAAGATGGCGGTTACTTCGCTAGTTAGTGTTACTGTCTTGAAATGAAAGTACTCATTTGAGGTTAAGCACACGATCATGCTATCAATTTCATTGTAACTTATCGTTGCAATTTGCAGAGGATGCAACAGATCAAGAATTAATGGATTTGGTGTCAGAGATGAAGGTGATGAAAACAATAGGAAAACACAAGAACATCATTAATTTATTGGGAGTCTGCACTCAGGAAGGTAATGTTCCTCCATCTCTTGCGATACAAGGTTCCTTTGCACCATTTACGGGGTATATAGATTTCTTTGGTTGTCTTTTATTCGTTAATTAAGCCCGCACCATTTTGAATGTCTGGAACCGAAACACCTTTGGAAAATGGACAGGTACATGTGACTGGAAGTTCTGAACATTGCTCAGTCCCAGACCTTGCATTACAGACTCCGAATGAAACAAGATAGATGCGGCTTGGCAAACAAAAACAAACAAAATACATAGCACAAAATACACGATACAAAACAGTACCGACTTTACCTTAAAAAGAAGCAGCGTGGAGGGGTTAGGAATTGTAGTTCTAAGCAGGTTTCCGTAGGCAATAGACAAGTTTGACTTGTCGGAATAGGAGGTACTGATGAAAGCTAGTGTTGGTGGGCGAATTATGTTATAGTTTTCACCTCACGTTAGCTATGGCTGGGGCGGATCTAGGGGGGGGGGTGGGTTCGGGGGATTCGGTCGAACCCGGTCGAACCCCCTTACTTAAAAAAGAAAATTGAGACGTTATAACTAGCTGACTTGGCCTCAAAATGCCGGAAATCCCTTTTATCCGAGGACATCAATTTTAATAATTTTCTGCGTGAGGATGCTCCAAGAGCCCCAACAGAGGACCTCCTTCGGCAGTCCGTACCTCGAACCCTCTTCTCTAAAATCCTCTATCCGCCTCAGTTAGGTATTTAGTAAAACTTTGAAACCTGCACTTCAGTAATAATGATAATTGCGAAAATTATCACTCTCGGGCATACAGCTTTTCATTTTAGTTTTCTCTTGCTGGTGAATTTGGAAAGGAAAACCTGCCCTTTTTTCCAGGCTTTGTGTCATTCTTGCCTCTTGTTTTCAGGCCCCTTGTTTGTTGTGGTAGAATACGCGGCCCTTGGCAACCTGCGTCAGTTCCTACAAGAAAGAAGACCTGGGTTAGAATATCATGATGATGTTGATGCCCAGTCTCCGAAGCAACTCACTGTTCAAGATCTGCTATCTTTCTGTTATCAAGTAGCAAAGGGAATGGAATTCCTCTCATCAAGGAAGGTAAATACTTCACTTATTCAACACTGTGCAAATCCTTTCAATGTATATGCGAGTTACAGTGTCTCTCTTATTTATACTCCCCTGCCTGCACTCGGTAACAAGAGCCGTCTCTGGCAAACCTTCGTTGAAGCACTAGTAAATTTCCGATTTTTATCGCCCAGTCTAACGGTAGCAAAAGTGTTCAAAGCTACTTTGCAAATTGTCACGTGTGCGAACGAAGACGTATTTCCGGCTACAAGCGCCAACCGGAAATACGTCTGTGTTCACAGGCTACGTCATCATGGACTGATCAGTAGCTTAGCTGCGTCGGAGAAGAAGCTGTGAGCTCGATCCGGTTGAGAAGACCGCAATTTGTCAAGTTTATAACAGCAAAAATAGAGTTGGAAAGAGGAGGAAAAAAAAGGCAGATAGCTGGGAACCCTATGAAGAAACCAGCCGGTTTATGGTTTCTTTTGATTACATAGATTGATTTAACCTTGAATTTAATACGTTAGACCTTTGTGTAAAATCTTGATCGATCGCATTGGTAAATAAGGTCCGTTTATTATTAGGTAATTTAATATAGGAAGTAATTGTACTTTTATAACTTCACAAAAAAGAAGAAGTGAAGGAGACTTTATACATACTCTACCAGACCAAATCCCTGAGAAATGACTGTTTCTGCTAGTTCTTAACTTGGAACTTCTGGGAGAATGTGGGAAGAGTTATGAGAGTATACTTTGCAGAATTATTAGCTAGAGAAATGATGTCTATTATATCTGTTATTCGACAGTGCATTCATCGAGATCTGGCAGCTCGAAATATTCTGGTGGCTAAAGATAGGGTCATGAAGATTGCTGATTTCGGTCTTGCAAGGAACGTGCATGAAGACGATTATTACAGAAAAACAACAGACGTAAGTAAAATAACACATTTATTAATCAGAATAATGTGAAAATAATTCCCCCGTCGCAGCCAAGTGATCTGAGGTGAAAATAGACGAACTTTCCTTTTGAGGATAGGATGCTAGTCTATTACCGTTAAACCCACCCCCCACCCCCACCGTTTTATTTATACACCCAAGTGGAGAGGTCAAGGGGCTCTGTGAGAGCAGAGTGTCTTGCGCAAGAACATAACAAAATAACCCTGACTAGGATGGGATTCAGTCCTCTGGATTTGGTGTTAAACCATGACCGGAAAGCAGCTCCTGGTTTTGAGATTTCATGTTTCATAGCTCTCTTGTTTTTCCTCTCTCCTTTGCTCAGGGAAGACTTCCAGTGAAGTGGATGGCGCTTGAGGCATTGATTGACAGAGTCTACACCACCCAAAGTGACGTGTGAGTGTAGGGTGCCGTGTTGTATGATTCCCTCTATATCTCCCGTTGTGTTGTCCAATCAAACTGTTTTATATGCATTTCTGATGCACATCAGGAGCAGTTCAGTGCTTGATGTAATATATCAAACACGAGAGACTGTGTTTTATTGGGATATCCAAGCACCGAGAAGAGAGTTGAAAATACGACGCGTAGCGCAGAGTATTTTTGACGAAATTCGAGGTGTTTGGATAGCCGATGAAACACTGTCTCGAGTGTTTGATATGTCTTCTCAATCGAAACAGAATAAACTCGTCAAAATTTATGCTAATTACGACCGGGTATCCAAACCTCCTTCACGGTTGTGATTTTCTTTGGTTTACCTTGATGAATTATTAATGAGTTTGAGACATATTAATCCCGAGCCTTAGGTTTTTGGAAATGTTCATTATGATAAGTGAAGAACCCTTATACGAGATGGTTTTACTGAGAGATTGTCTCTCCCAATTAACGCTCTTGAATCCGCCCTGTATCTTGAACACACTTCCTTCTTTCTTTGGATATTTTTAACTTTGCTATTTCCTTTTGTTTATTTAGGTGGTCGTTTGGAGTGTTGACGTGGGAAATTGTAACATTTGGTGAGTGACCAGTATATTTATTTTTATGGTTAAAAAGGTCATGCAACATGTTCTACCAATATTGCCATTGTGCTGGTGTCAGTTTAAACGTCAATACGTTTCGTGGAGTGATCTTTCATTACCCTCTTTTATGATTTTAAGGTGGCTCTCCATATCCCGGCATACCAGTGGAAAATCTCTATGGGCTGCTCAAGTCCGGTTATAGGATGAAACGACCAATCAATTGCGACAGAGAATTGTAAGTTACATTACTATCCCCCAGTGGCTGGTTAAACTTTCTTTGAAAACAACTTACAAAATGATAGGCTGGATATGACAGTGAACGTGTTGGCGAAATGTACTGATGATGTGGAGTGAAGTTGCTTTCTGCAGGAGTGATTCGAGAGCAGGGTCGGCATCGCGACCTCTCGCCTCATTGTGTTACAGTGCGTATGGAAGTTTGCTTTTTTCAAACAATTGATTTCTCATTTTGTTGCAATTTGATTACCGTAGGTATCAGCTCATGCTAAACTGCTGGAGTGAGTTTGCCGACAAAAGACCAACTTTTCCGGATCTTGTGGGAGAATTCGATCGTATGATAACGATGCTTTCAGACAAGGTAAACGTTATTGTTAGAAGAAGAATGATTAGGGACTTTTTTTAAGCCTGAAGCTTTCGAGGAATTTTAGCTCGAGTTGTCAAGCTGTCACACTTCTTCGACTTCTGCATAGGCAGCATTTATACGTCTTACCTACACTAGTTACTCTAAATCTCAAAATACGTTCAGTGTTCTGTGACATTTTATAAAGGTCAGTACACATCAGGAGACATATTGCGGGGACATGTTGCAGTGGACGTTTTCTTCGTGTAACATGCCCGATTTTTCAAGAAGCGTTCTCGTCCCCGCAACCTGTTGCATGCAACTCAGCTGGGTTGAATTTCTTGCGTCCTGAAGCAGGGACAATGTCAATGTGGCATACTGTACACTGTAGACTGCTCTTCAGTACAAACTGTCGCTGCTACAACATAGAAATGAACCAATATCCGCTTTGTGTGCACCTGCTCGCGTACTGACTGCACAGTCCCTACAACATGCTTCCTATGCGTACACTCGAAGGGGCTTGTCTCCGCTTCACATCACCGAAAGATGTCCGTAGTGTGTGCCGACCTCGAAGCGGTGATAAAACTCTTCTCGCTACATACAGAGGCAGACTGGACGAAAATTGTCTAACCCGCAATCAATTCCTCCCACCTGCTATAACAAGAAATTTATGTTTCTACAAGGCACTACGGCTAATTTATAAAAAAGTATAAAAACTATTGCCCCAAAATTGTGTGGCTTTAAAAATACTCTTTTCCCTTGCGTAGGAATATCTTGACCTTCAGCCACCACTTGTGAGTCCACTGTCGGCAAGAACACCTTCATCTTCCGAAGAAGACAACGTCTTCGGAAGTTCGGAAAACGTGTGTGATTTGTCGAAAAGTAGCAACAGTTTGAATTTTCACGACGGGGAAATCTCTGAAGATGGCGCGCATGATGTGGGACACGGTGAAGATGGTGATGGCTACGCTGACATTCGCCGCCAGCCCGTCAATGAGCCACTTCTTGATTCCTGTGGAAGCAAAACGTCGTTAGCTTCTAAATCTTCACTTTTCGCCAAACGAAAACTCGACCAACTCAACGGGAGCATCGTCTCGCTTTCCTCGCAACTAAGTAAACAATTTCGTGGGCTAGAAGACAACGAAGAGCACAATAAAGAAGAAAATGTCGGTCTTTTAGATGAGGAAGTCGATCAAGGAAGCGACGATGCTTTTGAAACTGGTGACATCAGAAATTCGAAAAGTTTACCGGAGCCATCACAAGGTGGTCGCGCCTCAGGAAGACCACAAGACAGCGGTGCCATGGAAACAAGTCTGGATTCCGGAGAAATTGATCCTGCTGTATTGATCGAGTACGCACGCCCAGGAAAGACAAATCCCACAAGAAGACCCTCCAAACAGAGCGATGTCTAACGTTGAAGCAATTAAAAAGAAACCTTGGAAACTACAGATAGATGTGTTTGAATATGCGAGGTGACTGTTTCTTATCTTTGTCTTTAACGGAAATGCTCGTCACTGGAAAGTCCTCGCCTTAAATGGATTCTTGGCGACGTAGTAAAGAGCAGCAGAACATATCCGAGGAAAGAGAAAAAAGGATCAGAGCCATGCTGCCTCGCATCGAGACCTTACCGAGCTTTTGATGCTACCAAGTCTAGCTGCTCTTATATATTGGCACCTGCCTCCAAACAAACGGAACTTTCAGATACCGACAATTTTCGACTAGGAAATGTCAATTACACGAATGGAATGCATTCAATTACCAAGCATACACTTACCGTTAGCTTGTGACGTCACTTACATATGTATGGGTAAGCAAAATCGCACACCAACCTCGTTCTCAGGTTCTCTCTCCTCTGCTTCCCTTGGTCGTTGGAAGAAAGACCCTGGTTGCGGCTGGTCACGTGACCACCCAGAATCTGGGTGGTAAAAAAATCTGTTAGGTGGGAGGGGTGGCAGAGTGTTTTGATTGTTGCTGTGAAAAACTTTGTGGGTTTCAAAAACTCGAGCAGTCGCTAACAACTACCCGCTTTATCGGGATTTAATGTGGAATTTTGCCGATGAAGAATGCTACACTATTTCTGCCGTCTCCAAAATATGGAAGACTTTCGTTCACAACTAAGAAATTCGGCAGCCGAATGAAGCTCAAACTTTTCGACAGTTAGCACATTAAAACGTCAGGTACCGAATCGAAGTGAAACCAGTGGATTAGTCTCTTGAATCTTTGAATTCGGAGGTAATTTATTTTCATCGTGAGCAGCATTTTGGATGTTAAAAAGTATTTCTGTCCCACGGCCGATTAGCCAAGTATTCTGACTTGCATTTGATTGACAGCAATGTAAAATGATTTACAGTTTTGTTGACTTAAGCCTGCACTATACATGTAATACAGTTTCATCAGCATCAGGTTTATGTAAATTATATTTAGACAGATTTTTAAACACGGTTCATTGGCACAGTCAAGATTTATACTTTGCCAGATGGTAAATAAAACACCGCTTTATATAGCGAACAATGTGCAATGAGGCTAATTCATGCAGCATGAAACAGCGAAACAGTTTTACTTTTTAGTAATTCAACCGGCTGGAATTGAAATCAGAGTGATACTGGATTTATATAAATATATTTCGTCTGACCTGTGTGAAACAGTAAGACTGGAGAATTTCGAAGGCGTATTTGCCTGTGTGTGGTTTAATATAGAGATGACCAGCGATGACCAGCGATCGCCTTTCTTTCGCTTCAGTTGAGGTCTACAAAAATTATTCGTTAACTCTACCCCCGTGGAAAAGTTTGTGTCACAGGTGGTCACGTGACCAGCCGCAACCAGGGTCTTTCTTCCAACGACCAAGGGAGGCAGAGGAGAGAGAGCCTGGGAACGAGGTTAATCGCGCACATTTTCATTTTGTGCCGGACAAGCAAATATAGATCTTCTCAAAGAAGATGTAAAGACTAAGGTTGTAACGTTCCTTTACTCCCCGCTACTCTTTTCCTCCAAGGTTTATACCAGTCCTTACGTATCGCAGATACTCAGGAAGTTACTCAGCCAAACAACTGTATTCGCCCTGTGAACCGTAGAGGAGCGAGGCGAACTAGAATTTAAGAGGGAGGACCTAGTTAAGGGTTCTTCTACCCTAAATATTGTAGTTAATAACAAAGTTGGCTGCCCTTTCTCTCTCTCAGCTTGGAAGTTGGGGAGGAAGATAAATATTTGCTAAGAGGGCATGAGATTTTTGTCGTAGACAGTAAGTGTGCAAGCCGTTTGCCAGACTGTTACAGGTTTTTGTTTGTTTTCCTAACGAACAACTCACCCCTTTTATAAAGGAATTTTTTATTTATTTCTTACTATTTTTAAATGGTAGAAAAACATCAGACTACACCGAGAGTCTGATGAGATTTAACTGATTGCTGAGAATTGGTCAAAATTTTGACTGCCAGCTGAGAAATAATGGTTGTTGTTGTTTTTTTTTTTTATATTTTTTTATCTTATTATTTTTCTTTTTTAATAGATGATATTTTACAGTGATAGCTGAGATCTGAGATAGCACAATGTAGTGATAGCTGACTGAGAACGTAGTCTGACAATTTGATAACTGAGATTCCAGCTTCCCAATTAGGCCCGTCCACCCCACGCCGGAGAAATTTGAAAACCCAGCTTTATTTCTCCGGTGAAGCCTACCGTCCACACTAATTCCTCACGAAAACGGAGCTTTTCGAAAACGCTCCACAAACCGGAAGAATATGAAAACGCCGGATTTGCGTTTAGTGTGGACGGAAAACATTTTGAAAACGGAGCTTTTCGAAAACGATGACATTACGATATACATGTGATTTCCCTACCCAAGTCTTCCTCAAACACAAATCCAAAATGGCAAAGTGTGGACGAAAAACATTTGATGCGTTTTCAGCGTGAAAACGCCGCTTGAAATTCTTTCTGCGTAGTGTAGACGGGGCCTTAACGGAATTAAATTGTAACTTTTGTTTTCAAATTCAAGTGGAGTCGTGCTTCACGATGAAGTCTATATAGGGCTAAAACAAGATCAATAGTATAACAAGGAAATATTGCATGAAGGGAACTTTGGTTGGAAGCGAGGGAAATTTACCACGAAACGAATGAAAATAATACAAAAATTTCCTGGCTTCCATCTCGAACCTTTGGGACAAATATTGTCCTTCTCTCAATTGTACATTGGGAGTTACAGAACCCGTACCTGTCCTGTTCACACCAAAATTCAAATCCCCTAATGGAAAGCGTGATTTTATCTTTAGCTTAACGTATTTAGTTGGTTCAAACGGGGAATGCGGTCGATGCAACCTCGTTTTAGCGAAAAATTTCTTCGGGAAATAAGTGTTAGTTTAGGTCTTAAGTACAGATCCCGTTTTCAAGAATGCGTCCGTGTTTACCAGCAGATAGGTTACTAAGCAACACTGTTAACCTAGTGGCACTTTCTGATTGGATAATACGAAAAGTGTTCATATTCTTTGTTCTTGTTGGAGGATTTGAAGAAAAAGACAATGATTTCCCGAAATGTGTTCAGTAATGTTAATATGGTAATAGTCAAAATATCTTAAACCGCACGCCTCAACAGTAAAATTAATGCATGCGTTTTAAAACTCTCAAAGAGTATAAATGTCTGATTAAAAGGTCACGGAATAATTGTTTTCGTTGTGTTAAAATTGCCTTAAACAATCAAGTGAATGAGTGTAATACATTTTGTGCCCAGAGCAACTCCAATTTCTTAACCGATGGGGCTTAGACGCAAGTTGCGCTAAGCTGGAGTTTCGCCAGGAGCCTTTTATGGGCTCCTGGTTTCGCGTATAACCGCGTGGGTTCGCGCGGCACAGCAGCGAGGGAGCATCGAGGGGATGGATGAAGGGATAGGGTTACTGCGAAACCAGAAGCCATAATCGGGGACAGAGACCGTAAGCGCGCGCCATTTCTAGTATTGGGACTGTCCCCATGATATGGGACAATTTTTCTATTTTTAGAACAAATTTTGCCATCGCATGCGGCACACGCGCGTTCATGCTGCAAGGATTTTTGCTGATGTCGCGCGGGGAAAATATCGTCCGAAATTCCCGAAATGTTTAATGCTTTTGGCCCACAACTCAATACGTTCATGTCTGTTGGAATTTTTACTTCAGTATTTTCGTCCTAAGCTGCTCCAGTTTGAGTGAAGTAAGACAGTGTCTAGTTTAATTATGTCCCGCTTTTTATCACTGACCAAGTTGTGTTCCGCTGCTTCAGGTTTTTACCAGAGCTCCACATTACTCAGCTCCACTCTAAGTTTCACATATGTTGAAGATTAACAGCTTTTCCATAATACAGCAAAAAATCTAGCTGGATATATTTGGACATAGCAGCGTTTCAGGACTTCAAAGTTTCCCTCCGCTTGCCACACGCCTGCGAGGATTTCGCCAGAGTCTATCTCGACCGAAGAGTAAAAAAAAAATTACAAGTTTGAGTTTCGCCTGAATTGTAAGCAACGCTTGATGTTTTATCAAGGCCCAATAAGTGATAATAAAGTTTATGTCTGTAGATGCAGCTCAATTTTGTTTGTGTAAAAATCCAATAAATTGTTTGTTGTCGATGAATAAGAACGTCCGCCGATGCGTGTTTTGTACAGTCAGTAAAACATGACAAATTGGACTTCCGCACTTTCGCCTGGAAACGTACATCGAACTCATATAATATCTCTAGTTTTAAATATGTTTAAGGTTGATAAATGTTTGAGAACATGTTAAACGCTTAGCTGAAAATATGTGAATACAGCAGAAATAATCGCCAAAGTTAGGATGACGCTTTCTTTAATCAACTCGAATAACGATTTTGACTTTGTTGGTTGAGTTATCAAAACTCCTTGTCTGTTTTATTTTCCCAGTGTAAAATTTCACTATGTTAAAGAAACACACATGATATTAGCAGCCTTTTGGCGTTGGTGAAAATTGTTGCAGCATCTCAGCACAAAACACAACGAAAGAAATTTTTGTCAAGATTTGTTGACAATTGAAAACACCGACCTCGGACTTGAAAGTGCATGCGCTGCACTATGCAAATGAGCTACCTGTACGCCTCAGACTTTCCTTTCAAAAACTTTTGCAAACTCGCCAAACAAACAGAAACAATAAAATCAAGCGTTGTTTGGGAAACTCTCAAATTAACTCGATACCAGAGTAAAGAGTTTTCTTACATAACTTTTCTTTACAGAACAAACGCAAACTCTTACTCACGGTACATCTAGCGCGAGCATATATTATTCATTCACAGCGCGAAATTGAAGTCTTGTTTTCGACCCTGAAAAACTCACCTTTTCCATTAGTTCAGAGCATAAAACTACACGTAAGAGCCCTGGTTCTTATTCCCTGTCTTATTCCCTGCCATCGCTGTGAAAAATCTGCAAGAGAATCTCGCAACTCTCACCATTTGATCACGCAACGTGACAAAGTCCACGCGAGAGCCCCCGACATGTGCGTGGATCCGCGCGGATATATGACGTCAGGATGGCGCAATTTGTTCTAAAAATAGAAAAATTGTCCCATATCACAGGTGCGCGCGGATCCCAAGACTTACGGTCTCCGTCCCCGATTATGGCTCCTGTGCGAAACTTAATTTCTTGAGAAAACTACCTTTGTGTCCAGTAACTAATTTCATTCCAAATCTCTCCTTTTTTCTGAATTCCCAATTCCCTCCATGCGATACGCCTGCAGGGAATCATGGTAGTTGTATTCACCGGATATTTGTTTTGATGAATACACCCTGCAGGCGCGTCTCATACAGGGAATTGGCCACTTCTCTCTTAAATGTAAGTCTGTCAATCTTGTTAATTCCATCCTCCGAAAAGTACAAATTTTCAGTTAAAAACAGGTCACGTGATCCCTAAGCGCAAAGGGTATATTCCACGTGATGGATTATCATTGAGAGGTGAAAGAAGGCAGAAGTGAACCAATTAAACAAAGCTGCATTAGGGAGGTTGGATTTTCCAAACGTTCACTGCAATAACTTGTACCTTTCGCGAAAATCATGGACAATAAAACTACACAATTTCTCAGCAAAGCATTTTTATTTCTTAAAAAAACCTAATTCATTCAAAACAAGTCTAAATAAATAGCAGCTCGGTAATATATAAATATGTAAAATACTATCGACCTCAGCAAATAAATGTATTGCAACCAAAATACATCATGTAGTTTTTCCACAAAACATTACATTTTATATTCAATATGAATAATCGGTAACCTTAGTATAATAATTCTACTATAAATATATTGGAAGAAAATGCTTGTTCGCCATACATGCAATCTGTCTTATATTTCATAAAATTCTCCGATGCTAGTTAGGTATGGGCATGATCGTCGCTGGGTAGACTTCTTAAATTGGGCAGGAGTGTCTGATTTCAACTTGCGTGTTGAAGCACGACTGTGGGGTGTCTTTTATGTCATAAACAACCTGGTCTAAGTAGTCCAGTAGCACAAAGTTACGTAGCTGAACTGCTTTACGAGCGCTGATACCTCTCGCACTCTGAAACAAACACGTGAACAAGGAGTTAGATCTGGGCTGACCAAAGCAAACGTTTATTTCAATTTGAAATTTTCTATTGCATTGCAATAGTAGAACAGCTTTCAACTGAGTGTCGTAAAACCAGTACCAAAATAATCACTGACTAATCACAAATTACACAGACAATCCAGACAATCCGATCTCAATCCAAATCTCAACACAAAGGCGAACGAGTCGCGATTGGTTTTGGTTTTACTCAGTCTGATTAAGTGACAACGTGCCAATCGCCTAGTTCTAACGAGGTAATGTAAACCGAAAGAAAATGCAAATTACCTAGGGAACTCACGTGAAAACGGCGCTATTAATTAACTCAAACTGTAAGCATAAAGTATGTCGTTAGAACATGGTAACAATAAACTTACTTTCTGATGAGCAGCCAGAGATGTCATGACGGTCATATTCACTGGCAAAGATGCTGTGATATTTTTACCACGTGTGTGAAGGGCCTGTATTGAGAAACGATAATACCGTAGATCAGGAGGAGTTAGGACGCAAAATACATCTTACTGTATTTCGTAATTGTATATTCTTCACTTGAAAAGGTAGTATTCCTAACTGGGCTTATCCAGCTATTTGACGGCATGTGGCCGCGCACTGACTAATGAAATAATCGAATCAGTAACCCCTGATGAATTAGAGCACGACATGATTCAGATAAACGGAAGCAGAACAAGCGTTTTGGGAGAAACTATAGCACTTTCTGCGTCAGGGAGAGACAGTAAATGGAGAGACATCAAATTTGATTTTGTGACAGAATATCAAAGAATCAAAATTGATATTTTTGTGAAATTCTGATGTTTTAGTCATTACTGCTCTTCTTTCTTCTCCTATTACAACATAATAAAGCAAGTTTGTAGCAATTTCTCGGTCATACTTATAAAAAATACGATATATACCACCCAAGAAAATGCTCTACCTCGGCAGCGTGGAGAGTTTGTTTTATAACATTCGGCTCAGGAGAATCACATCATAACACTTACATAGTTGTCGATGTCTTTGATTCTATTTTCCAAATTCTGAAGCAATCCATTGAGTGTCTTCTTCAATGTGTGGCCAGAGATACTGCAGTGAAATTTTGACCGCTTTTCGCTCTCCACGACAACTTTCAATGGCTCCACAAAGTTCTTCAGTGCTGTTATGCACTGAACAGCACGCTGGCTAGTACTCTAGTGATAAATATAGCTAAATTGCATTAGTACACCTAACACCCAGTGAACAAGTCTTTTATTTCGCAACACTGGAAGCAGTATTTTCAGTCGTTAAAGCTTTTTAAACGTTTTGTATTTGCTCAGGTTTTCAGTGGCAGTATTGACTACCGACAAACTTATGGTTAATAGAGGTGAATGGTTATAAAAACCTGTTGAATTGTATGTTTTTGTTCGCTTTTTCAGCCCACGTGCACAAAGCAACGTTTCGGTACCGTAGTATTATGCATAGTGTATGAGCGTAAAACAAGAGATTCGGCATGGTCGTGGACCTTCCGACATAAATCTTGGCACCTTTGTTTGCTCCTTTGACGTTTGCCGGGCTTCATAACCATTCCCCTCTATTATCTATGATAAACCTAAACCTGAACGTTTTAACCTGTCAAACTGGACAAAAATGAAAGCAACTACGATTCTTCATTCTTTTCATCCCTGAATGATTTGAAGCAAATAAATAAACATACACATCATGATTTTGTTTGGTTCTGTGAATAAAGGCTTTCTAGTTAGCTACCATTCAAAAAAATAGTGAACAGCACTGTCATGTGGTATAGGGGAACCTTTGTTTAAAATATGTGCCTCATTAGCATAAGATATTCAGTTTCTCATCAAGTTACCTTATCCGGCCACTCGCTGTAGTCGCTTGGAACAAGTTGTCCTAACGCACGCCCAAGGGGACCTCCTCGGTGAGAATTACTAAATCCATGAGCTTTTTTCTATGAGAGAGAAAACAACTTTCTTAATGACAACAACAACATCAATAAATCATCAAAAGATAACATGATATTTTTTTCAGTGTCATAGACACTAGGTGGAATTACTCATTAGGTAATTCAGGATGGCACACTAATAACCGCACGTATATCGCACGTTTTGAGACATTTTACTACTCATAAATCTTTCTTAATAATGAAGGCGAGAGGTAGTATAATCAGGCAGAAGTGAATACTGTGTGCTTAACAATTTGTAATGTAGCATTGAAATGACCTTAACCGGCAAAATTCGTTAAAAAGTTCCCTTTGTTTGTAATATTGCTCATGCTGAGATTTGTTTACAATATTAATGATCTTCTATCAGTAATCCATTGTTCGACATGATTAAGAGGTCCAATAATTTCCCCGACCCGTTGCGAACTCAAATAAAAATTATTCATACTTGATTGAGGTGAATATTTAAGCCATTTTTTTAAGCCAGTGGCTGGATTCTGATGCATGATGGATGAACAACGTAACTGCGCTTTAAGCTTGGACTAAACTTGCTTGAAGCAATAACAGAGCAAGCTAACATAACAGCTTTCAAAGTTGTTTCGAAACTGTTTAGTAATGACAGAGTAACACCAGAAATAACTACTTACGTAGCATTCAAGTCCTTCATAAGTTGAGTCCTTGAGACAGTCAAACACTGGGTCATCCGGGACTTCACTCCCTTCACCAAAGGCCAAACCCGCGATGAACAAACTGGCCCAAATAAAGAATGTTTTACCTAAAAAGAGAAAGATAACCACACGAAATGAGCTTTTAATTAAAAAGTGAACAGTGTTCAGTGTTTACATATCATACCAAGTTTCTTTACCGTTGTGCCCTTTAGATTCCTAAATCCTGGTCACCTTAAGACTTTTTTATATAACATTTTATTAAAAGAAATTAAATAAGAAAAGACATTTTTGAGGTGTTACATCAGTTCGTGCGAAAAAAAATAAACTTGTTCGTTAGAAAAGGTAATTAAAATAAGAAAGAAGTATGTTATAGTTCTAGCTGATAATTTTCGTAAATAAAGAATGAAAGATAAGCTGAATAAGGAATCACGCAATAATTTAGGGCCAATTAAGAACGTTTAGGGAGTGATGACTTTAACAGCACCCCTCCCGCGGTCGATCCCGTCTCCTTATGATCCGCTTTCGTTAACATGTAAGTTAGGAGATTAGTGTTAATATATCATGTAAGGTGGACGCTTTTTCGGTTACACAATGACCGCTTGTCTTGTTCGAAAGCAAAAGCTCTTTTCAAACAAGACTAATAACGATGACAGCTGACGTCACAGGCACAAATACCAACTTGGGTCTATTTAAAGTCTTTGCCAGTTCTTATTGCATGGTCGTTGAAAAAAAAGAAAAAGTTTACTTCCATTTAGTTTGGAGTGATGCGATGAAAATGAAAAAGAACGGCCATTGATAATTTATATGGGTTCGGTTCCTTGTTTTTCCTTGTACCTAGATAACAACTACAGCCTCGTGTAAATTATTCTCTATTTAAAGTAAAAATAGTTTGTGACGGTATTTTTTTTTTCAAAAAACACTCTTGCATGTAACGGAATGATCTCTAGGAAAACAATTTTTTATCTTTAGATTTAGATATTTTGTACGATTTTTTTAATTCAAAGTTCTCTGTTTCAACATGTATATCTTACAGTTACGCCATTTAAAGGTATTTTTTATCTCACCCAATTTCAATTTAGGTGTATAACGGGACAGATACTTGCATATTTTAAAATTTTAGTAGTTTCTGAATATTTAACAACGATGAAAATTGAATGCCTCGATCAAATAACGAGGATATTTTAAACTGGTAGCAGAAATTATAGGACTTTCGGACCTGTCACGTCCACAGGCGTTGCATGGAAATCACAGTAAATAAGAACGAATTCAACTAAGTGAAATACATTGGACACATCGGACTCGAGTTCTCTACGCGAGTGCGTAAGAATCAACTCGACTACTGAGAAATTTGACCCATTCTTTTTGTTTCAAAAGGAGTTGAAGTAAGTCGGTTCAGCTAATTTAAGAGTTAATCATTGCTAACGTTCTTAGACCGAACAATCAGCTGAAATCTATTCCAAAATCTACGATAAAATTAAATTCTTATCTTCAAGCCACCGTGTAATTTTTGATGTAAAGAACTTACGAAACTTCGTAACTTACAGATTTGCAGAGTACCGAGGAAAAATATTTGATAGAAACTTTGAATGTTAGGAAATCTAATTTGTAATCGCCCCTTATTTATAACTAAGTCACGGTAAAAGAATCTGTTCTGCAATATATCTATGTTCTAACTGTTTAGAGTATTTTCTGTCGTTATATGCTATGGTCACTTTTCACTTTGTCTTTCCAATCCTTTTCTCACGGTCGGATGAATGGACCCCGCTGGGTTAAATTTTAATTCTGACAAGGTAGAAGAACAATGACGTACATGCCTTAGACGACGCCGCTAATAAAACAAGAATTTAATATTTACCTAAACATCTCGCATTTGTTCAATTTGTTTATCGCTATTGTGGTCCAAATTATATGACACTGTGGCAAATAAATACACTGACAGGAACTGCACTGTGATGGTTCATGTTTTCCCTCTGATAAAAAGCAGCATTTGGACATTTAACGGCGTTGTAGTTTTGAAGAAGACGACAAGAAATTTTTCAAGATATAGAGTGGAATCCCGATCTTTCGAACTTCCAAGGGGCTGAAGGAACATTGGTTTGAAAAATCGGATAGTTCGAGTAATCGAGAGTAAAATTACAATGTTCGACTGAGGAGAGGGCAACAAGTTTTGGTTCGAATTATCGGTGGGAGGTTCAAAAATCGAGGGTTCACGAAATCGCACGTTCTGAGACATTTTACTACTCATAAATCCTTCTTAGCTTAGCAACGTCCTCGGCAGAATTTGACTTAAAATAAACCAAAGCAAACTTTGTTAACAAGGCTAAAATTGTTGTTCTTCCTCTGGAGATTGATAGTTTAAAGTAACCAAATTCGGTAAAAGTTGGGGCTCAAGGATAAAGGCGGGTTAGAACGCAATTTCTTATGTTTTAGGGAGCCAAATTATGATATCTTTAGCCAATTCAGTATTTCAATGACTGACACGGGTTTCTTAAAATCGAAGAAAATGTCGAAATGACATTTTTGGTACACTAAACAGCAAAGATTGTAAGCCCAACATGTCAAGGACAGCCAAGACAAATCACGGTTCTTGAAAGCTCTAAACTAGTTTCAGAAGACAAATGATCGGATTCTAAAGATCGATTTTCCCTTGGTCAAAAGGTGTAGTGAACCACGCTAACAACGTTTAAAAAGCTCACAATCAAGGTCTTTAAAAAAGGTCTGCGTTTAGAAATTCTGTCATTCATTACCTTAATTTGTATACTTCAGTAGCTTTTAGATACAGAAATTCAGCTATCTTGGTGAAAATGGCTTCAACTTTTCATCGTTGGTGGAAAAAAATTATATTGTTACACTTACCTAATTTCATGGTTGAATATCGACTGTCCCTTTGGAATAACGTTAGACGTGTCTCTCTTGAAATCTTTATATTCTTGTTTGTACCTCAAGTACTTATGTTCACTTAGAGTCTTCCTAAAGGACTGTGTGTCTCTTTTATGCATTTTGACGGCGGATGTCCTTCGCATTATTTTTTCCATGTACATTGTTGCAGGTGATTTCATCATAACTAAGTCATACTCTAAAAGAGCCTTTTTGGGAGTCGTTAGAGATGATCTTCCTCGTTTAAGTTCCAGGGGAAAGTCACTCAGTGGAAATTTTCCTGTTCCTACCGGTCACTACTGCTTTCTAATCCGGCAGCGAGAATGCAATCATGCGAGGAACGGGATAACAAAGAGCAAGCCTGCGCTAAAAGTAGTTTCGGTTATGCAATGACGCATGGTGATTCCGGCTTGACTCAGATCAAGAAGTATTCCCGAATCTTGAAATCACCCATATTTTCTTAATTTGGGAGTTTTTTTTTAAAGATATTTGCTTGATATCTCGGTTATGCTCGATTTTCAAGTGCAGTATGGTCTTGCGTGGGTGTTAGTCACAAAAATCAGAGCAACGCGGGTCCATTTTCTGGGTTATAATTTCAGTGTCGATTTTTTTAGTCCCTTAGTACTAGCAGGTTATTTTCACTTCAAAAGCTCAATAAGATACATCACCTTTAACGAGTTAAGCAAAAACGGACTGAGCAAACGGGAAAACTGATTCGAAACCACTACGAAAATTAAAATTCTGTTTCTGTCATACGAAAGTGTCCACACCTAGGCCTCGATAACAAAAGCAGTTGTGAATGTCTGTTTCTAGATTTCAGATTTTGTTCACCAAGTTTAATGACAAAGAATTTCTCAATAACATATTGAAGGTTTTCCTGGTGAATTTGGCATTTTTAGTTCTTTCTATACTATTATGTTAAGAACATAAGTTGTCGGTTTATTCAGTAGTTCCCAGTTTATTCGTTCATTTTCCACTTCCCTGTTATAAACTCTCTTGTTCGAAACCCTCCAAATTTAGCAGAGCTTTAACAAAGGATTACCACAATTAAAATTAGTTCTAAAATGGTAGCTCAGTCATACAACAATTGATAACGTTCTCGCCCTTGATGCAAACGTGAAATACGAAAGTTTTGGTCTCTTAGCTTGCATCTAAATTTAAACGATCACTAATTTATGCAAAGTACAGTAAAGGGTCTGTATTTTGCAACGTTTCTTCTAAATATAACAAACGCTTACAAATATAACAAACGCTTACAAAATGACTGTCTCTGAGTTTGTTTCTCAAGCTCTTGTTCAACTTCAAATGATTAAACTGTATGTAACAATAAATTTAGCTGATGATTTGTGCCACATTTTTAGATTTCACAAAAAATGAAATTATTGAGCCATTGTGGTTGTAAGCATGCTCTCGCAATTGTGAAGCCCCTGGAGAATCTGTCTAGGACCCCCCACTGTGAGAAGGTAACATTTCCTGTGGGAGTTGACATCTTGAAGCGAGGTGCTGTCAACTTTCAGATGCCATCTTTAAAGCACAATACTTTGTTAGAGAAGATAGTTCGCGGTGTTTTGGATCATTCTGTTACATGCACAAAACTGGTGTAATTTAATTATTAAGTCGAATGAATCTTTTACCTTACGATGATGATTTGAAATTGTGTAAAACTGCAAAAGAGTCGTCAGGAAGTCGCGAAGGAAGACGGATAGTACAGTAATTCTATCTGACTTCTGTTGGTTCTTCGGATTTCTTTTATGTTAAAAAGAGTTTTAAGTTTAGTCTAGTTTGTACGATAATGTGATCTACAACAGGGCTTGAAAATCCTACTTGTTTGATACGTAGCTATATGTGGTTCAAGTTTCAAGTTAGTTGCCTATGTCATTGCCTCTTTCATATTGAATGTCATCTCTAGATCTCGACTGATTAAATAAAGACGATCAATGAATGACCTGTTTCACTGACATTTAATGAGTTTACTGCGCTTTAAATTAAAAAAAAAGATAGCTAACAATCCCGGCGACAGTAGTCTTCCATTTCCGCAAAGAAGGAGGTCATCAGCAAACAAACTAGATATTAAAAATCAGTTCTTGACTCGAGCCTTACCCGGCGTAATCATTTTAGTTAGTTAAATGATGTTAAACATTGTCTAAACAATCTTTCTGACGCTAAACAGAGCCGATACTGAAAGCGTGGGCAGGTCGATGACAACTTTTTAACAATCAAACATATATTTATTGTCACTCAACTCCCACGTTATGCTCTGTGTCACCATGGTAACGGACAGCGGGCACGATTTTGTGTGTAATGTAATGCTAAAAACACACACAAAAAAATTAGATTCTACTCAGTACTGGAGGTAATTCTTATTTTATGACTAGTTGTTTTTATGTTTAAAGAAAAAAGGATTCCCCTAGGAACGGAAGAAAGGGTTTTTTTTCGTCGAATTACGAGGAATTCAAGCATGTGAATTTTTCGGAATTTACGGCCCATTACCCTGGATTGTGCAACCAGGACCCAAAGGAAATACTTTTAAAATTAAAATGGCTGGTAGGAAATTTCAACTGTTAAAATTTGTTCGTGCCAAAACGCATAGTCGTTAGCTGGGCATTAATGGAGTGGAGAATCTCACTTCGTGAATGAGTGGCAAATAACCTGATGACGTCATCAAGAATTTAGGGTAGCAGAAGCTGCACTGTAAAGCTGCTAACCGGCTCGCGAGCTCAAAAACGTGGCTCATGTTTGTCCCTTTTCGTGATGTCATGTTCAACTTCTATAAGGTAAGCTGTTGCGTAATTACACGAGTGTTCAAACGCTTACAAAATAACGGTCTCTGAGTGTTTCTCAAGCTCTTGTTCAACTTCAAATGATTAAACTATATGTAACAATAAATTTAGCTGATGATTTGTGCCACATTTTTAAATTTCACAAAAAATGAAATTATTAAGCCATTGTGGTTGTAAGCATGCTCTCGCAATTGTGAAGCCCCTAGAGAATCTGTCTAGGACCCCCCACTGTGAGAAGGTAACATTTCCTGTGGGAGTTGACATCTTGAAGAGAGGTGCTGTCAGCTTTCAAATGCCATCTTTAAAGCACAATACTTTGTTAGAGAAGATAGTTCGCGGTGTTTTGGACCATTCTGTTACATGCACAAAACTGGTGCAATTTAATCATTAAGTCGAATGAATCTTTTACCTTACAATGATGATTTGAAATTGTGTAAAACTGCAAAAGAGTCGTCAGGAAGTCGCGAAGGAAGACGGATAGTACAGTAATTCTACCTGACTTCTGTTGGTTCTTCGGATTTCTATTATGCCAAAAAGAGTTTTAAGTTTAGTCTAGTTTGTACGATAATGTGATCTACAACAGGGCTTGAAAATCCTACTTGTTTGATACGTAGCTATATGTGGTTCAAGTTTCAAGTTAGTTGCCTATGTCATTGCCTCTTTCATATTGAATGTCATCTCTAGATCTCGACTGATTAAATAAGACGATCAATGAATGACCTGTTTCACTGAAATTTAATGAGTTTACCGCGCTTTAAATTAAAAAAAAGATAGCTAACAATCCCGGCGACAGTAGTCTTCCATTTCCGCAAAGAAGGAGGTCATCAGCAAACAAACTAGATATTAACGATCAGTTCTTGACACAAACCTTACCCGACGTAATCCTTTTAGTTAGTTAAATGATGATAAACATTGTCTAAGCAATCTTTCTGACGCTAAACAGAGTCGATACTGAAAGCGTGGGCAGGTCGATGACAACTTTTTAACAATCAAACATATATTTATTGTCACTCAACTCCCACGTTATGCTCTGTGTCACCATGGTAACGGACAGCGGGCACGATTTTGTGTGTAATGTAATGCTGGAAACACACACAAAAAAATTAGATTCTACTCAGTACTGGAGGTAGTTCTTTTTTTATGACTATTTGTTTTTATGTTCAAAGAAAAAAGGATTCCCCTAGGAACGGAAGAAAGGGGTTTTTTTCTTCGAATTACGAGGAATTCAAGCATGTGAATTTCTCGGAATTTACGGCTCATTACCCTGGATTGTACAACCAGGACCCCAAGGAAATTCTTTCAAAATTAAAATGGCTGGAAGGAAATTTCAACTGTTAAAATTTGTTGGTGTCAAAACGTGCAGTCGTGAGCTGGGCATTAATGGTGTGAAGAATCTCATTTCGTGAATGAGTGGCAAATAACCTGATGACGTCATCAAGAATTTAGGGTAGCAGAAGCTGCACTGTAAAGCTACTGACCGGCTCGCGAGCTCAAAAACGTGGCTCGTGTTTGTCCCTTTTCATGATGTCATGTTCAACTTCTATAAGGTAAGCTGTTGTGTAATTACACTTTTTTAGCAGAGGGGAGCAATGGGTAATGCTTTGTTTCCGTCAATCGTGCAAATCCCCGTTGCATCATTGAAAGGGACTTGCCCAAGCCACAGTTAAGGCTCAATGACATTATGTCCCCACTAGACAGTGCTTCCTGCAACACACTTGCAAGGTGGGCTAGTTATTTGCTGCACAGGGCATAACATAATGCGGTTGTTGAACTATTTATAGTAGCCGGCTACTGCAAAAAGCTAGTGGGAGGTAAGCTTCATGCAACGTCAACTACAACACACATCATCGACTGTCATCAAAGAACATAGAAAACTATATGCAATTTCAGCTAAAGTCATTTAGATTTTAGATATCACAAACAATCGAAGCCACTGAGTATTTATTTGGAACCTCTCTTGACGAAGTTGAGAGTTTCAAACTGAACTGGAAACCTCGTAACTGTATCTGATAGATTGGTAGAAGTTTAAGTTCTCAGTAAATATAGACAGCATTTCTTGAGAAAATTTACTATTCTTCCAGGTAGCTTCTATTTGTGTACAAACAAGAAAGTTTAGAGAAAGAACTCGAGAACATTGACCTGCTAAGAAATCTTAAATATTTGATTGCAAGCAGTAGAGCGTAGGTCTTTCCAAGAATCCATGCACCATTTAACATTGAATCATTAAAAGTATTATTTAAATTTTTGATTCCTTAACACGCTTTATGAACTTTTCAAATTGTTTCAAAATATGAAATACTTGTTATGATGACATTAAAACATCTTATTCTAATGGTTTCAAAGTTGTCTTTTTTGCAGTACACGCGATTTAACCTCAAATAACGCGCATGCGTGAAAGCATTGACGCTTTTCCTAGAATGAACGCTTCATTAACTAACAGTATGAAGAAACATGACCGGATGAAATTACGGAACTACTCAATACCCATATTTGCCTTCTTGTGCTATTAAATGAAATCTTAGTGTTGTTTGGAGGCTTTCTGATCTATCGATTCAGAAAACTGTGACACAAATCAACAGAAGCAACAGTAAATATCAAATCGTGGACAGCTAAGTATGTTTCATATTTTTGTTAGTTAAGGCAGTTATTTGATTTCGTTTACGAACTCTGTTTGTTCAATGAAATATGATTGTCTTGTCGCCGCGCACACGAAATTTTAACCGAGAAAATAAGACTTTGTCTTTGTTCTTTGTAATCATTGCCAATTTCTTTCAAAAAGAATCAGTTGACCAAGCAAAAAACAAGACCAACTTATCCTGCAAACTAAAGGTAATTTAAGTTAAATTTAACAGATTTCATCAATCTGAAATAATTAAAGAAAAAGAACACAAAGAGAAGAGTACTGCACAAATTGAACGGCAAATGGAAAGAAAAATAATTGTTGTTGGAGACATTCAGTTCTTCTAATGTAATGTGTGGTGAATAAGAAAGGTAAGAAGACAATTCTAGTACTGAACACGTGAAGCAAACAGACAATAAGTACGTGAACGAGGATGTCAGTTAGTAAGTCATCAAGTGATAAGAAAAGTGAACAAGAATGTAATTAAGTGAGTAATTTTGACTATAACTTTCACCAATTATGGTAATATCAAAGTTTATAGATAAGCATAACATGAAATTTTAGTTTAATAGATATTTCGTTTTATAGATGTATCAATTTTAGCAGTGCACTTTGACTGAGTTAGCCGAAAGTAGAAGGATAGTGAGTGATATACCAGTCAGTAGGTGATAGCCAGTCAGTCAGTCAGTCAGTCAGTCAGCTAGTCAGTCACTCAGTCGGTCAATTCCTGTTGTTTAGTTGTTAACAGGTTGTTAGGGCTTTTTTTGGTCAGTTGGTTAATTGATTGTTTAGGAAGTTGTTTAGATAGTTGTTTGTTTGTTTCGTTGGTTGTTTGGTTGTTTGTTTGTTTGTTTGGTTAGTTGGTTAGTTGGTTAGTTGTTTGGTTGGTTGATTAGTTGGTTGGTTGGTTTGGGGTTGATTGGCTGGTTGCTGGGTTAGCTGTTTGGTTAGTTGGATGGGTGGATGGATAGTTGATTGTTTGGTTTGTTGCTTGATTTTCCTGTTGGTTGGCTGAATAATTGTTTGTTAGGTTAGCTACTCGGTTGGCTGCTTGGTTAGTAGGATGGATGAATAGTTCATTGTTTGGTTGGTTGCTTGGTTTTCCCAGTGTTTGTTGGTCAGATAGCTGTTTGTTAGGTTGGCTGGTTGGTTGCCTGCTTGGTTGGCTGGTTGGTTGGCTGTTTGGTTAGTTGGATGGATGAATAGTTGATTGTCTGGTTGGTTGGTTGGTTTTCTTGTTCGTTGGTAGGTCAGTGGGTTTATTGGATGGTTGATTATTTGATTGTCTGACTAGTTAACTGACTTTTTGCCTGTATAGTTCATTGTTTAGGTAGCTGGTTGGTTGTTAGGTCGGTTTTGTTGTTTTTTTGGTTGTTTATTAGTTGGTTGGTTAGTTATTTGGGTTGGTTTGTATGTTATTTGATTTGTTGTTTGATTAGTTGTTTGATAAATTGATTCTTTGGCTAGTTAATCGTAGTTTGGTTGGCGTCAGTTGGTTGGACGATCGCGCGACTAGTTATATCAGTTGGCTGGTTGATTGGTTGATTGTTAGTTGGTTAGTTCATTGGTTGATTTGTTACTTAATTAGCTGGTTAGTTCGTTGGTAAGTTCGTTGGCTGGTTTCAGTTGCATGCAAACAAGAAGGAAAGTTTAAAGAAAAACTCGAAAGCGTTAACCAGCTAAGAAATCTTTAAAAAATTGGAAAGCAAGCAGTGGAGCGTACGATTTTCCAAGAATTCATGCACCGTTTAGCATAAGGCCAATAAAAGCATTCCTTAAACTTTGAATTTCTTAATGCACTTTATTACCTTTCTGATTTCCTTTAAAGTATGAAATATTTGCTATAATTGCATTAAAAATCTGGTTCCAATGGATTGAAAGTTGTTTGTTTGCAAGACGCGTCGTTTTGTCCTAATCATACGCATGCGTGCACGCACCGACACTTTTCTTAGAATGAACGCTTCAGTAAGTAACCGTGTTCAAGCATCATAACCAGATACAAACACAGAACTATAGAATACTCATATTTTTCCTTCTTTTCCTATTTAGGGAAATCTTAGTAGTGTTTGGAGGGTTTTTTATTTTTAGACACAAAAAACGGTGACAAAAACCTCAAGATCTGTCTTCAAAAGGAACGCAACAGCATAGCTAAAACTGTGGACAGTTAGGTATGTTTTAACTTTTTGTTTATGAGGGCAATTTTGCAAACTCTTATTGCGACTTCTGTTTGTTCAAAGAAACATGATTATTAAGTCGTGGAATAAACTCAATGCAATTTTAGGATAGAAAATAGGACTTCTATTTGTCTCGTATAATGCTGATAACTTCTAAAAAAGAATTAGTTTAACAGCTCGACCGAAAAAAAAACCCGGTCTATCCTGCAAACTACAAATTATTTAAGATAAATTTAAAAGATTTCACGAATGCTGAAAAACGTAAAGAAAAAGAACTCGAAAAAGAAAGAACGTTTATTGCAAAATTGGACGACAAATGGCAAGCAGATTCTTTTAGAGACAATAGCTCTTCTTTGAAATAGTCAAACTGACTGAGGTTGAGCATGGTAAATAAGGAAGTTAACATTATGTCTAAGAATATAATACGATTATTGAACAAGTAAGCGAGCAAGAAATAAGTAACTTGATAATTAAGTTAGTAAGTAAGTGGGTTAATAAGTTATTAAGGGATAAGAAAAAGTAAATAGGAAAGTAAGTAATGAATTTTGGGCATACCATTTACCAGTTATAATGATATTAAAGCTTATTATTAAAGCACAACAGTTAAGTTTAGTTTAGTAGATATTTCGTTATGTAGAGGTGTCATTTTTAACAAAGTAACCTTAACTTAACTGAGTTGGTAAATTAGGTGGATAGACATTAACATATCGGTCAGTCATTCAGTCAGTCGTTCAGTCAGTCAGTCAGTCAGTCAGCCACTCAGTCAGCCACTTAGTCAGCCAGTCAGCCAGTCAGTCAGCCAGTCAGTCAGCCAGTCAGCCAGTCAGCCAGTCAGTCAGTCAGTTAGTCAGTTAGTGATAGTAAGTCAGTCAGTCAGTCATTCAGTTAGTGAGTCAGCTAGTCAGTCAGTCAGTCAGTCAGTCAGTTACTGTTGTTTGTTTGGTTGGTCGATCAGAGATTGTAAGGGTGTTTGTTTGGTCAGTTTGTTGTTTGTTTGGGACATGTTTTGGTTGTTTGGTTGTTTGGTCGGCTGGTTGACCTGTTGGTTGGTTCGTTGATTGATTGACTGAGTTTTTGGCTACTTTGTTGTTGTTTGTTAGGTTGGTTTGTTGGTTGATTGGTTGATTCACTGGTTGGTTGGCTGATTGTTTGGTTGACTGGTTGGTTGTTTAGTTGTTCGTTGGATTGGTTGGTTCATGGGTTACTAGTTGGTTGGTTGGTTGGTTGGTTGGTTGGTTGGCTGGTTGGTTAGTTGGTTGGGTGGGTGGGTGGGTGTTTGGCTGATTTGTTAGCTCGTTGGTTGCTTCATTGTTTAACTGGTTGGTTGGTTTGATAAAATGATTGATTGATTAATTGATTGATTGAATGACAACTTGACCGACTGACTGACTGAATGACTGACTGACTGACTGACTGATTGATTTAATCATAGGTTGTCATTTTAAAACAGAATATGAGATCAGTAAAAATGTTGACTGCTTCCTTCCTTGCTAGTAATATACGTACACCTGTTGTGAAAATACAACAATGTTCCAGTTACTAAGTTAGTTGTTGGCTTAGATATTTATTTAAGCAGTAAATTTATTAAGAATTTAATTAGTAAGTTACTTTAAAGTAATTTACCAAGTTTGCTCACCATTCAGAATTAGAATTCAGTCAATAATTTTGCTATTCAACCAGTCAGTAAGTCATTGAGTCAGTCAGTCAGTCAGTCAGTCAGTTAATCAGTCAATCAATCAGTCAGTTAGTCAGTGTTTTAGTCAGAAGTACTGAAAACGTTGTATCTAGCAATACAAAGAATATCATTCTCTGCCTACGTTACAAGATTAACTTTATCTCCTCAGGAATTGATTAAGTTTATTAGCTTTTATTCACAAAGAACAATTATTTAGCTTAGTCCCAATATTATGTTTCACTCAAAACAACATTAAAGAGAAAACTGGAGATACCTTAAGGTCTATTTAGCAAACTACTAATAATTTTAAGAATTTACCTGCGTCGTTAGCATTACCTTGTTTTTTTTTTTACATTGGTTAATAGTATTTAGCGTGGCGATCCAAACGGTTGAGGTAAATATTCCGGCTAAACATTTTACATCTTATTAAGGTCTAGATAGTCGAGATATACTTTAACATAACCTGTAGCAAAGAAAAATACAATTAATTGTTACGATGAATTTATTCACTATATTTAGCATTGACCTTGTTTGTATTTTACATTTGATTTTTTCACGAGACCCAAAGAAAGTATTCAATTTCTATGGTCAGCAAAGCAAAATCAGTCATTTTTATCTGGAAATAAAGTGACAAGAATATTGTTATAGTTAGTATTTCAAACGGGAATAAACAATGGTGAAGAATAACGTCCACATATTGATGTAATAAACAAAAAATAGGTGAAAAATACATTCAATATGGACGTACGATATAGCAAAACTAAAACAACCACAGACAGCTTATTAAGTGAAGAGGAATATATTTTATGTATATTGAAAACGGTGGGAGGGAGTGAGGTAGTTATAGGGATGAAAATCAATAAGTTTTCTTTTCTCCTTTTACGCTCTCAGTATCAGGAAAATTAAACCTCGGCAAGACTGATTCAAATTCTAAATTTTTGGAAACAAAATCCTCGCGACAAAGACCACAAGGCAGAAATATAGAAAGGCTGGCAGTTCGGAAGTAAATGGAAGTGCGAGTGATATACATTGGCAGGAAGGTAGCAAGGAGGAGCTGTGCAAATGAAACAACTGAAGAGGAAGTTTAGAATTGCATCCAATGTGGATAAAATATAAGTGTGTAAGCGATTTAGACAACTAAATTTTCGACAAGTTTCATTTCTAATTCCTGGAAGTATAGATTACTTAACACATTTTGCGGAAATGTCTTTTCTCGTCGTGCAAGTTCGACGGGTGCCATGGAGTGTCTACACTATTGCATGGATGCAATCATTTCCCGGAACAACAGTATCTAGAGATTGATTGCCTTTTAATTATGGTTAATTTGATTACGGCGTTATAACCAGTAAAAACGTTATCTAAAGGCTATCTGTCAGTGGGCAAGTAGCTAAGCATGTTATGGCAGGCGAAGATTGTTGCTTAGTATTGCCGGATATATTAGAAAAGGGGAAACATTTAAGCAATGTCAGTACTCTAGCAATAACACTGTCTGCAAAGTCGGGAAAAATTGTCAAAAATATCTGTGCTTACCAGTAAAAGGTACAGCGTGGCTGTGGATAGCCCTGCTCTTGTCAAAGTGTGCTGCCATTTTCTGTAACTCTTACTCCAAGGGATTTATCGATCTCTACAACAGCTTATCAGCATAATGTTTCAAAATTATATCGCACAATTAAAAATGGAACTGTTTAATCCCGCGAAAAAAGTAACACACACTTACCAAACAGTTTGAGAAGAATCTTGGTAATGCTGCATTGTCCTAGCTGTCACTGTGTAACCACTCCTGAAGCGGTATCTTTGCTCAAAGCGTTATTGTTGTGGGCCACATTAACCTCAAATTTCCATAGCTAAGAAGATTAATTTCATGATGCAAAAATATAAACATGCGGCTAGGTTACAGAAAAATAGCTGTTTTTGGTAAATTATCATGGAGGAAGGCTGGAGAAATATTGATATATATATACATGTACAACAAGCTCAATCAACATTCTCCTAATTACTTTAGTGTCAAAGTTGAGAGGACAAATAACTAGAAAAATTCAGCAATTTAACCAGATTGTCCTTGCTGGTAATTCCTTTCGGAGAATTACCATTAACTGGCTTAGTAACACTAAGCAAGAGGGGAAGTCCAGATGTGAAAAATTTTCACCTAGCTAGGCTGAGAAGGTGGTGAAGTTTGAGAAAACTGCATTTAATTAACTTAATCAACAAACAAACAAATGATTTTCCTTGTTCATAGGCGAAGAGGAGCATTTTCTTAAGACTAAATTTCATTCGCCTACTTGTTAACAGTCTTCTAAGAACCGTTAGGAAGGAAAGGCGTTTTAAGGGTACCGAGAAATACCTGCTGATCACCTGGATAAGACGATAATATGTCTCTTAGCAAAGGGTCTGAATGAGGTTTAACCGCTAGCTGAGAATTGGTCAAACATTAACCTATAAGCTAAGAAATGAGACTTTTTTTAACCAATAGCTGGGAGCAGAGATCAAAATCTGCTGCTAGCTGAGAAATTGGCTAAAATGTCTACTGATAGCTGAGACAGCACCGAAAATGTAAAGGAAGCGTGAAATTAAAGCACCCCCATACAGCCCTTCTTGACAGTGTGGAGGTTTATGGTCTTAATGGAGTTTGGAGAAACGTTTGTACCTGGAATGAAGGTCAGTTGTCGTATAGCTCTTCATTTCAACTGAGTCCTGTGTAATCCTAGGGTGCATCAGAGCTAATTGGGTTTGCTTACACATCAGTTCTTGGCTAAACTAGAATTGGAGTTAAAAATGGAACCAGTATTTACTCTTAACTTCCACCCCAAGCTATTCCAATCCCTTCCGATTTTGCATAAGATTTCTTTCTATATTCTATTAACTTTAAAAAAGTTTCATTAAAAGCGAGACACTAGCAGATGACTCGCAATATATATTCGCTTGACAGCTGATCTCCGACTCTACAGTGCCGACTGATTGCGGTAATCTTCACTGAGTCCACGAGAGATTAGCATTCATGATCGAGCAATTCACTCCCAGGACAGTCCACCCGAGTTGCTGTTCTGCAAACATCACTAGCACGGATAATTTAGTATTTATCCTACTTAGAGAAAAAAATCTTCGATTTAGGAAAACGTATTGGCGTTTTCTTCAAATGTTTCGAAAATTGGCACTCATCGTACAGATTATTGATTTATTGCATACATCATCGTAGAGATGAAAGACATCATTTTACACAATGTTCTTGACAATAAAGTTTTTGTAGAAACATCTTAGTGATATAAATCATTTAATTAAAGAGCAGTAGGAAAGCAATATTTCTTCCTCAAAATATTTATTATTCAGTATATTTCTAAGTTATAAATATTTACTTTTTAAATTGATCCGACGACATCTAATTCTTCGTATACAGTACATTAGCAAACTCGCAGATGATAAGTATAAACAAATTTCCACAATTAGAGAATATTGCCTTGCAATATCAGCAAATTCTCAGAAATGACAGTTCAGGAGATTTATGACGGTCAGTTAAGAGACTAATGGATTTGTTTTTAACCTCCCGCAATCAAAACGACTCAACCAACCGTATCAGACAATTTTCAAAGTCATGCTCTCAGAAACAAGAAACATGTCATCGATAAAATTAGGTTGGTATCTTCAGACTCAGTACTATGTTAACATGAAGAAGCTTAATTTACCGCCTTCAGGTCTTTTCCTCGCCCTTTTGGTCAAAAAAGACACTTGTAATCGAACTTTATGTGGGCATGATCATTCAGCCTAAGATGGTAACTAACGTAAATAAATAATTTGCAAGCCTTGAATACTGTTGTTCTCACTGTTCTACCCTTACTCATGCTGGTAATATATATTTCTTATTTTAACAGATTTAAGGTCGTTTAGGGCACTCAAAACGTTAAAACTCCCTTGATAGAATGTTGATTTTTTTTTTTTTTTGCTGAAATAAACTTACAGTTTGAACTCAGAAAGTATCACAAGGTTATGTTTAGTCTATTATTAAAAGTAAATTCACTGATATAGTAGCGGTCATTTTCTTTATGTTTTGCTAATACTTCTGATAAACTGTTCGTCTTTTCAGATAGCTCGCAGGAGTTCAGGAAAATGCGAGGGGACTAGAACTAATACTTGTCTATGCATGAAAACGAGACTGCTGTAAACAACTAAAGTTGCCTTGGCGATTCAAAATGGCGGTCAAAAAGGGTGCATACAGTCTGGAGGAGAAACGGGAAGCTTTGGCTTATTTTAACAAGAATGAAGTCCCAAAACAGATCGAAGAACTTCTCAATAAGATGTTCAAGGAAAAACCAATTGATGTATTTGGCTATATGGTACGTAGCTGTCGTTCTGTGCTTCTTTATGTCTTCGAACGTTGAGGTGTAAATACAATAACAACTTATTTTTTTCACTGTGCCTGTCAAAGATTTTTGTGGGATTCCTGTTCGAGTATGAGAATATCGTATCAAATACAGGGTCATGAAGCGGGGGGGGGGGGGGGGGGGGAGGGGACCAAGTCCCAGTTCCCAGCCCGAATTTTTGCCAAATCCCAGTTACCAAATCTAAAATCTCCTTCCCAGTGATTGTTTGCGGACTAATGTGTATGATTAATTAAAAGCGCGGACTGACGTCGTTTGGATACACGCATACCTTCACCTGGACTGAAAAAAAAACTCTCACTCATCTGGTGAGCAGTCTTTGTCTTCCAGCCCTTGTTGGCATAACTGTATTGAAACCACTTGTATCATATGCACAATCCTCGTCAGACTCACTGGGTGCTTACCATTTGTCAGAATGAACCGGTTGGGATGACCGTTGAATAACAGTAAAGGTTTTTCCAAAGCCAGCAAACCAGCCAAATTAGATGGCACATACCATTTACAATTCAATTTCTCATAATTGTTTTTGGCTGATGAGAGACTGGGAACTGTAACATTTACCAAATGGTAAGGAAATTTCCGTTGTTCCATTTCGAATGGGAAAAGAGGACTACCTCTGGAGGTAGTCTACAATTTCTGAAAGGATTTTCTGGAAAATTACTGTTCCAGTTGACTTTCAACCGAAATTTCCAGATTTTTTGCTAAATGGTAAGCACCCACTGTCTCCACTTTCGCTGCCGCTGTACTTGTCACGTTCCGACCACGTGCAAACATGCCCATATTATTCCATCAAAAACAAACCGCTACCCAGGAAAACTGACAGAACTTACATGTACCAATAAAACTGTGTGGAGCCCGATAGCTAGAATGAAGAAACGAAAACTATCATGATTCTATGTGTCTAGTGAGGTCTAATGATGCAGAATTTTAATTCTTTATGTAAAAGAACAGGCTCAATTAAACAGTGGTGTCGAAAAACAGCGTCAGAGAGCACTAAAAATAAAAATGCCTTTCCCATCTTTGAAATTGTTCATCCCATTCTCAGTGATTGAATCCCAGTCCCAGTGTGGTAAATCCCATTTTCCCAGCCCGTAAAAAGGGCAAATCCCAGTTCCCATTTTACCCCTTCATGCCCCTCCAAATAATACGCATCATCACTGTCTTAGATAACAGCAAATTTTCTTAAATGATTAAGCTTACTTGTGCGTTTTAATTTTGTATATAGCTGTATATAATAGGCCAACATGTACACCTACTGTAGTGTATCATTTTCTAGTCCAAGGTGTTTTGTTAATTTCTATTCATGATTATAAACTTATGTGGAGTTTTATCATGGATTCCTTTGCACACCTTTTCCTTGTACCCCTTACATTTTGCATCCTTCCTGGAACTGGTACAACTTTATCATAAGTTAATCTTCCCAAATTAATGGTGTCTTGTTCTATATAAATCATTCCACAGCTTCCTAGCCCACCTCTCCTTTGCCACAATCAACTAAAAATCAGTAAATTTGATCAGATATACCCCCATTCAATATTGAACAATATTACATATCTCATACTACTTTTTGAAAGAAAGCTTCAGTTACATGTAGTTATCCAAACTAGCTGGCAAGAATAAAAATTTCAGTAGTATCAGTATTTTTCCTCGGACCTGTCTCTCAGGCAGCTATTAAACAATTATTCCACAAGCGAATGTTGGATATGAGATGGCAGATAGCTAACAAGGCGCTTAGCGCTGAATTGGCTATAACCATCTCATCCAGCAAGCGTGAGTGGAATAGATTGTTTCATTAAAAATGCCCCCCAAATATAGAAAACTATGAAAGAATAAAAGTAGAAACACCCCAAAACATGACACATACTCTTACTATATTTGTAGAGCATGGTATAATGGCTCTTATAATCCATCAAATATTTTTGCTGGCATGCGATTGGTCTAAATGCCTCTCATGACTGAATATTGGGGAATATCTGAATGATATTCCCCAATTTTCAAAACTGCGTGTGTTGTGAAAAATATTTGAAAGATAATAAACACAAAAGCCTCTATTTGGCATGAAAATATGATTGGATATTTGTCCTGGGATATTATCTGTTACTCAAAGATCACAGTTTTCCTCGAGCTCTGCTCTTGGAAAACTTTTTGCTTCTCAGAACACATGTCCACGGACAAATATCCAAGCATATTTTTGGGCCAAATGGGGGCTATGGTTTATAAATGTTTATTCCATGCTGTACAAATATGTTAAGCATACGCGTGATTTTTGGGCGTTTTTACTTTTATTTTAGTCTAGTTTTTTATATTTTTCCACTCACGCTTGTTGGATATGAGATTTTTATGGCCAACTCGACGCTACACACCTCATTGGCTAACTATCACCTCATATCCAACACGAGCTCATGGAATAATTGTTAAACATATGATATCGTTGTGAAAAAAATCTGCAAAAATTTACTCCTCTCTAAAGGTGAAGAAAAAATGATGGTTAAGTAGACACTCTCACTGGTTAAGCAGACAAGAACATTTTCTGTCCACATATAATCAAGGTGTGCAGTTGCTATAATTGCTGCTTCATTATCATTAGAACAAAAGAGCACTAAAATCATGGAGAACATGTCTTTCACCTTAGTTGTTAAATTGTTTTCACTGTATTTTGACTACATATACCAAAAATCAAACAATGTTACAAGTACTGTATGCTTTAGCTGTAATTCCAGTTACTCACGTAATTTTTGCTGTAAATTGTGCATTTAAATTAATTGCCTATCAGAAAATCCATCCTCGTTAAGAGGGAAAATTTAGAACCCAAAAGACTTTATAAAACCAACCACAATTTTTATAAAACTTAATTCCTGCAAACATTTAGTACTACATGGTAAACTTTTAGTAATAATAGTAATAATAGTAATAATAATAATAATAATAACAATAATAATAATAATAATAATAATGGTAATGATAATGATAAGGATAAGGATAAGGATAATAATAATAAATAATCTTTATGGAGGAAGCTCCCGTCACATTGTGTGGTTTTCAAGGAGGTCCCCAGTAACTAAGGTAAAATAGAGTAAAAAAATTAAAAACTAAATTAGAGTATTAGTTTTGGTTCGAGATATTTATGTATTTTAAGATCAACACTAATATTGATGAATATTTAATGTATATTAATATGGTTCTTGCAGGGAGAATACTTTGGAAGGCGTTCACATGCACCAACTATATCAAAGGTATTTGCTCATATTGTGGTATATATTTCTCTATTTTTGTCTCAGGTCTTCAGTTTTTTAGAGTTGTTTTTTTGATGAATTAATTTTTGTTTCATGAAAACCATTTACTTCCAGTAGTATAAGTATTAACAAGGCACATACAAGGAGTACGCAGTACCATGTGGTAGTCATCTCAAAACTTCTACTGAACTCTCTCTAGAATTGACATTATGACATAACATTGTTACTGACATGAAGTATTTAATTACAGAGTAACCCCAGCCCCCTAACAAAAACCCACCCACTCTCCTAGGTGAAATGCACATTGTAAGAGGGATCTGGAAAAAGTGTGAAGAAGCACACAATTTTGTCATGTAATAGCATGTTGAGAGAAAAGTCAGAGACTGTTTTTGAGTTAAAATATCACCAATATTTGATATTAATTATTGTTATGTATGCTTTGGACATTGCTTTCAGGTTTCGGCAGCAGAAATTCTCGGTAGCAGAGGGTTTCCAACTTTTGAAGTTAGCTTTGACTGCACAATAAATGGACTCTCAAAGGTACATGGTAAATGGTTCAACTTAATGATCACCTCACAAACATGTACATGTTTAGCATTTAATTTTATTTTATTTTAAGGTCTTACTTTTATCTGTTTATTTAACATTTATTTGTGTAATTATTTGTTTAGTTATTTTGCCTTGCTTGATAATTTCAATATACCTTTCTATTGATAAAAAAACTGTACAGAGTGGTTTTCAATTGAGTGTCGAAAGTAATCTGGCAATTACTTTGTTTTTGGTCGTGGTTTTACTACAGCTTGAGATTGGCTGAATAGTCTAACTGGTAAGTAATTGGTTTGGTTTTGGTTTCTTGACAGTCACTTGAAAACCACTCTAACATAGCACTTAGTTTAAAATTGTTTGCTTTTTGTTTGGATTTTTATATTTTTATTGTTTTTCTTTGTTTCATATAATAGCATCATTAATTATATTAACATGATCTAAAACAATTTCAATCCAGTAATTTCTAACCAGAGACAAATTTTGTTTAAGGAGGCTCTTAAATATTTTAGACCCTCCCATCTATGGCGTGTACATGCACTATGATCAGAGCTACACCGGTAATGTTGGCAAAATAATGCTCATTTTTATAACCATATTATTTTTATTTTAAGTTGTGAGATTAAAAAAATGGGCACTTTTATGACAAAAGCAGAGATGACAGATTGATGATGATGTGGTTCATTTTTGCAGCCTGTAGCAAGTGTTGTATCCTCTGTGGATTCCAGTCCTTGTCCAGACTCTGTTCACACCAAGGTCAAAACTCCTGATCAACCCAAACAGCAAAAGCCAACAGAAACTGCAGTCACAAGCAGTGTAGGAGAACCAGACAGTGTTGTTAAAGAACTAGAAGTAGATGAAATGATTGAGAGAATTGATGACACCATCGCACCGCTTATTGTGGGATCTGACCCAACTAATCAGAAGACTGTTGATGAGATGTTACAGTAAGAAAGTTTGTTTAATTCGTTTTGAGTTATAAATAAATACTTTCAAGGCTTTTCCATTCTAAAACATTTCTTGACACCACAACTACAATTATATGTATATTAAACAATTTATTTAGAGACGATGAGAAAATGTTGATGCAGTGTAACAAGGATCGTGTACCCGGAATGCAGGCAAAGGGTTACAGGCGAGTAGCCTCATGCATGTATTGTGTACCTACATAGCCCTCTACATGCGTTGCATAGCTATAACACTACTACCTTGTACCATAGATCTGCAATGTGCAAAGGACTTCAGCTACATGGCCCTCTGCATGCATTGCTTACCTATAACACTATGACCTTGTACCATAGGTCTGCAATGAATGCAAAGGGCTACAGCTTCATAGCCCTTTGCATGCATTGCATACCTATAACACTATGTACCATAGGCCTGTAATATGTGCCAAGGACTACAGCTTCCTAGCCCTCTGCATGCATTGCGTACCTATAACACGTTCACCTTGTACCATAGGCCTGCAATATGTGCAAAGGACTACAGCTTCATAGCCTGCACACATTGCATACCTATAACTTATCTCTCTCATGATGTCATGTTGAACTATTTCGAAGATTTAACTATATGTATTTCTTTATACCAAGCACACTCTTCCATGATATCAGTAGATCGAAATCAAGGCCTTAAGCGTACAAGCTTTAACAGGCCTTTATATGTTTATTGAGTTATCTTCATCTTCATTTGGCTTCTTCATTCTTGTAACTGTGAAACAGCAACAAACAATGGGATTGAATGTGCAATGAGAGTTTAATTTCAGAGAAGAACGTCTGAAACAGCCTATTTACAAAATAATATTTCTTGTTTTTCCTGTGGCTTCTAGGAAACTATTAGAACAAGAAAACTCTGCTTTAAAAATTGACAGCAGTGAAGCTGTTGAAGATCAAACTGGAGAAGGTGAGGGTTCAGAGAGAGCTGAGGACAACCAAGAAGGGAAACTAGACACAACCAAGAAGTCTAATGTCTCCAGGGGAGAAAGTAAACAATCACATCTATCACAAGACACTGGCAAGAAAACAGACGGCAAAAAAAGCACTGCAGGAAATAAGGAGTTACTAGCACAAACCGTCCCAGATCTGGAGGAAGACGAGCTCTGTAGAGACTGTGCCATGATTGCTATTTCCATGGGAACAGCTGTCACTGGTGCAAAGATTAAGGGGGTCTCTTTGTACGACCATTTAGCTAAAGTATTTGGAAAAGAGGTATTTTAGCATTTGATTTTCAGTACACCGTAAACTTAAATTATTTCACTCAAGAGTTTGCACATGATTGTCGAGAACAAAAGTTCACCCACCAGCTTTTTTCATGTCACTGCGTACATGCACTTACATAGCTGAAAAGCTAATTATTGAGACCGAGAAAAAGAAGAGTGAATATGTGCCTGAGGAACGTGAAAATATTGGAATTAAGAGAAAGGATTTAAGAGAATGGATTACGAAAAGAGAATGATGCAGCATCTGTGATTGGTTGTTAATCATGTGCAAAAAAACGGAACTGAGTAACGACCAGCCTGAAAAATAAACCTCGGTTTGGAATATTTGGCTCAAATTTCAGACGTTTTGTTCCTCGAACAGAAATGGAGTAAGAAATTTGTTTTCGTGAGTTAGAGCTAGGGCTGCTCTTAACTGGATGACTTAGTTTTCTTATGCTGTCAAGTTCTGTCATCATTGTCAACAGATATACGCCATTTACATCCCTTTTGTTCTCTATTTATTAGTCGGATTTCTCACTTCTCTACTACCTGTTTAAAACTTTTATGAATATCTTGCCTTTCACTTATATCAAGACTTTATATAACTACAGTTGGATGAAAGCTTTTCTCTTCCCATTCCAATGATGACGTTACTAACAAGTGGCAAGTTCGCTGCGGGGAAACAGAATCTTATCAAGGAAGTTCTCATTTTACCTCAACCAGGAACGCCCATGCAAAAGGTATCATATATAAATATGTTCTCGTTGTTGTTGTTGTTGTTGTAGTGCTGAGTCGTTGTCATTGTTACTGCTGTTGCTTGTTTGTTGTCTCGCTGTATTTCCGATCTTGAAATCAGTGCATTGTTTTTTACAAGCTTCCTTAAATAACTTGACTGTTCAAATTACTATTAAATTCGTGCAAGAGGAAGGGAAGAAAAAGATAGCAACATACAGGATTTCTTCGTACTTAACGATGATGGAACAACATATTAAGGACAATTTTTTCGCCTTCCTTTTTCAGGTCGTACATCAATTTGCCAACATACATCGGCAAATGGCAGACACTCTAGCACAGAAATATGGGGTAAGGCTCTAAATTGATTTTGTCTTTTTATTTTGTCTTCTGGTTTTCACAAGTTGAAGTATACAAAAGGATAGAAAAACTACCGTTGACATATTTACAAGGGCGGGCCTCTCAAAATATCTTGTATGGCCCAGCTAAACAAGTGATGACGTCGAGATGCGAAGGCCTTTTAAGGTCGAATTATTTCTGCAGGGTTTTTAAGGTCGGTAAAAGCGTACTGTAGGTGTGTGAGGGGGGTGGGGGGGGGGGGAACCATTAAGGTTTACCTTTTCTGTTAAGAGTGATATATTTAACAATTATATACCACGAGCGCGCGTTGGATTTGAGATGATAGAGATAGCCAACGAGGCGCGTAGCACCCACTTGGCCATAGCCATCTCAATTATCCAACAAGGACGAGTGGAATAATTGTTTTATCAAAAGCACCTCCAAATATAGAAAACTAAACTAAAAATAAATTAAAATATAAACGCCCCCAAAAATTACGTGCATGCTTACCATATTTGTAGAGCATGGTGTAATGGCTCATATTCCATGATGGCTAATTAAGTCAATGAAAAGTCTTCAATTGCATTATTCAATGATTTTTTCAGTACTTCCCCCGCCCCCCATCTCTTCCATGGGGCTCTTGTCTGATTGATTTTAGCTACGAAAAGTGGAGTTAAACACAGGTAGTGTTGGCTACATTTGCCCCACTTGGTAGAATTAACCTTCGCTTACATCCATGTTAAGACTTCAGTGAGTTCAAATGTAATTTAACGTTTGTGTTTTTAGCCGTCTGGCCGATGCACAACCGATGATGGCAGTTACACTCCTTCAATGGACAAGCCAGAGCAAGCGCTGGATTTTGTACAAGATGCCGTGTCCAGCTGTGGGTATAGCCTGGACACTGATGTTCAAATCGCTCTCAACTGCGCAGCTTCAGAGTTTTATGATCAAGTAAGTCAGATCAAACGAAGTGATGCGATGGTCACTGTTTTATCAAAAAGTGCAGTAGTTATATTAAAAATATAACTTCGAAAACTTCTAATCTTAGCACCTACGCGTGTAAAAAGGTGTACTGAGTATTTTTGTTTTTATTGTTATACCCTTTGTTAAAACTGCAAAAGCTTTGGGCAATTTTATATACCCGACGAAAGGAGCTAAAACTGGTAAACGGAAGTGTCTGTGCGTATCATCATACCATCTAATATTACTATTTCCACGAGAAATGATGGTGTGTAGCATCAGAAAGTAGACTTTTAATGTCTTCACTGTAACTTATGAGTGAACTCGTTCGCGTACGCGAGCGTGCGTGGGTGCGAGCGAGCGAGTGCGTGCGTGCGTGTGATAGTCAATTGTTACCATCTATTTTACAAACTCAAATCCTGACGTTCAAATAAAACTACAATATATTTTGTCTTGCGCAGGAGAAGCAGAAGTACGAGATAATGTCTAACACTTTTAAAAGTCTGGATGATGTCATAAACTTGTACTGTGAACTTCATGAGAGATATCCCGGCATCTTAGCTATTGTGGACGGAGTCAGGAGTCCGGTTAGTATAAACACGTTTAAGTGTAAACACGCGTGAGTTTAAACACGCGTGCGTGTGAACACGCGCTTTGTAACACGCGCGAGTGTAAACATACATGAATATAAACACACAAAACTTTTTCAAAACTTGTGTCGTAGATGGTTACAGTAGAACCTTCCATAATTTTCGGGTGAAACTGGAAACAAGTGGAAGATTTAGACGGCAATTTCGTGGAGCTGGAAATTCTACCTTTTTCCCTGCACCGTGAATGCCATTTACCGCCAGGGGCTAACTGAAAGAGAAGGGATACGTTCTGTCCTAAGGGCTGAATAGCTGGTTGGGAAGGATAGGAGGTTAGATAGCTACTCCCTATATATCTACGCTTACATTTTGTGTATTTCCAGCGAACTGCTTTGCCTAAATAAATTAACTGAGTGCCTCAGATTTTTCACCATGGATTTTGGGAATAAATGAGTAGTTTCATCGTTCATTAAATTTGAACGGAAATGTCATGGTTTTCTCGTGAAATCTTTCTTCAGGACAGCGAGGGTTGGAAAAAACTCAACCAGAGGATTGGAGAGAAGTGCTTTATAGTTGGCAGTGACTTGTACAGAAAACACTCCAGTATTTTAGAGTTCGGAGTGGCCGACAAGCTAAGCAGTGTTGTAGCTCTTGGCGTGGATCAAGCTAACACTATTATAGGCCTGTCGCAAATGGCAAAGACTGTCGCAGGTTAGATTAACCCATAAACTTTTTTTTTTTTCATTTGGTATCTTGCCTGGAGAGAATTGACTTAGCCCGAGGTGTTGGTCAGTGACGTTGCTAAGGAACATTATCATTACGTCATAGCGGAGCCCCATACCTTAGAAAATTTGGTAACCCATCGATCTGAAAAATTTTGGTTGTCACGTGACTGTCCGTACGCCAATACCTTGAAAACTAAGAGAGTAGCACCATTACCATAGCTACATCTTTGATTTTGGGTATCCACGTTATTCTTAATGAACAGCTGTCACAACAAGCTATCCGCTGACCAGTATCACGTGACTATATCGTGGGTTCAGGTTTAGAGCCCTGATATATTGCGTACATAATTTCTACAATCTTGGTTAGGATTGTTGGGTATGGTTTGTTAAAATTTAACTCGAAAAAATAGCAAAACCACTCGTTGAACAATTACATGCTCACAATTGATCATTTTTTGAGTTTCTGATCCAAGAAAAAATAATTCTCTCTTTCCTTTATCGTCAGTTATTGCAATCAGGAGCTCCGCTTTTAGGCTTGGCTAAATCTATATATTACTGACTTGACAGCTTTTGCAGTGCTGTTGTTATTTTGTAGTTGGATAATAAGAGCTGTGTTAGTGACAAAGAAAATCCTGGAAATTTTTCCCTTGGCCAAAATAATTCACCGGAGATAGCAATAAAAAACGTGCTCGTCCTATCCAATCCTGATCAACAATTTGATTGGTTGATCTTTGTGTTCAATTGGAATGAGGTACTGTGCTTAACGTTTCAAATTCGTAGACTTCATCTGCGAGTGAATGTTTAGCTGAAGAAATAGCATTTGGCAAATGCCATCTTCGTCAGGGGTTGTGAAAAAGGGGAAAAAATACTGGTGAAGGCGGCATTACCAGAGAGTCACTTTTTTGTCAAATAATAGTACTCGATCTGTGCACTACAATAATATGCTAGGTAGGAGAAAACGCCACATCAGTTGTTAGCTAGGAAGATATTGTTCACGTAACGATGTTTTGAACTATGCTTCGGACCAATATTTCATCAAAACGGACACTTCTGTCTTGTTCAGTAACTTCTATATATGACATCCGTGTCACGAGACAAGAATGAAAACCTTTAGAATAAATCCTGTAAAGTTTGAGCGATTCAACTGTGTTTTGTTTCTCTACAGATCAGGGAGGTCTTCTTGCACTGGCGGATGGACCTTGTGCAGACACTTCTTCCATTCTTGCGGATCTGGTAAGTGTGCTTTTTAAGTTTGTACTCTTCCTGTGCAGTTGTTTTTCGGACGCGAGGGATTGTTTTTTGTTGTCGTTGCACTGTTGAAAGTTAGGTTTGCCATTTACTTTCGCGCGCGTTTCAGACTTGCTGGCCCTGCATCGTTTTCGTGAGTCATAGTTCCAGGACCCACCCTCTAGATTGTCGGGTTAGGGCGGCAGAACTTCGAGTAAGAGAACTGAATATTGCAGATAAGTTGAAACAGAACAATTCATTGATGCGGATAACAACATCGGGAAAACATTTTTTTTAGTTCAATAAGTTTTTTATTTCATGGGTGATCTTTTTTATAGGTAGAGAAGCGCGGTCAGGCTTCCATAACCGACCGTTTAATTTCTTGAGTTCTTCCAAAAGCAACCTAAGATTGTTTACTCCGGGAAGACATATTGAAAGACAAGAATTAATTCTCATTAAAAATACTTCGACTCTTTTGGTAACATTAATATCAAACGAACACAAAACTGTGAGATACGGTGGAAATCTACGTTTTCTTTACATTTCAGACCTTCTGACAATAATATTTATGTTATTTAAAACGAGCAGTATTTCTTTTCAAGTTGAAACGTTTTCTTATCCGAATGAAATTGCTTTCTGAACACGGTAACTGTGGTTACCGTTTTAGATATTTCAATTTTTTATCAATACAGTCGAACATACATTTTCTAAAGAAAACAATTACAAAGGTTCACTGCTATTATAATAACGCTGCTTAACTTGAGGTGTGGTTTTGTATATTGCAAATAGAGTACAGCATAAGTAGACTCTAAGTAGGCATACAGGTTCCTCGAGTGAACCATTAAGAGAAACGCCCAATGCTGATTAGTTCCGGTTTTGTCCCAGACATGCTTTATTTTATACTGCGCGTTCGGACTCAATGCTTTGTTGGTAAGTTTGTGTGTGATAATCTTATGTGTGGTTTTAAACCGAAGAATGTGGTGACCAATGTAAGGCCGCGTTCGCTCGCAGCTTTCGCACCCTTTGCATGACTTTCATTCTTGTTAGCTCTCTCTGACTCTGCTGTCTGTCATCTCTTTGTAATCAGTGGTATGTCCTCAATTGGCGGCTGTTGTATGTTTATTCCTGTGACCTTTGAAATCCAGTCCAGATGGTTCACTATTCTTGTGTACACACCATACTTGTACGGCACACCGCACCCAGTGTGACCAAACGATGCCACCCCGGTCAAATACCACCTTCCCTCTCCTCCCTTGCACATCAGAGGACCTGTAAAGAAAGGAAGAAAATTGTAAAGCTGGAATAAAGTAACTCACTCTGCGAGTTAAGCCCGTAGAGTAAGCCTTGACACTTACTTACCCCCACTGTCTCCTTCACAAGTGTCTACACCCCCCTGCTGGAATCCTGCACAGAGCATGTTTTTTGTGATAACTCCGTTATATGACCGGGGGGCGTTGCACTGTTCGTGTGATATCAGTGGTAAAGCAGCCTCATGGAGCACTCTTGTTGGAGGGCCTTTGACTTTCTGTGTCCCCCAACCAGCGATGTAACACATGGTATCTAAAGCAAAAAAAACTTGAATAGGTCTAGAGTTTATGATGTTATTTCTACGAATTTGTCAAACGTTCAGTAGGATGAAAATAAAACTTTTAAGTCTGTGGATGAAGCCTAGTATTGCAGACATTGAAGTAAGAGCTAGTGAGCTGCACATTTACGTACATGTTTTACTAGTCGTCATGCTGTGCGACATGGTTGTAACCCAGAAGTCTGTGAGTTAAAAGCTAGTGGTGTGGGCGCTCGAATGAGATGCAATTGAACAGTAGCGTTTATTATGCTGCACAACATGGTTCTAACTTTTAAATCTGTGAATGAAACCATAGTTTGTGACCATTCAGATGAAAGCTATTGAGTAGTACTTTCATGTGGTACCGTTTATTATGTTGTGCAAGGCGGTGCTAGCTTTTAAGTCTGTCCGTGAAGCCACAGTGTGGCCGCTCAAATAGAAGCTACTGAGCAGTACTTTGATGTGGTACTGCTTGTTATGCTCTACAAGGTGGCTCTGACTTTTCAGTCGGTTAATCAAACCCTACTTTGTGTGACTATTCAATTGAAAACTGTTACGGGTTAATTTTGGGAGTTAAAAGAGCTAATGCAATTATAAACTTTTTACCGGCTCTAAAGGGCTGCCCATTATCAAGACACATGCTTTGCACGTTGGAGGAGAACTTGACCGGACTGCTGAGCTGTATTAGGGCGATGTCATGTGTAGTTAAAATCTTCAGTCCATTGGACGTTTTCTTTGTTTCTATGTTCCATTTCGGGTGCATGATCACCTTTTCCACGGCTATATCCTGCTCGGTACCTTCCTTCTTATCCATGTTATGTTCACCAACACGTACCTTGAAATATGAATTCTCTTTACTTAATGTCATAGATTTCTTAAAATGTTAGTTCTGAGAATTTGTTATTTCATCAAGACACTATCTTCAATATCTTCTGCCATGAAAGGAAAATCAAGCTAGACTGGTGCGAGTTACTTTGTAGTGAGAGGTTTCATTTTTCTATTGCAGTTCGCCGTGTACATTTGTCTTACGTGATCAGATCTTTTCCAAGAATAGGAATGCTGCCTCTTTCCAGCTGAATTTCATAAAACAAACAGAATCTGTTTGCTTGAAATGAATGTACAGTGACACCTGTATTAAGCGGACAGTCATGGGCCCTTCGCTCGTGTCCGCTTAATAGAGGTGTCTGGCTAACACAGATTTGTTTTACAGAAAATATGTGCAGAAACGTTTGGGACTTTCTGAGGACGGTGTCTGCCTATTATGGGGCTGGCGTAAACATATAACCTACTGTAGCCGTGATATGAAGTTCAGAGTGCGGAAGCTAATTAAGTGAGCGGTAGACTTTGGATCAAAGTTATATAATTCATAGGCTATATACTAGTTGTACCACGCTTTCGAGTGACACACCATAGAATATCTCAAGAGTCGCTTGTTTTTTCTCGAAAATATGTGACACGTGGGATATTCTATAGCATACCACGAGAAAGAGTTGCACAACTATACCACGCCAGAGAAAATGCAGTGGTCATCACAATCAATGCGACATACGCGCAGCGCACGATGGGAAGATTGGGTGTGATGCCGTTGAGTATTCAACGGCTTTCTGCTATTCTGATTGGCTGTATTTTCTATTGCATGATATAAACAAGGGTATCCCATTCACCGTTAGCCAATACCAACTGTTCGTTAGGTTTGACTGAGTAATCTTTATAACAGTTGTTGTGGAACGTATATTACCCTTAACATCTCTGGATATTTACTGGCGGCTGCCATGATTGGCCCAACGTTGGCAATCGTGCAGTGAGCTGCTGTAAGAACCCAGCGGTCCGATATCAGAGCGGCCCCACATTTGAAGTACTCTCCAAGCCCTGTAACAAAAATGTTCGTCATCCAAGGCCAGCTGCCGGGTTTAGCTTCATGTCCTCCGGTGATCCTTTTGTCATTTTCTTGTTCTGCCCACTTTGGTCTCACACCGCACGACTCTGAGAAGAAAGAAGCAATTATACAAGTTAACTACAGTACCAAGGTTTAGAAGTCTAACTGTTTCATCGTAGCGTAATATGTGTTCTGTTAAACACAGAAATCGATAAAACAATTTCTTGACGGTTTTTGGTTAATACTTTTCGGCCATAATTCAGAAAATATTGCACGCACCGAGGTTCTTTTACCATCAATATTCGGTGCTACTTACTATATTTCCGTTGTCTGTAGTCAGCTAAAATGGCTGCCGGTTTTTAGTTTCAATTGTCCGAAATAACACAGATTATCAGATCTCAAACAACCCTGCCAAACTCTCACAGCTTCGACTTGATTCATAACGCGTTAGTAAGAAACCGTGCAATGTTTTCAATGAAAATTCCCATGGCCAAAACGTTATTTTTCTCACGAAATAATCCACAGAATTAAATATTCACTCTAACCTGCTGCTAGCGAACACACAAGAACCTGACCCAGATGACAGGTACAATACATGACCAGAAAACATGTCAGAAAAATCCTTTGTAGAGTCATTTTCTGTCGGAGCGTTCAAAGGCTGTTGCTTTCCTTTTCCCGTATTCCTTGATATGTAATTTTGTTTTCTCTATCTCACGGGTGAAGTCATAAGACTGTTATTTTTATCTATTACTCTGATAGAGTCAAATGTCAAGTACTTAAGGCGTGTCTGCTGTCTAAAGGCGGTCGTGTTTTGCTACTAATTGCTTTCTATTCGCTCTTTTCGTTTTGTTTTTGGGTTTTGTTTTATTGTTTTAGCTGCCTGATTCACCTCGAATCTTGCGTAGGTAATCGCTTTTTAAAAGTATACCATTTTTAAAAACAATCTAAACACGTTGAAACTCGAAGTTGCCACCAAACTATTGCTGTTTAGTTATCCACTCAAGTGGCTGACACGAAAAAGGTTTTACATGATAAACCTTAAGTGCCATGGATTTAAGGAAATAGAGAAACTGAACTTTTGCTCGCGTAAAAAAAGGAAGTTGTTTTGCAGTTAAATCTTTCGTATTGCCGATATTTCCAAAGGCATCTACCCAGAAGAACTGTACATAACGGTTTTAAAACCTTAACGTCTTTTACATATCATAATGCATCACAAGTCCACCGCTTCCGTACTTAGTTAAGTTCAAGCTGCTGAAATATGCCGGCGCCCAAAATGCATTTGAAAAAAAAATGATAAACGTTAAAACCAGACGTTCTTTCTCAGTGGCTTTAACTGTCACCTTGTCAACGTGATGTAAACAAATAGTGCGTGCGCGTGCATACGCGACAAGTGCGTGCGCGTTTTTAGAGTAGCACGCGCGTGCGCGCATCCAAAACTGTTGCTTGAAAAGTCGTGTATAAACTGTCCTCGGTATATGCATGGTTCGTGCAACACAGTTACAGTGTCCAGTCCACCTCTGGTTTTATTTCATCATTATGTCATTTTTATTGCGTGCAATGTTGTTCGCACAATGTTTAACTTACAGTCTGGGGACGATTTAGACGTAACAAGTTTATCACAGGCGGCAAGCTTATGGTAATTCCACGACACGAATTTGTTCAGAGCAAACCACGTCTGTAACACGCTCATAATTGTCACGAACGACACGAAAAATGTCGCAGAATTTTGAAACAGGTATTGAGACCCTTTGGCAATCGTAGAGTTTTGTGCGGCTTTTGGAGAACAGTGGCAGTGCGTTGTACAAATAGTTGCGCGTAACAAAGCTGTTTTGTCTAAATCGATTCTTAGTAATTAGTAGTCGGACCTTTTAGTCACTTCATTAGTTTCTTCTTAGCAAAGATTGATCGTTTTTATTTTTCAGGCCGTGGCTTTTGGAGCGCGTTTCATCAAACTCGGTGGTCCAGTCCGAGCTGAACACGTCAGCAAGTACAGAAGGTTACAACAGATTGAGCAGGACCTGGAACAGAGAGGATGTCTGGCACCACAAGAACAGCATGTATTTCCGGTTATTAATGTAGTCGAACAGGAAGCTGAGGACAGCGAACAGAAGTAAAATATCTTTAGGCGATTTTCTATGTCTAATCAAATTCACGTTTTGTGTCAGCTTTGCTTGAAGTTAACAAAAAAAAAATGTTCTAACAAATTAGAGATAGGATCATTTTCTTTTGGTTTACTTAATCAGGTTGAAAACAAGGCAAAGGAACTATGTCGTGGAAGGAAAATTCTTGAAAAACTTAGCTTCAATTTTTTCAAGTTGTTAGTTTTATTAGTGTGTTTTATTAGTGTTTTATTATTAGTTTTATTAGTTTTATTTTTTCCTAGGTCATCTTTTATTTTGAGATTCCTCTGGATTCGAAAGTAACTCTGAACATCTCAAAAAATTACGCACTACACCGTGGCATAACCCCTTTATAAATGACACCACCTTACCCGTGTGACAGTCACAGGTTTTGTGTTAATAATACAGTGTATATTGTTTTTCTCACGATGTAGTCTCTAAGATCTACCACGATGAACAAAAATCACCAGCTGTTGAAAAGATATTAGCTAAAAGAGGTAAATGGATATATATACCAAACCAAGAAAAAGAAAAAAATATTATTTTCTCGATTTTGTCCTTTTCATAAGTATCAATCACCTTTTTCTTGACGAAGTTTCATGCAAATATACCAGGCAGCAATCGCAGTGGCGAGATAATGACACTCTCCGTGAAGAGGTTGTTTTTAAACGCTTCACGATCAGTTTGTTGTATTGCCTGCGGTTTGCAATAAGTTCCAATCAATTTACGACGGTCATAGGAAATTCGAAAAAAACCGTTAATGGTGATACACCATAGTAATCTCGTATTTGGTTAACAAGTTTCGTTCCCGGCCGTTCTTGTAAGCCCAGACATAGAGCTTTTATAATATGTACTTAAACAACTTACTTATCTCCTTCAATATCAGTCATACAGCCCACTGTAGTCTCTCTTTTGTTTATAACTGAACTTTCTTCCTCTAGTATTACTACACTTTGACTGTTTATAAGAAGCCTGTAAATGGTGGTATATAATGTTTAATACATAGTTGTATAAAGTAACGGAGTATATTTGTTTTCTTTTTTTTTTTAACTCCACTCTTTATTATATATTAGTTCAATATAAATTATGTGTACTTTTTCTTCCCTTTTCCAGCCAACTCGAAACTCGAAAGCTCTGCAACTTTGGCTGCCGCACACGTATTTAAAACTCATCTATTTCTTATTTATACATATACCCTACATTTGTTTTTACACCATCAAAACAGCGTGAATAAAGATTTGATTTGGGTGACCCTAAGACCGACTATAAAGGAGATCAGTGTTTGGTCTGTATTTACACGGCTTAGTCCTCTGTGACACATTGAGCGAAACGGTGTACAACTTCCTTACTGACCAGGGGGGTACTACTCCCCTATATGGACTATATAGGTATGTGCGGCCCCAAAGGGTATGGCCTTTCAGCCGTTTTGGCCATAAATAGAGTAGGGCTTTTGCACAGAAGCATATCGCTTAGGTGATATGCTTCTGTTTTGCACTCTAGTTTCGAATTGGGTATGCTTTTAAATGAAGCTACTTTTTCATCATTATCGATAGGACCATAAACAAAAGCCCTTCAAATATTATGTTTAGGGTAACTGTGTCAGCCGCAACGGTCATAAAAAGGGTATCGAATTTTTGGTCAGGTCATAAACGGGGTAGCGAAAATCGCAGATTTTGGTCATAAATAGGGTAAGGGTTTTGGGAAGCTAGTTTTTCTGGAAGTAACCCACCCTCCCCCCCCCCCCCGGACTTACTGAGCACACTGAAGGCAGGGCCGAACTTCAGTAAATAGAGCTTACAAAGGATTTCCATTTAAAATTTGCTTATTTGTTGGTGATCTTAAGGAAACTCAAGTTTAGAGATAAAATAAAAAGAAGAATTTCGGTATTCGTTTAGGAGAACGAGTACCTTGTAAATACCCTGTAATGCCTTACAAAATATTCTACACTTAATAGTTCGTGGGAGCAGCAAAAGAACTTCATTGAAAAAATACATGTCTACTGATAAAGGCACGCATTGTTAATTGACGGTGATTCAACTTGAACCTAGCGTACAGTGTTCCTCCAGAACACAACTATATTATTTTGATGAGTACTGCATGGTTAAGTTTACATACATTATTCTGTAACAGAAATGAGACTGTATTCATCTACAGAAAGGTGATTGTTAGAGTAAAAAAAATTTGCGATGGGACGCTATAGATCGACATGCTTGTTGACGAGTAAACGGCGACACATCTCTCTGGCAAGATGGCCGTATAGTAGAAGCCGCCATTTTCTTTAAGTGAATTAATTAACGTTAATTATGCGTGAACTTTTGCGTAGTAAGAATGCGCAATGCACAACTTAGGAATGACCTTAAAGGTTTAGAAAAATCGCCAACTATATGTAATGAGTCTAGCTGGTTTTAGTCTCCCGTGGTGACTGGTAGTAGTAAAATATGGGTGGACGTTTATCAACGGTGTCATTTCTGTGTGTACAGGTGTTTGATGTCTTATACTTGTTTTCTTTATGTAACTTATTGACTGTAAAGATTCCGTCACAGGAAACATTTTCAGCCGTGGCTTTTTTTAAAATATATCCTAGATTGTCGCCTCCTTTGCAGTCGTCACTTGAATCGTCACGCAACGCTCCTCTTCGTTCAAAGCCGTTACTTGAGAGGAGTGTTGCGTGACCATCAGTAAAGACTGCGAGGGGACATGGTGGCCTCTTGAAGTCATGAGTGCTCCCACAATAAAGTTCACAGCAAACCAGATGTATATTCAAGTTTATTTGTAACGGTGAATTATTTAAACAAAGTCATTTTTACAACAATATGGTCACGCTCTTAATGGCTCCTTTCTGGACAGTTAATTACATCGTCAGAGTACCAAGTCTGTATTCTAATTGAACTTTTTAATCTGGTGCAGTCAATTTCAAATTGTGTTCAGTTACACTGCTCTGAATCTTCCCAAAAAAATAGCAACATAGGAAGAGGTAAGTCAACTCAAAAAGCGTCTATTCCCAAATATATAAATAAGTAATTTTCTGAGCAAATTGACTCTGCAACGTTTTTTTCTCACTAACCAAAATTCTCGAATCAAATAAAAATATCATATATTAATCTAAAACTTCTAATGTCCACTCTGCAAAAATTTCTTTAAGTCAAATGTACATGATTTTCTTGGAGCAGTCTTGTGTCTACTTAGGGACATTTTTCGTCTTTGTCTTTGAGCTCCAGAGGGATGACGTCACATCGTCGCCAGTGAAGGCCCTCAAGCGATATTCCAACTCTTTTCTGTCGTTTACCTCGCGCTGAAACTGTCGAGCCTGTGAGAAAACAAACCAAGATCAGCATATTATTTCTCCTTAAGGTGGTTCCTCATAAATAAAAGTTGCCGAACAATTTCTTTAAAACTTTCCCCGAATGTTCCCTACCAAGCACTGTTTAGAAAAATACAATAAACAAGATAGGTCACCATTCTCGCTTAAGAAATACGGTAGGTAAATCTTACCCCATTTATGCCTAACTACGCGCGTTATTTCATCAGTTCACGTTATAATTTGTGGTAGCCGGAAGCTAAGGTTATTAAAGCAATACTTTAAAAAATATATTGATAGGTAGAAAGTCTCGGGAACGTGGAACAATGTAAGATATAATTTATGGAAAAAGAACACAATTCTAGACGACATTGCCTCAAAACGTTCCTTGAATCGTCCTTTTCGAGGTCATAATTCGCATCGTCGAGTAACGGTTTTGTGCACTCTTTTAGCTATATCTCTTTTTCCTTCCGAACAATTTTTTTCTTATTTTTTTTCACTTAAGTCGGACAATTTGTACACCAAAATTATGCAATAAAAAATATAGGTCACCATGCTCTTTTAAGAGAAAACGAGCATTTATTTTGCTGTCGAGCTTAGCTTGAGGGAAATCTCTTACGTTGTGTACGTGCACGCGATCATATGCGCGCGCTAATGACGCAAAAATCGTGCACAGTAGGGATGCGCGCGCAATGTAATACAGTCAACTTCCGTTATAGCGGACACCCTCGGGACCGCGATTTGGTGTCCGTAATAGCGAGAGTCTGTAATAGCAGGGTGCGAGAAAATTTTTGTGTTATAATATTTGGACAGACTGGACGAACTTATTCATGGCAGCGAGACTGCAAAGAGGGCCTTAAAAGAAAAAGATGAAGAAATTTTGATTAATGGACAGAAGAAGCGAAATCGACCAAAAAAGACAAAGACAATCTCAAAAAGCAGAAAAAATAGACTCTATATGTGTGCAAATATTCCAAGATGCTTCTCGGTGTCCGCTATAACGAGAGAGGAAACAATAAAATTGTGACGTTGGGACCGAATAAAGTGTCCGTAAATCCGTAACAGCGAGAGTCCGTAATAGCGAGGTGTCCGCAAGGCGGGAGTTGACTGTACTGAGGAGTCACCTTAAATTATTCATACAAAGTCAAGCATGCAGAATGAGAGAATTAACTAACTGATCACTAAGGGGTAACAAAAACATTATTCAATTGAAAGGCTCGAGTAAGCGATATATTGACCAGCGTCAGGTGAATATCTGGCATATTTTCGGACTGAAAGGTCAACAACCGGCTTATTTTTATCCTTAACGAGGTTTTCTCAAATCAAATGCGATTAACATACGGACATACGGTATCGACATTGCGCGCAATGTCTGATTTTGTATACCTTTAAAATTGATGCGCTCAAAAGTAAAATCGCTTTTTACTTCTCCAACACTGCGCTTGTCAATTTTAAAGTGTGCCAGCTATCTGCAAGATTGCGCGCAGTCAGGAGCTCAAGACAATTAACTATTTCTTGGCTCCGGCTATCCGACGTCTAACACAGACTGGATGATCTGCTTCTTTCTTCCACTTGCCTCCTCCGTTACGTTACGTTACGCTACGTTACGCTACGTTACGTTACGGTACGGTACGTTACGTTACGCTACGTTGTTGTAAATATCATAACATGCTTGTTGCGTTAGCGATATTGCGGGGTGTGGACAAGCTTAAATTCCCTTGAACCAATCATTACTCGGGGTGCGTTCCTTTGCGATTTTCTGGATCAGGATCAGTGACTGGTCTTGGTTCTGATCATCGCAAAAGAACGAAACCTTCATATCCACCACCCCCCCCCCCCCCCCTCTTACCCATCCTCCCATCCTCGGGCTTGCATCCAACTATCTCTAAATGTTTTCCCAAAGCCTTTTGTTTTTTCAAAGACAAGTAGAAAAGGTGTGTAAAGACAAAATATCCCGTAGGTGTCGTGAAATTTGCACGAGGCGTAAAAACGGAACTGAAGAAAATAATTCATTTACATTTCTGCCACTACCTCGCCGCGATCGGATGAACGTTCTCGCGAAGGAAATTTTGGCAAACCACAACCACAGCGACCGAAGAATGACAAAAGTATCGACCTTCCGATATTACTCTGTACATAGGAGCGTACGACAATGGTGAGCTTTACGCTAAAACTGGTTTAAAACGTCAAGGACCAAAGGTTAGGAGAAAATAGGAGAAGTGGCATCGGTTGGAAGAAGGTATGACCACTATTTTGTATTATATACTACTTTGGAGTCGACTGAGACGGTACAAGTTTGCCACAAGCGATAAATTTGCGACAAGTCCACGACAACTTCACAAGCAAGTGCTAGGTTTGATTCACGCGAGTGTTGTACACTTGTCGCAAGTTTTCCGCATATGGCAAACTTGACCCTTATAGATACACATGTATGGTTGTTAGCAGAATTTAATGACAATTATGCAGTTGCTTATCAATCTTATTTTGCGATAAGTTTTCCAATTTAGTGCTTGTTTTCGTTTAGGAAAAACTGGAGATGACTTTTGCATAGAAATACGACAAGCATACATTCTACTCTCCCACAGGTCCCCGGGGGCGGGGTACTCCCATATATGGGCTATATAGGTATGTGCGGCCCCAAAGCGTCGGGTTTTTCAGCCGTTTTGGTCATAATTAGGGTATCGATTTTGGCCATTTTGGTTATAAATTGCGTATGGTTTTAGCATTGTAGTCCTGAATTGGGTATGTTTCTTAGAAGAAGCTAGTTTCATCATTATCAATAAGACCGTCAACAAAAGCCCTTCAACTGTGTCAGCCGCGACGGTCATAAATAGGCTATCGAATTTTTGGTCAGGACATAAATAGGTAGCAAAAACACGCAGATTTTGATCATAAATAGGGTAAGGGATTTGCGAAGTAGGCCGCGCACCCCAACCCAACTTTTCTGGAAGTACCCCCCTCGGGCACAGGCCCCCACGCTTCTAACTCGTAAGTCACCTCTGTCCATGCGCGCCATCTGTTTAATCGTCATGATCACACTTGACCAATTCGTGCAAAAAGCTTATCACAACAAAAACTTTGAAAAACGTCAACCCATGTAAAAGAGTAGCGTTTCATTCATTAATTTTGGAAATACTCAGTGGTATACAATGTAGGGTTAGTTGTTCAACTGAGGATACCTAAACTCACCATTTCTAAGTTCCTTCTGGCGGACTCGAGCTCTTCTTGTACCGATCCATACGCTTTATTGCGGTGTTCTTTTAATTTTTCCATGTGCACTTTGATTCTAGTCTCCAACTCGCGATCCCCTAGGGCTCTATAGAACAATTAAACAAAGCATTACAACAAGACGCGCATTTCAACGTATTATAACATGTGCAGTGTTACAATTGTCTACAAAAAGCTGCAAAAAGGTACCGTTCATCTAAAACACTAGGGAGTTTAAGGAACTACGACGGCGACGCCTAGGACAACGTCGAATCTTTGAAGTCATTTAGTTTGTTTCTCTTTGTCAAAGCTATCTCGAAACTGAATTTGGAACACAGCGTAAAATTCGAAAATAAATTTCAAAAATTATCCGTTGTGGTTCACGTTCTCCAGACAACGCGAAATTTGGTCATTTCACGTTGTTGTCTTGTAGAGGACGGCAAAGAAATGTACCAAGAATTATAACGCACTTGCAATGCCACTGTATTTCTCATTCAACCATTTGTTTAGCGACGTTCCCATTGCCGTTGCCGTTGTGGTTTTCTTAAACGCCCTACTATAAGAGGAGAAACATCGCCGAAAAACCTCAACCTAGATCCTAGACTCTCTCATTTTCGTCCCTTGTCGTTGAGGATAGAGAGCCTGGGATCGAGATTGCCAAAACCAAAGTGAAACTTCCATAGCTATTATAGACTGCAAAAGCAAGTACTGTGTTCGGCAAATCTTCAAAAGAGGCACAAAAGCATTCGAATGCTAACCCTTCAATCAAAATATAGCGCGATTTTTCGGAAAACAATATCCCGCTTTATGGATCAGTTATCGTTGAGGAATTCTAAAACCTCCCTCAGTCTCAATTCAAGACCAACCCAAGCTACATGTCAAATACTGTACCTTCTTGCTGCTCCTTTTCCATCTCGTTCTTCTAAAAGTTCCTTCAATTGCTTGGCGTAGCCATGAGGAGACTGAATAAGAAACGACAATAATGTTACTTACGCGACAAAGCATTGTATAAATGCTGTCGTTTACCTCGATGATTTATTTACGAAGCTAAAAAGGGGCATCGAACGGCTGTCAAATTACTTTCTATTTCTTTGAACTTCGTTGAATTGAGAAATAAATTGGAGAAGCACACTCTGCATACTGACATCTAACATGTATGTACCTTCTAAGCCAATCAGGTGCATCCTGAAAAAGTCACGTGATTTTACTGAGAGCAATTTTCCCACGCTTCGTACCGGTTGCAACCGGTTACAACTTCTTTTTCCAGTTCTGATTAACTTGCAGCTTCATTTAGAATTATGGGTATTGTCTCTGTGGTTATTTTGATTTTTGTTTCATGGCATACGTTGAAAAAAAAAACCTCGTGGTGTTTTTTAGTAACTTCTCACCTTTTCCTCTTCCTTGGCTGACTTTTCCGTTCCATACGGGGCTTTTACTTCGACTGCAAAAAAGCCAAGAAGAACCAAAATCAGTAATCATCGACTATGCCATCCAAAAGTACCGAAAGAAAATTTTTATGATTTCAGCCTGTTTATCTAATAGAGGAAAACCGTTGAACAGAAGACTGAAGAAATAGCTATAAAACAAAATACCTGACATCTCTTAGGATCAAGAGCAGGATATTTTGCGAAAACTAAAAGAAACGTACCAGGTGTTGAGCCCTTCATGGCAGCAAGTTGTTGCTTTTGTTGACGCAGAAGTTTGGTCCGCTCCCTCCAGTCATCTAAAGCTTGCTTATCTCTGAAGATGTAAATTTATATTTGTTAACTCACATGTGTTGTGTAAAGATATACAGATTTAACAGGTTTCCTTGCTACTTCCAGGAAAAAAGAAAGAAAGAAAGAAAATAAGCAAAGAACTGCCCTGTAATCTTTCGCAAACAGAAAACAAATACGCAAATGCTGCGCTATTGCTTTTTAGTTTTATTTTATTATCAATTTAAATCGATAGGACTACAAAGCATCTTTTGTTTCGCGTTTGTTCAAAGTTGTCCACTTACGTCAATGCTGATATGAGCATAACCAGACATTCACAGGAAAAAAGACGTAAAATCGCGAAAAAGTATTATAACACATAATTTATCCGTTTTGGTGCGAGCAAGCTATCTTTGCTCTAAAAGAGCTGCCGAGATACTGTAATTTCCTCACAGGCTAACATTTCTTCAATTGTATCTACTCACTTTCTTTTCTGTAATATAAGAGCCTCTTTTTCGTTCATAACTGCTAAAATCGCCATCTCTTGTTGATCGGCCAATCGAGCCTCGTAATCCGGGAACCTTGGAGTTGCACCGCCGGCGTCGTACTGGAACCGAGCTGTCCTTGAACTTCAATATAAAAAACAACCAGTTAAAAAGGTTAGGTGTTATGTCTTGTAAGAGAAACGTCACATGACACGTTTTGACCAATCAGTATCGCGTCTATCTCATTTCGCGTCTATCTCATCTCATTTCATTTCATTTCAGTATTTATTTAATTATTTTTAATATTGTTACGACTGTCACTATTTCTTTCTTTTTCAAATTTTAATTTTTGAGGGCCATTAGGTTATCAGTTTTAATACTGTCAAATGTTACCAAGCCTTACTTACTTACATACTTACTTCAGTGATTAGCGCGCGCGCATTAAAAAATGGCGACTTTTTCTTTACGGCTGGACCTCGACATAGAGTTAAATCGTCATTTTCTCGAAAACGAGTACGGTGACCTATCATTTTTTTCTATTGTTTTGAATTGAGTAATAAATTTCTCTGTGTAAAATAATTATAGACCAATTCTCAGTGTAGAACAAAAAACAATCGTCGGAAACGTAAATTTAGCAAGCAATCGTGACTATAATCATGGTGCTATTATAAGGATTTATTGGGTATAAACAAGGTGCTGTTGCTCCTAAACGAACTCGGGGACCCCTCATTTTTATTTCAAAATTTAAGTTCCTATAATAGAAACAATCAATGGGCAAAGTTTGACAAAAATCTCAGTGCAGGTTCTATTTCAGTGGAATGACCTTAAGCTCTCATCTCTGAACAAAATGATAGCTATGGCACTATAAAATATTTGCGAACTATATATTACTTTACCCAATTAAAAACATAATATAACATAACTGAAGGGTTCGACATCCACTTTACTTTCAGCTATGAACATTTGCTAAAGCATTTTCATGTTTGCCACAGATATCACATTTTGAAATTCCCTGACTTTTCCCTGATAAAATACAATTTCCCTGATCAAATGAATAAAAAATGTCGGATATAGCGACTTCTGGCCTCCCCTTACAGCCGTCTTTTCCGCTGATAAGTTTTCAACGAATTTTACATCGTTGAGATCACAGTCACCCCAAATGTTTCTTCCAGCCTTCAATGGTATTAAACCAGCCATGTTAAACTAATTCAATTTTCCCTTGCACAAGATAAAATTCCCTGAGTTTTCCCGACCTTGAAGAATTATTTTAACCTGACCATTTTCTGACGTGTGGCAACACAAACTTTAGTTGTCGTTATATGTGAAGCAGGATGCTCTAAATAATAAACAGCACCATGATAAAAAGGCAGTTTTAAAGAACTCCTCCCTACCTTTCTGATTTAGGGCTGGTTTTCTTTTGCCTGGGAGCAGATCTAGCCGCTTCTGTCAATTCTCTAGGCCGCGCATCCGCTGACAGTCCGCCACTTGACTGCAGCCCCATTCTCTGTCTGTCATATTCCCGTCTCACCACATCTGACCGTGAGGGTGGGGGATGCAATGTTACTGGCGCGTTGATCGGTGTAGGAAGCTCCTTCGAGTCGGTTTGACTTTTCCTGCGCCGGGTTGATGTAGAATTCTTTTTGTCTATAATCAAAAGATAGCGTTGTTATATATATTTTTTTTTCACCATTTTCGCAGTTGAGTTCTCAACCTCACTTTCATCAAGTTTAAACAAAGGAAATCAAGATCGTGATGGTGTTTGGATATCTGATCTTAATTAGCATAGATTTTTACTATTTTATTTCTCCGTTTTCTCCTTTGGTTTAGTTTCCATTGAGAAGATATATCAAACACCAAAGACCGTGTTTGACTTCTTTTCCAAACACCTCGAAGTTCGTCAAAAATACTCCGCTACGCGTCGTATTTTTAACTCTGTGGTCAATCATGGTCTTCCGTGTTTGATGTATTGTTTCGTTATCGAAAGAGAGTGTTTCTCATTTCTCAAACAAACGTTTTTCAGGACAGTGTAGTAGTTATGACTTAGCTTCTTTGTGTGTTGTGTGATATAGATTTAACTCACGCGAAACAATAGTGTCTTTGTAAGTTTTTTTTCCCTCCTATAAAACACTTGTTTTTAGGCAGCCAGAGCACATGAAGAATCCTATCGATATTATGACAAATTTAAGGTCATTCCACTGAAATAGAACCTGCACTGAGATTTTTGTGAAACTTTGCCTATTGATTGTTTATATTATAGGAACTTAAATTTTGAAGTAAAAATGAGGGGTCCCCGTGTTCGTTTAGGAGCAACAGCACCTTGTTTATACCCATATAAATCCTTATAATAGCACCATGATTGTAGTCACGATTGCTTGCTAAATTCACGTTTCCGACGATTGCTTTTTGTTCTACACTGAGAATTGGTCCATTATATTTTACACAGAGAAATTTATTACTCAATTCAAAACAATAGAAAAAAATTATCACCATACTCGGTTGCGAGAAAATGACGATTTACCTCTATGGCGAGGTCCAGCTGTAAAGAAAAAGCCGCCATTTTTTAATGCGCGCGCGCTATTCACGCATGAAATTATGCGCAGTAGGGATGCGCAATGCAATACTGGGGAATAACCTTAAATGTCATCAGAGACAAACATATCAGCTTTGTTTGTTGGCGATTGCGTATTTTTAGCATAGCCCAAAGGACCTTGCCAATCTTGAACTACGTTTTCAATCTTTTGAGTGTATTCCACGAGCACAGTGTGTATTGATAAACAGATGGATGAATGGAGAGCCTGTTAGTGTGCCTCATGCTGCACTTAATTAAATATTTGAAGCCTCTGGTTGACGCTTTGCACAAAAAGCAACTTCCTTTTTTAGCATTATAATTTTTATTTTTTACTGTGGTTTCCACTTTTAAAGGGGCAGATAGGAGGATTTTGTGTTACACGGAAGTAATTAGCAAATATTAGTGGAAACAATAAAAAACACACCAAAAGGATTAATTTGAACGAGGTAATATGAAACATAATTTCCACAGTTTTTTAGGCTTTTCTGTGCACAAATACAGAGATGAAATTCAGCTTGTACAAATCAATGTCCCTTCAGTAACTCCACAGAGAAAGCTCTATTCCAGATTAGTGCCAAAATTGTTGGACATGAGGCTAATTTTCACGAGCGACTCTTTTTGGAAGCCTGGTTATCATTAAAACAACCGCAGGCTGTGAACAACCACATGGCCATCTCAAAGGTCTACAAATGTTTGGCACGCGCGCGACTCTCGCGCTACGTTTAATGAATTTTACACGTAACCTTCAAGGCGCGCACGTTTAATGCGCGGCTTTTCACATGTAAAACACATGTAAACCCTTTCACATGTAAAACCTTTCACTTTCAACTGATGAAGGCTTAAGCACTTGCCTAGAGGTCTTGAAGCAAAATCTTAAAATAGTCAGGGACAAACCACTAAGCTACAACAACACTTTATCAAGTTGCATTTAATAAATCCAATTGTCAATTGTATAAAGTATGTATCATTAAAATACTGTTATTTCTTCATGAAAGATACAAGTATATTTACACAGATTTTTTTTAAAAAAACTGCTGATCATATATTCTTTTTAAACGTCTGTTTTCTACTGAGATTGTAATTAATAAAATATATCTACGTATGCATCCTGTTTGATCTAATATTTTCATGTTCTACTTGTTTATAGCTTATGTGTCATGCTTTTAGACTACAATTAGTAAAATAGACTATAAGTCTACAATAATACCAATTCAACCCGTCAGATCTACGGTTTTTGTCGACATTACGTCAGTTAAACTCCTTTAAACTACATGTATGATATTTGGGAAACTGTCGTTCTCTAACTCTCAGGACCACCCTGGCCAATATCAGAGGTACTTTTATAGTGACCAGAACAAAACACGGAAATTTCAGTGCAAAAGGAGCGTTACGCTACATTCTCAGAATTCAGTCATTTTTGGACTGAGTTTGACCGGTCAAAACAAATGGTTCCTTATTCTTCGAATTCAAATCGCAGTCTTAATTAGCGCAAGATTCAAGTACATAAAGTAAGTATGTATAGATACAGTTCCTTACATGTCATTAGACTTTGCACCTAAATGTTGCATAAATACGTGACTAAGAACATTGTACAATGTGTTCTAGACTTTCTGCAAAATCGTATTCATCTCCAAGTGGTTTTTCTCAAAACGTACTTCACTGCAAGTGAATCACTCCCATTTCAAGGAGAGTGTTCCTTTCTGAATCAATTCTTGATACTTATTTCGCGTCACCGCTTTCACTTCTTTTATCATCGACCACCGTCCTCAACTTTTTCTGTGTGATGGGCGACATCCGTCCGTCAGACGTCAGCTTAAACTTGCACAGCACATCAGCTGCATCCACCTTCCTTAGATAAGGGCTGGTGCGACTCATCATCGGTCTCCATCGGCCTTGATAACTCCCCGTGTAGTAGTGTACAGTCAGCAAGCCCTGGTGGTCCGCTAACGTGGTTATTTTCCCAAGACAAGGCTGTCCTTTGATGTACAACTTCTCAGGCACTTTAATGGCGACCATATCCCCCTCGCTTATTGCCAGCGTTCCTAACCCTTTGCTGTTAAATTCGTGAACTTTTGAGTACTCTGGATTCTTAGTTTTGATATCACTAGATGCATTCTCGGTCGTAAGCGGCATGGAACTTTTAAGTTGGGAAGAGTTCTCTTTCGAAGGAGGCTCTGAAACTGCATCCTCATAGCTTGCACACCTTTCCACCGAAGGAGAGCTCTTCTTAGGGCTTTCAGTCCTGGTTCTTCTTCTCCGTTTCGTTTTCTCACTCTTGGCTTTCTTCCCTTCTTTGTTAGTATCCACAATGTATAAATTTTTGTCCAAGTCTAAACTCTTTTCCGAGGCTTCTAAACTCTTTTCGGACCGTCCACTTTTCCGCCGACTTCTTTCCAGAGGTTCCAGTTGAACTTTCCCCTCTTTCTTCTCAGAACTGTGAAATGACATGTCTTTTCTTGGTGATCTTTCTTCGTGTTTCACCGTTCTCACAGGAGATTTCTGTTCAAAATTTCGAGTTGGTTTTTCCTGCTCAAACTTTTTCGCTTTTTGCCCTCTCAGCAACCCCCCCGAGTCATCAACAGGGCGATTTTTCGGCCTCGCCGCCGCTTGGATAATTGGAGGCAGTTTGAATCTTTCCGCTTTAACGTTTCTCTCATTTTCAACTTGCTCTTCTTGGTCTCGCTCCCCTGAAACGCAGATTTAAAAGTGGATATCAGTAACGCTTCTGACTCCCTTGTGATTGTTGTTTGAGTTTAGAATTGCTCATAAAATAGTTGTTGTTTAAAATTTCCGTAATCTGTACGATATTTAACCTGAAGCTGGCGAAACAATGACCTCTTAATCTAGTCTTTCTACTCGCAAAAGTTGCTTTCTTTTCCTTTTTGTCCTGTCTCTAGTGTACATTTTATGCACCGAAATGCATGTAGTTATTATGTTAGTTTTAAAGTCAGCACATTGGAAGTCAATGCGTTGGAATGATATCCACTTTTAAATTAGCGTTCTCTCTACCTTCCGCTCACAGCACTTACATTATGTAATTAAGTTTTGAAAAGCTAAATAGAAGAAACAAAGGAAGTACACGAAATAACTTTGTTACAAGTTAATTTACTTGTTACTAGGTGCTTGTTATATACAAGACACACAGCTTTCCCTTGCAACCAACTAATTACAGTAATTCACAAGAATGTAATAATTTAATACTAAACAAGGATACTTTAATTCATTCTTTTGCGTGACATGACATAAGGCCTTGTAAAAGGATTGGTGAAAAATGCTAAAACTGTAACCACACCTAGTTCTTAAACCTTCAAACCTCGTCTTATGTACCAAATTTTGGTTTTATAAATACCTTTCCAAAAATTTTAAGACACAACCAAGATCTATTTCAAGATCTAACTTTCAAAATTTTGATTCTAACCTTAAAAGATTTTAAGATCTCTTCGTCAAAAATACAAGGTTCCAAGATCAAAAGAATTTGGAGATTTACCTTTTAGCTGTAGTTACCAGTACAAAGGATCTTACAATGCAGTAAACATGTAAGGCTCCTGAAATGCTCAGGCTGACATGTAACATAACAGCAGGAAAGTGGAGAACTTGATTACTGGTAAATTGTTTGGCCTGACCAAGCAGTACTTTCTGGTAAAAAAGCTCCAGGTAGGAATCATTGGAGTAAAAGGAATGCAAAATGGAAACTTAAGACTTCCCTGTCCCGTTACTGAATAAAGACTTTCTTAGCTGTTGACAATTACCACTGAAAACAAAGAATCTTACAGCGCAATAACATAACAGGGACTTACATGTGACTTCTCTATCTTGTGATGTAGAAAACAGTAACTCCTCACTTGATGAAGATTCTGGGTGCTCTGAAAGATGCAAAACAAAACATAAATTACAACTGCTGATCAAGACAAGCACAGCATGGTTTTTGAATAAACTTTTTACAAATTATAGTACTTTTTTTCAAAATTTAAAGTGGGAAGCTGAAAAACACAGACATGAATAACCAGGAAACACAAAAGTTTTACATGTTTCTAAGAAAAATAAATATCACAAAGATGTTGTACCTTCTACTAGAACAGCTCCTCTTTCTTGCAGTTGTAATAAATACTGCTCTCTGAGGAACTTTAGGATTTCCTACAAAAGACCAAAAACAAAATATAAACTATGTGAGTTAACTTCTTGACAATATTGCAAATCCTGCCTAATTTACCTTCAATGTTACGAATGATATTCCTTGGATCAGACGTCATTACTGACAGCAGTTTCTCTATGAATATGTATCGCTGGTGCATATTTTGTGTTGGCTTGTAAACAAACATGGTGGGTTGGCGGTGATCGATCAATGCTTGTCATGTACCCTGCTTTCTGCAGTCGTCAGCACTGTCATCAGTTTGTTTGTGCTTTCACTCTTTTGTCCGTCCCCTCTGGAAAATCCCCCATGCCTCAGAATTCCAATCATTATTACTCTCCGGTCCTTTGGATTTCCAGTGCAAAGAGCCCAAACCCTCAACCCCCTTGCCCTTGGAATTTCAAAAAAACATCCGTTGTATAGGTATGAATATTTTCTAGAATCACCCAATGAGAGCTTGTGTAGTATCTCAGCTATTTTACAATACTTGTTTTTAAACTAATCAGTGATGCTCAAAAGCACCCAATTGTATGCAAATGTTATTTTATGCAACATACAGTACAACAACATACTGTGCATGTTAATATCATTTACACACAAATTCATACATGTACAAAATTTCTGAGACCATTTACCTGAGTGCCTTTTTCCACAATGAAGGAAGGAGGAAACTCTAGTGGGTTGTTGGAGAGATTGAGTCCTGATAAACTCTTTAGCAGGCCTAGATTGTATGCAAGAAAATTTAGACTTAAACAAAAGTGAACAACAGAAGATTCTGAGTAACGCATTTCCTTGATTAAGCTCCAATTTTCACGTTGTTCCCTAGCTTGCAAATCTTTCTGCAATTGAACAAGCTATATTTTTGTACATGGATCTGAATTCCTTTGGTTTGGAAATAAAACCCCCACAAGTAAGTAAAATTTTCTGTGTTTTTCAAGCTTTGGTTTCTCAACTAAAATTCATGTTCATTTCGAGACCTAAAAGAGTCAATGGCTGGAACACTCAACTCTATTTAACTAATAGATTCCATGTTATGTCTGTTCAGTAATTGATCACAGATGACATCAAAATGTGGTAAGAACAAAAAGTGGCACACAAGGCAATAGCCAAGTGTGTCACTGATGTTCTTCTTGGGATGTTTTGACATCCCAAGAGCTTACTGACGCACTTCAACATGACTTCAACCAATTCTCCAACTGGTACATCAGCAACAAATTAACAGTAAATGTAAAGAAGGCTAAATTGATGCTGTCAGGGAGCAAAACAATGTTGTCGTCATTTAATGACTTTAAGTTTTCTACTGATAAAGAGCAAGTGAATTGTGCTTCATCTTTTAAGTACCTAGGAGTAGTACTGGATGAGAAATGGAAATGGAAGATGCATGTCAATGGCCTTTTACAAAAACTGGGGCATCGCCTCTCAGTGTTCAACCGAATCTATCATATGCTCGATGAGAAAAGTCTCATAGCATACTTTAATGGCCTTGTCCTACCACACCTAGACTATGCAGATATCATCTGGGGAGATCAGCCTCGTCTAACAACACAAATGAAACAATTGCAATCATTCGAAAGTCGCATTGCAAAGAAGATTGTAAAGGGAAAAGTGACATCAGCTGAGGCCCTAACATCATTGCAGTGGGTCCCATTGCATGCGAGGCGTTTTGGTCATCGGTGTTGTCTTGTGCAAGACGCAATGAAAGAAGAGATCCCCGAACATTTCAATGTGTTCAGATCTACCATGAGCCAACAACATGGTTACAATACCCGAAATGGTTGCATGCCCAAAATTAGCAAGCCAAGAACAGAATGGGGCAGAAACAAAATGTATTATAACGCATTTAACCGACTGGACCTCACTACCAAGTGAGCTACAGAAACTTATACCAAAAAGGATTTTTAAATACAAACTGAAACAGGTTTTACTTCACCATTTTTAACCTTAGTTAGTAGTAGATTTTTAATCCTAGTCCTAGTTTTAAACCTTAGTTTTAGTATCACATTTTTAGCTTTTATTACTTCTGTATTTAGACATTTAATGTATACATGTATTTCAGACTTTTACTTTCTAGAGGACCCTCCTGAAAACCACCTGTAGATGATTGGAGGTCTCCTCTTAAAATATTAGTATATTATTATTTTTATTATTACCACATTTTGACATCTGTGATCAGTTACTGAACAGACGCATGGCAGTTTGGCTATGCAGATGCATGGCTATTTGTTTCGTGAAAACAATCAAAATTGGAGAATAAAACAACACAACCAGGCATAGTCAATCGATAAAAATCGATATCAGAAATTAAGCCATATTGATCGCCGATTGCTATCAATTGATATCTGCAACCAATAATGATAGAACTCACAAAATTTTTTTTATTGATTGCTTTTGATTGACAAAAATTGCTAACAATCAATAATTCCTGTTGTCAGGAATATCAATTGTTATTGATTGAAAAAAAAACAACAATAACCATTTAACCATAAGTCGATATATCAAGAATACGAAACACTGAAAACTGTATCTTCTTTTACATGTATTGTTCCTGGTCAATATTTATGGCGGCAAAGTGATTACTGCTATGCCTCTACGATATATTTTCCTTCTGGCTTTTTTCAAGATCTATTCTTAAATTTGTCTCCTAAAACAAATAATTGAGATCACTAGAACATTGACTCTGTTGTTTATTTTGCTTCATCTAAATGCCAATGCTATATTGACACTGGAGGGTCTTACACTACTCTGGCCTGAGCTTCTACTGTGTTGTAAAGAGAGATGTTAAGCCCAAAATGTTTCTGTTAGTTGTTTTTGTTCAGATATGCAGACCATGAAGATAAAATGACTCCATAACACCATTACAGACAAATTTTGTCAATCATTTTGTCAATGTAACTTGTAAAAGGATAAAAATAATTTCCGATAACAATCGATTACAATCAATGAATCACTTGTTATTGATTATTATCTGCAATTGATAACAATCAAGCTCACAACTTTTTGCTTAATCAATTTTCATTGATTGCTATTGGCAATCAATATCACTCTTTGATTGATATCAATAATTATTGTTATCAAATGATATCAATTATCGGTTTATCAATTGACTTTGCCTGGTATATAAATAGGTTTTGTCACCTACTTTCTTGGAAAAAATCTGATCTTCTTTACAATTCCTTCTGCTAATGTACCCTAAGTCTGCTCTCAACACAAAAATAAACTCCCCGTTGATGGGATCTACTAGTCCATCATGGGTCCAGCACTTAATTTACACCAAGGTTTAATCCATTGTTATAGGTTTGGAATAAAGTGACAGATTCTAACACATACTGACCTAATTCTAAAGGAAGTGATTCAATCGTGTTGCCCTCAAGCAATAGATTTTTCAAATTTCTGTTGGAAAAAAAAGTCAATATTTGAAACAATTGCTGGTGAATGTAGAGTACTCTGACACACAAATGAATAGGAGTTTCCACCTTTTGGTTGCTCCAACCAATTGGATGAAAACAAAATGACTAGGGAATGACTATAAAACCTGTGTTTTCCAATGATGGGAGGAATCTCTGATATGCGGTTGTTCCGTAAATCGAGCCATCTCAAGTTTGGTAAGCAATCGAACAGCTCTTCCGGCAATGAAGAAATAGCATTCCCCTCCAGATACAAAAACTGAAAACAGAAGAACAACAAACACGTTAAAATGGAGAGGAAATACTAAAGAAAGGCAAGTAACAAGCACTTGATTTACCTTATTCAAAAGACAGTTGGTAAAACGATCAGCCCATCGTTATTTGCGTGAAAGCCATCACAATGCGCAAAAATCGTCTTAGCAATAAAAGACAGTAAAATGTACCTCTAATTGTTGTAGACTAAGCACTTCTGGTGGAACTTGTGTTAATCTTTTCTTACTAAGGTCAATAGTCGTGCTTCCCAAGGCAGAAGCTGTATTTATTAGCTGTTCCACCGCCTCGCCAACTCCTTCTCCTACCGCCATCTTGTTTTGACTCTCAGCGTTTGGTTTAGTTGCCATAGTTACAGTTAATTGTTTATCTTTGCCTCGTTTCTGTAATTAGAACCCAGGCTTTTACGGAAATGAAAAGAGTAGCTTAGACTTCCAGAGAGATTGGTTGGCAGGTGTGGCAATATATACATGTTGTTAAACAAGCTTTTTCGGTCCTTATTGGTGAAATATCGATCGAGTTCTTTTCCATAAACTTGCAATAAAAGAACTCTACCAATATTTTCTAAGACGGACCGAACAAGCTAGCTCAATAAAGGATTTAATATAATGGACCCTTTAAAATTCTCCTGATAAATTAAAGAATCTGCAAGTGCAAGGTAAACTTAAGCGAATATTTGCGTTTTCTCAGGCTGCTTTCATGAAAGTTTAACTGAAATTGTCCGCCAGACAAAAAGAAAAAATATATTCCTACCTACGAACAAACTGTTTTCTTTTGTGGAATGTTTTGATAGAGCAATTTGTCGAGACTATTCTGAGTGGTCCATTTTAGTAGTCCTTACAGCAAAATATAGACCGCGCAATGGACCAATCAGAATTCTCCTTTTCATTTTGGACCAGTTTGCCATGTAATAACAATCCGTATGATAACCGTCAATTGTCGCATTCATAACTCAACAACAGACCTTTAATTTGATCATCAACATTCTAGAACGTGTTAGGTATTTTCTGAACAAGTTATATTTATCAGTGACAAGTGGATCTGATTAGAGATACCAAAGAGAAGACTTTTACATAAAGAATACCCTGGATACCAGACTTGACCGAAAAGCTTCTTCGTTCTGCAGGCGGAGGATAATTTTGTACCCAGATCTCACTCTGTTTGACGCTAAAAGTGAGAGGTCTGGGTTCGACATTAGAGGGGAATTCGCGGCAAGATAGCGAGGAAGTTATTTTCTAGAGTGATTGCCTGGGTGAGAGTAGTTTGAGTTATGATGCCTTTGACTGACAAACACTTTTCACCTGGCTCTGAAGGTGACTTCGGCTCAAGTTGTCCAAACGACAGTCAGGAGTCTATCATGGGCTCTTGTAACAGTTTTTTCAGATCTCGAACACACCCTCCCAGATGATCACACTAGATGAACTACCGATATTCCCGGCCTGGCTTCAAATCCTTAACAAAATTCTATCTGGAATGACCAAAATTACATTAGAAAGTAAACTTAGTACTAAGTCTGTACATTCAGGATTTACAGATATTTTACAAACTCTGTAAATGATTCATATTTTTCAGTGTTACACTCGCCGGATGATCTGTCCAGTGTCCGTCCACTTAGTTATTTTTAGCAGATGTAGATACACCCAACACAGTTTATGCGAGAGAGTCGATCTCCAGATGCGACAATGTGCGCCGTTTATGATACATGGGTATAATTACAAGCCGTTCTGTTATGTTCAACGGCAATGTTTTGTACGTACACAATCAATTGTAGATGTTCAGAGCTAAAATCCTTCAGATCTTCAGCTAAATCACTGTTTTGTTCTGGTTTGTATGGAGCAGAGGCCCTAATTTCTCGATGCAAATGGTACCGGTAGAGACACTGGAATGGCTTCCATCCGGGGAAACTTGCTGGCTTTGCCTCGCACCACTGAAGAACAATACTAGTATCGGTCCCAGTCCACTGGACCCTAAAGTTCACTCTCTTTTCCCACAATACCAGTGAGAGGCCATGCATCAGTCGCGGCAAATGTGAACACAAAATGACGTTTCAATTTATTTGATTGGTTGGCTGCTGAACCGTGTACAGTGAATGGATGATGCAGAGAAATGCCACCTGCAGGAACTTCCAAATGGACAGCGCCACTGGAGTCAAAGTTCGCGTCGTTGATTTCTGAGGCAAACTTGTCTCCGTCGTGATGATTATAAAGCGGATCTTTATGACTTCCTGGTATGACTTGTAGACAGCCTTTAGAAGCACAATGTATTTATATTAAATCAATTCATAATTTCTGCCGCAATGGGAGAACACTTCAAACTAACACATCCGGTCAAATTTCGCTTCTTTTCTACAATAATGCACCCATCCTACTGTCCTCTGTCTTACCACGATGGATTATATTAAACTAGCTTAGCTTTAAGCTAAACTGCATGTCTACGGATAAACTCGGTTGAATAGAACAAATATATATATATATAAGTTAACTCGAAGAAAATTATACTGCTAAGAGTATTTCTCTTTTAGTGGCGACCTTTAGCAGCTGCCTCTTGTAAACAACTACCTGTTAAAAGAGTCTGCCTTCGCGAGACAAAATGGCTGAGTAAGGCCGGATAATGCTCTAATCCCCCAGGGAGAAGCATAGCACGTAAGCAAGCTCTCTCCAATTTTCACGCCACTCCGAGAGAGCTTAGCTTGCGCGAAGCCAGGAGAAGTGTTGTATGAAAAACAGTTGCAAAACGGTCTTCTTCATATATACCCTGACCATATTCTTCACTTAGAAGGCATCTATCATGTGTAGTGACATAAACTTATCTTCGCTCTCTTACCATTTTCGCGACAGGAGTCATCAATGGAGAGGAAACCAGTCACAAGGCTTTGATTTGTGTGAGGCCAGAAAACCCAGTCTTGGTGCCATTTGATTGGATAACCACTGTGCTTTGGACATTTGAAAAACAGAAGGTCGTGTTGAATGTAACGGACGGAGGGACCTATCTAAAAACAACAACAACAACAAACATCAACAGAGGAAGTGATCCTTGAAGCCATTCAAAAGATCGACAAACACTGGTAGACAAGCAAATGTACTAGACAGCAATGATTCGATTTACTTTTTTAGACCCTTTTAATATTTTTAACTTTTTATATTTAACAGATAGCACCTATTGGAAAAGGGCGCTTATCACGAACAGATTACTTATTTCTTTTTCAACAGTGCATCTGAATGTGGTACAATACTACTTTGAATCAAGAGGCTCAGATAGTCTTACTTTCAGACGAGAAAGAAGACTACATAAAAAAAATCACCTTATCAGACCGGCTATTCTACGTCAATGTTTTGAATGTCACTTTTGATAAGGGGGCGCTTAATTATTGGGAAGGGGACTTATAAACACAGAGGAGTTTATAAATATTTAAAGGGGCATTCATTAGAAGAAGGGCGCTAAATCGAATCATTACAGCAAATGTTTTCTCCCTTCGTAAGAAGCAGTCTTCAGTTTATCACGAGCATTGAACAAAATAAGAGTGCTCTGTCCACAGACCCTCTATTTTGTCTTTAGTTCGGCGAGATCGCAAGCTTAGCGAAATAAGGGGATACACGTGGGATATACGCGCTAAAACGCAAGGGGGGCGGGGGTCGGCTGGGGAAAGTTCAATTTTCAAATTTTTGCGCGCCCACTTCTCGGCTGCTCTCGCGCTCCGCGCTCGTATCGCTCGCGTGCTCGAAGGAAGAAAAATAACTCGTAGTAAAAAGACAAATGCCTGTGAACAGACGAAATAAAGAAAAAAATAACGAGTCCCATGCGCACACCGATCTTTGGTGGGCTGGAGTGTCACTCGGATGCTCTTACCGCTGAGGTACAAGATGACCTGGGCAGCGTTGAAAACCAGATCAAGCTAACCGAGGATTAACGAGAATTTTGATTTCATTTTTTTTTTCAACTTTTGGGTTGGGTTTTCTGTTTATATTGTTTGTCCTTCAGTCTTGAGATTGAGTAATCTCAAACTACACAAAACATAGGCAGTCAAAAACATTTTTATATTCAAGAAAAATTAATGCGTTTGTTACCTTTTAATCCTGGATTAGCGTTAACCTGCTTTCGAACAAGGCCTACATGTAACTAGGTTTCATACGGAATGGGACGATGTGTGCCATGCGCTGCATTCTGCTAGGATCAGTGACGTGCATGGTGGCGTATTTGCTCCCTTGTGAGGACCCAAGGGTGTTATCCCCCAGATGTCATGTCGCGTAAGTTATAAGGGACCAGAGACGAAATGCCATTCAAATTAAAACGCCTACAGTTAATTTAGCTTGATTACCAGCTCACAAACCATGTCCAGCAGTTTTTTTTCATGGTGTATTAGATGAAGCAGAGGATGAAACATCGAAGGTAGCCGAATTCGTTTCAAAACGAGCTTGGATAAAGTGTCGTCCCACTCAAGGTTGAAATTTCTGTCGGACTTTGTCATAGAAGCGCTCCTGGTGAAGTGAAAAGAAAACTTACAGTATTGCACGAACCGATGATGTACGCCAAAGCTTTATCAGTCGATTCCAGCAAAACCCATCCTCACGGCCAGCCGACCTCGCCATTATGTGAAAAAACCTCAGGGTAAATGTTGTGTTGCCATTGATTGGTGGAAGTGCCCTATGGTGCATTAAAAGAGAAAGTATACTCTTCGCCTCTGGGATCGTGCATTAACAATTAAGTAAGACCAAATGGTAATACTAGACTGTTCACAGCCTCTCTATTACTCAACGCACGCGAAAGAAAAAGCGACCGAAGCGATCCGCGAGCTCGAAGCACGAGGGGGCAAGGGCGGAGAGGCGAACGAAGCGAGCCAAACGAAGTCACCACCCCGTACCCGTCAAGTCTCTTGTTGTGCGCTGGCCGGCGTCCAGCTTTCTCGCGAATAGGAATACGAGAAAATACAGAGGTATGTGAACAGTCTAGATAATGCACAAAAAATAGATATAGTCCTAGTATTCTTCTAACAGCCGGGTCCTGGTGTTTTTTGTGGATTTGTAATCTAACTCTGATATCTTTAGTCAGTCTATTGCCTGATTCCCTGGGCACTTCTGAAATAAATTGACTGACCTCCAGGCAATTAGTAGTTTTAATTCCTAGACCTTCCGTTTCAGTTCACGTGCTTAAGCGTGAAATTTTACGGATTCAACGAAAATTATGACATTCTCTTGGTGCTTTAGCGTGAGAAAACCTAGGGATATACTGTTGGCTAATAGTGTGCAATGGCTCAGCCAATCGGATTGCAGCATTAATTTGCATTAGTGTTCAGGTAGAATTCTACTAAATACTGATAGTGAAGTTGCCATGACAACATGCCACCGCCGAAATCTAGCATTTGGCATTCAAAAAATGTCCAACTGTTGAGTCGTCAGCCCGTGTGTAGCCACTCAATCTCCTAAAAAACAAAATCTGGGGGAGGACGTCACCTACCTCCGATTTTTCTTGGAAAGGCAGCTGGCCGTACACAGGCTATTTTGTTGTCTCCTTCGATGACCAAATAGCCGTCTTTCTCATACTGAAGAGACGTTAAAACAGTAAAACTGTCACTATCAGGTGGAAACAATTCAGCGCTTTTTAATCGTTGTTCATATATTCTTGATCTTTGCTTTGGCATTTAACTGTTCTCATTAGTATAAAATAATCGAGGTGAAATCATTCGCAAGCCTCTTTTATGACAAATTCATCGCGGCAGACAACATATGAAATCTTTACCTTCATTTCATAATCAGCTGCATGGCCACCGATCGCGATATTCGAACTCTTCTTTAGAAACGTTTTCTTGAATAGTATGGAACCTTAAGTACCTTTCTCTTTTGTTCCTCTGTAAGGCCCATCTTTCAAACTCAAGTTATTTTGCAAACCTGGTTTGCTTGTCTGATCTGAAACTGATAAAATTTAGACTTTTTAAATAACTACTAGAAGCCCTAGATAGAAACCGACTGTGAAATTAAATATGTGAACAGCATGTGGAAACTATCTCAAATGTTGAACGGGTTTCAAACCTGTTACATATGATTTTCATCCATCACCAACAATAGCATTTCACAGCCCAAGCCTTTGCTGTCATCGTGACAACGTGAAGTCACGCGATACTGCCCACCATTCGCGGCCTAAGCCTGTCCTTCTTTAATAGCCGGCGGGGCCTTGGCACGAGGAAAAGGTGCCTGTATGGGCTGCTTGATTCCTTACTTAAATCGTTTGAAACGGTTAACCGATTGCACCTTTTCGAAAAACAGCAACTTTCGACCTAACCAGTTAACCAAAAACTAAACTTCAAGAACTTCATTTTTAATAACTGAACCAGTTGCAACGTACGGAGTAGAAATCATTGTTGACTTACAATTCTTCAGTCAGGAAATCCAAAGCTTCAGTTCTCCACCAACCAATTAATCTTATTGGGACGCTCGGCAAAGAATAAGGCGAGAAGCACCAGGAATCTGATTTCTGTCTTTATTAGTCTTGAGTGTAACAAGCACAATTATCTGCTAACTAATTACCCAATTGATAGGCATGTGTGGTCTCACCGGCGGGCCGACTAACTTAAGAGTGAGATTAGACATCTTGTTTAGAACAATAACCCACTAGGCCAAACATTTTAAGCAAAGAACTTGATACCATAAACACTTAACATTCGCCGGAAAAATGACGGCAAAACAGGAACTTTAGTGGAGCTCCAAAGCAAGCCCAAACAAGACCGCCAACGGAAGCTATTGTCAGTTTAGGATGAGGAACTATTAACGGACAAAGACAAACAAAGTGAGGACAAAAACTACATGTGCGGCCCTGCGGCTGCTTGAAACACAGGACTTCCACCATGACCAAAAACAACCGATAAAATACTCAGACAAAAACCTAAACAATTCTGAAAACTCATATCGAAGTTCATAACAACGCAGTCAAAACCTGGCAGATAGTTGTTTGAATCTCCTAAGTTTATTAAAAAACAAAACCTCTTCTGTTTTTCGTATAAAACGCAAGTCACTCCTTGCATATTTGGTCCTCTCTACCGCGTTTTCAGGTAAAAGTGGACACCAGACAATTTTGGCGAAAATGTTTAAAAGTCAGCAAATGCCTCTTTTAATTAAGGAGCAACGCCAGATATTAAAGTACAGGTTGGAGATATTATCAAAATTCAGGAGTATTCAAATACAGGTTTTACTATGACGTCTATGGTACACGACTCTAGTATTTCCAACCTATTTTTAACGCCCTACGGCATGTTTTGTGTCACATTTCAACTGTTCACCATCAGAAAACAGGCTCTTACTTGGTGTAGAAGACACGGCAGCTGATTTAAAACAACAGAGAACAGAAGTACAAGGAAAACAATAGAACCAGTAAGTTTGCGAGTCGGTGTTCTATTGTGACGTGTCCTGTGTCTTCTACACCAAGAAGGAGCCAGAAAACAGAACAGAAACCTTTAGTTCTGGGTAAACAAGTTCGTAAATTATAGGCTTGTGCAGAAATTGAAAATAATCTTTTCTTCAGTAACTGGGGATGCCGTGAATTGACTTGCTTTGTTCCGAATAGAAGAGATCCATACTTTCAGTTTCAAATGGAACCGGAAGCGACACTGGAATGGCTTCCATCCGGGGAAATTTGCTTGCTTTGCCTCGCACCACTGAAGAACAATATCGGTTCCAGTCCACTGGACCCCAAAGTTCATTCTCTTTTCCCACAATACCAATGAGAGGCCACGCATCTGTCGCGCTAAAGGAGAACGCAAAATATCGTCTCGGTCCATTTGATTGGTTGACCGCTGAACCGTGTACAGTGAATGGATGATGCAGGGAAATGCCACCTGCGGGAACTTCCAAATGGACAGCGCCACTGGAGTCAAAGTTCGCGTCGTTGATTTCTGAAGCAAACTTGTCTTCGTCGTGGTGATTATAAAGCGGACCTTTATGACTTCCTGGTATGACTTGTAGACAGCCTTTAGAAACAGAAAGTATATGAAATTAAATTATAATTCAGTTTACAATCTTCCATTACCGAAGTTTGCTGTTGTGTACTATGAAACGTGATGGCAGACTGAACAGAGTCATGTACAGACAGATTTGTATAGAATGCTGTATTTGTTAGATACCACAATGATTAAACAAGACTGCCATACAGTAACCACATTCTTAGCCAGCGCAAACCCAATGAACCAGTAGAAAGACTCCTGAAACTGGAAGCACGATTACAACACTCCAAACATTTATCTTTTATAGCCCTTAGCATATCTTGTAAGGAGGTGCCCAAAAGCTACTACCTTAGCATGACAAAATGGGTGTTTGCGTAGCCTCTTCCAGGCGTTCAGTTAGTTGGGGCTCAGCGCGAAGCAAGTCGCGCTTTTTTTATTTTTTCGCGCGCCGTTTTTCGCGCTGCGCCCCAACTAACTGAACGCCTGAAAGAGGCTAGTGTTTGCGTCACATAGTGTCACGCTTCCGTTCTTGCAAAAGCGTTGCGTGACTATCGGAAGGAACCTCTTATCTTTATTCTTATCCTTCTTATATTCCTTACGTGGCAGACCCTGTGGCCTCATGGTTAGTGCGCTCGTCTCCGGATCGAGCCGATTGCTCGATTCGAGCGAGGTTGGAGCCCTGGCCGGGAACATCGCGTTGTGTTCTTGAGCAAGACACTCACTCGTCTCTCACAGTGCCTCTCTCCACCCAGGTGTACAAATGGGTACCGGTGAACTTAATGCTGGGGGTAACCCTGCGATGGACTAGCGTCCCATCCAGGGGGGAGTAGAAATACTCCTAGTCGCTTCATGCTACAGAAACCGGGATACGCTTCGGCCTGATGGGCCTCTTGGTTCGTAGGCAGACTTTCTTTTATATATATTCCTTACACAAAAGGCATCTATGCAACTCAGATCTCTTACCATTTTCACGCCGGGAGTCGTCAATAGAGAGGAAACCAGTCACAAGACTTTGATTTGTGTGAGGCCAGAAAACCCAGTCTTGGTGCCATTTGATTGGACAACCGCCACGGTCTGGATAGTTCAAAAACAAACAGTCGTGTTGAATGTAACGGATGGAGGGACCGATCTGAAAAGCAGAGCAAATAATGTTTCAAGCAATTCAACCGAAGCAAGAAGGCGTGCATACGCTTGGAAATTCCAAGAGAGAGGGGTAGGAACCAAAAGTGGAATTTCCACATGGATGGGGGACTGGGGAGGTTCTAGCCTGTTCCAGGCTCTTGGTCAGTAGGGACGATCGAAAAAGCGGGTGGGTGATGAGCAGGGTCAGGCTCTTGAAAAATCGTTGGTGGGGGAAACAAGAGATGGTATTATTTTCAAGTTTCGTTTGGAGAACTTCAAGGATTTTTAATACCTAACATGGCGTGTAACTTTCTCTGCTCAGATTCTCCCAACAGCGAAATTTAGAAAGGGAACGAAAGACAGCAGAAACGAAACTTATAAGCCCACAGCAAATCCACTGAACCAAGAGATTATGATCATGGTCTCCTGACCGAACCCAGAAGCTTACCAGGTCAGAAACAATGTCCAGCAGTTTTTTGTCGTGATGTATGTCTTCAAAGACAGGATGAACCACTGAAGGCAAGTTCACGCGTTTCAAAACTGGTTTGGACGAATTGTCTTTCCACTCAAGATTGTAATTTCCGTCAGACTCTGTCATGGTGGCGGCCCTGGTGAAGCGAAAGAAGACATACAGTGTTACGACAACGGCAACGAGAACGCCACCAAACAAAAGGTTTTATGAGCAAAATAATCACTGTGCACGTGCGTTATAAATCTTTGTATATTCCGTAACTGTCCTCTTCAAAACAACAACGTGAAATGATCAAGTTTTGCGTTTTTTGAAGAACTTAAGCCACGACTGCTAATTTTTCGTACTTTGATCTGAAATTGATCACTGGCGTTACATCTTTAGTTTGAGTAGGGATTTAGACCGCTCGGCTTACTGAGCAGTTCTAGATAATTGCGAAATTCAAAAGTAAAATATTAATCCATTTTTTTTTCAGCCGTGGTGGTCACCGAGACGTTACCAGTTAATTCCAGCAATGGCCATCCCCCCTTCTAGGCCACGCCCGGGAACAGAAGTCGTCTGAAAGGAATGGACAAATTAAACACTGTGGTAAATTGAAATGTCCCATGGATATGTCTCGCTGAGATGATATGCCCCCCAGGGCAATGAAAATAAGGCAAAATTCTACACTTCTAGGGGCATCCACTAACAGTGCTCAGTCACACCATGTAATAAGGCAAGCGATATAACTTTTTTTTTTTTTAATAAAAAATAGGAAAGAATCTCTTGCTTTTACCTCAAAACAAATTCATCCGCGGCTTCAGAAAGCTTCTTCACTTTGGCAGCATCAAACACGTCTTCGATGACCAAATAGCCGTCTTTCTCATACTATGACAAAACATGTAAAAATCTTAATTGTCAGCGTGTAAGATAGCCTCCTGCGCAGACGCTCTTTTGGGCTCGTCAACCAATCTTTTCTTTCAGGTGTTACGTATATGTTCCAAAGCAAAACTGAGTATTACAATATTGAAGCAGCGGTGCGGAAAGCCCGTTCCTCGCCATTCAAGTGACGCACGCATAAGCAGAAGCATAAGAAGCTTACGTGCGACATAAGCGTAAGCACAAGCGTTCTTCTTATGCTTATGCATAATTAATGGCTTATGCATAAGCCATTTTAAAACTATGGCTTATGCTTATGTCGGTGTTATATTCAGTGAAAACATGTTGGCACAAGCATAAAGTGCTCGCTGATTGGCTGTAAGTCTTTTGCTCTGTTATGCTTATGCTTATGCCAACACGTCCCCACGGGACACAATAGCAAAGATATCAGTGACGTCACCTATTGTTATTAATATGCCAACCAGAGAACTATTGGCTGGTGAAACAAAGGATTTTTTTGTTTATCGTTTTGGACATTTAAATAACAAAAACAATGTTTGTAAACAGATAGATTTAGGGGACCTAAATAGGGATAACCTCATGGTCCTCCTTTTCAAATACTCTTTGTACTCTGTATTTGAATAAAGTATTATCATCATATCTTCCCTATAGCGACAGACCGGTGAGCATAAGTAGAAGAAGAACGCACGGTTTTGATATTCTTATGTTTATAATTATGTCCGGCCATCCCCACCAGCGCATAAGCTTCTTTTATGCTTATGTTTATGCTTCTACGTGCGTCGCAAGTGAGGACCGGACTTAAATAAATGGAAATTTTTACCGATGTCACGCAACGCTTACCCCCTGCCACAAATTTCTTTGTTAGGGTCCCATAATTTCATGAGTTTGCAACAAATTTTTGTCAAACTTCACACATTTATTAACTTTGATATGATAATTCGAGTGGTGAGGCTTAAGTTTTGATTGAATGAAAAATTCGTAAAAGCGTGACATCGGTAAAAAGGTCCATTGCGTGACGACGCAACACCCGGCTGGACTCAGGAGACCAGAGGGACTCAATCTCTTACCTCAAGTCTTCGTCAAGAGGAGGGAAGACTCTGGTCGACTCTGGGTACGAGGTTGTCAATCAAAGTCAGAAAAACTGCCTGTGTTTCTCCAGCTAGTCACACGCACAGTGTTTTAGCGTTCTCCCGACTACAAATGCAAATACTTGTTATAAAACACCGCCCAATTGCAAATTGATTTATGCGCTTTTTTCGACATTACTGATAGTTGATTTTTAAATCCGCATTCCCTGCGCTGACACGTACCGAACTATCACCTGAACAGCTGCGAAGAGAATCATGTTCGCCGCCCGCGGGAGTAACCGCACTCACGCCGTCGCTTCAGTTCTAGGTTTCTCTTGAAATGTCGAAGAGCGAATACCGAGACAATTTCTATTGAAGTCTACAAATGAAGACCGCGACCGTCCAAATAGACAGTCAAACCGGACTAAATCGAGATCCCTGAATTCTGGCAATAGAGAATGAATTACATGTAGTTCAGGTAATCGCCAAGGTAATTTTGAAGATTTATTACCAATAAAAAATTTATTTAATACGCATTGCGCCTGATCACTGATTATTGTGCTAGAAGAAACTTTATCCCAACTGGTGCCCTTCTGAAAAGGTCGAAGTTAAAAACAAAATAAACTTTCAGACCATCAGCCCTCAAAGGGTTGGCTATAGCCCGGGGGTGGTAGCTAGCCGCTCATTTTACAGAACTATAACTTTACCTTTAGCTTTTGTTCCTTTGTAAGGCCCATCATTCAATTTTTTTACACTGATGGTTGGGCAATGCCAGCTGCGACGTTCCTGTATGATTGCTGAGCTAGTTTGGTGCTAGTTTCTGATCTTAAACTGTAGATTGTTCACGGCCGCTCTTTCTGAGTTCGTGTAAATGTTAATTCTTGTTTACTTAGATTGTCACGCGATCTCTTATAAGTCATTCCTGTCCAGACCCCTCCTGCTCTGCGCAGGACACCTGGAAGTACTATTTCCAAAACGAGAGCGAGTGTTTGATCGGGGTATCCAAACACCGAGAAACAAATGAAAGCACGAGGCCGTAGGCCGAGTGCTTTTATTGTTTCGAGGTGTTTGGATACCCCGATGAAACACGAAGCACGAGTTTTGGAAATAACTTCTCATGATCACTCTTAAAGAAATAATAAACAAAGACTTCCAATTAGAATTGTTTGCTGTCTAACATTCCTTCCTCGATAATTTCAATATCAATGATATTTTTTACCAGCGTAATTAATTTGCATTTATGGTGCGATTTAATTTATTCTGAGATGTGAAAGTTGCTGGGGTTGCCAGCATTTACAAGTTGTCGTTCAGTCAGGATGTATATCGCAAGAAAGTCGTTCGAGAGATTTCGGTAGCCGAAAAGTGTGGAGGATGAGAAGAAAAGTGTTGATAATACAGTACCGAAATCAACAGCTCATAAAGCCAAATGGTCGTGTAAGGTTTTCGAGGAATGGAAACCGCATCGATTAGTGAAGTCCTGTACTTTGGAACCCGGCGGTCTTTTTACCACGAAAGACTTTGAAGAAAGAGTGCAAACTTTGGAAACGGCCATTACAGATATGCCTGCATGCAGTCTCAACTACTGGCTGTCGAAGTGCGTTCAAGAAGTAAACAATTCTTCTGGGGAACGTTATCCTTCCCGTTAGTTGTACTCGATTATTTGCGGACTGAAGCGCCACCTTTCTGATGTAAATGGAAGTGCTGCATTGAACCCTTTGGACATGTCCGACCGAAGGTAAGTTACATTTTTTGGGGATAAAATTTGGTTCGCGTTAACTACTTGTGTGCATTGTTTTTAATACTACTTTTTTTTCTTTCGCTTTCTTAGGTTTGTGACATTTCGGCGTGTTTTGGATGCAGAAATGAAAGAAGCAACGCGAATGGGTGTGACTTTGAAAACAAAAGGAGACACATTGTAAAAGCTTACTTCTGAGTAATAAATATTCATTGATTTTGTGCAAGTTGTCATTGTGCATATTTTAGTGGTATATACCACTCTCACTGGAGAGTGGTATACTGTTTTTCATTGGGTATCCAAACACATGCACGTGATGTGGTATACATCTTGTGGTTGGTAGTTGACCTTATGAATTATTAATGAGTTTGAGAAGCTTCTGTCATACACCATAGCTGAACAACTTGATGGAAGAAGATGGGCATTCAGACCTTCCTTGTAACTATGATTTTTGATGTTTCAAAATTGTTCAGCTTGTGGATCAGAGGATCTTTGGTAATTGCTGCTACATGCTGACTTTTGCTTATGACTACCCAACCTCGGATAATGAATTCCATGACTTTTGATATCTTCACTGAATCTCGGTTATCAGTCATTATACCTGTATTGACTTGTATGATATGGAAACTGAAATCGAGACGTGTCACTTAAGTTAGAAATGTTCGGTGGTAGGCGAAAAAAAAAAATGGCTGAGTTATGGTGCGTTCCTTTGGGGTGCTAATATGACTAATATGGATCAGGATCAGTGATCCAAGATCAACTTCTACTGGTCACAATATCAAATGGGACCATTTCGAGATCTTAGCAAGTGGGCAATGTGATCTACAGTTTAAAATCAAGGAAACAGTGTTAATACGGGACTTAAAACCCGCCCGAAATGAAAAACGTCGGTAGTGAAAACTATTTCTTTATTAATTTACACCGGATGTATTTTCTTTTGTTTATTGTTTTCTAGCTAGTTACCAATACCTCGCTTTAGTTTTAGTCTTTTTAAATTTTGTCATATTTTGAAACCGTCACTTCTGAAGATGTGTGCTGTAACATACAAAACGTCAAGTTGAATATACCATGCGTAATCTTTTTGTTATGTTTGTTACCGCTGTTTGTTTTCTCTTGATCCAAGATCACTCAGATCATGGGTCCGGTGGGAGGGGGGATGGGGAAACTCCCTTATATGGGCTATATAGTTATGTGCGGCCCCAAAGGGTATGGTTTTTCAGCCGTTTTGGTCATACTGAAAGAGTATAATTTTGGCCATTATGGTCATAAATAGGGTATAGTTTTTGCACTCAAGTCTTCAATTGGGTACGTTTTTTTTAGAAGAGGTTATTTTTTTCATCATTATCGATAAGCCCATCAACAAATAGTCTCCTCCGCAGCCGTTTTTTTGGATGTCACGCAACGCTCCCCCAAAGTTTTCTTTGGGGGAGTGTTGCGTGACATCCCAAAAAACGGCTGCGGAGGAGACTAATCAACAAAAGTCCTTCACAAATTATTCCACAGCAGTTTAACATTGGTCTGAACTAGGGAACTAATTTTAAGGCAAGTCTGAAACAGGGTATCGGATTCAAGGGTCAGGTCATAAATTTGGTCAGGTCATAAACAGGGTAGGGAAAATCGCAGATTTTTGGTCATAAATAGGGTAAGGGTTTTGGAAAGCGGGCCGCACACCCCCACCCAATTTTTCTGGGAGTACCCCACGGGTCCGTGACTAGGTCCGAGTCCGCGATCATCGGTTTCTTTGATATACCATGGCATCACACTGATCCTGATCCAGATCACCCCAGAGGAACGTACCCTAATGCCGTTTCTCGCCACGATTTCCGTGCGCATGTACACAAGCGCATTTCCATGCGTATACATAACATAAGAGATATTCCGTCGAGCTAAGCTCGACAGGGAAATAAATGCTCGTTTTCTCCTAAACGAGCACGATGACCACTCTTTCAGTTTGTAAAATAAATTTAAATGAAATACGGTATGCAGAAAGTCGCGATTTTGCTGAACTGGAAGTTAAAAATTCTTTAATCAGCTCACCATATAGATTCCAAATCTATTTTGTTGAACGGCTCCAACATCTAATGCAAGAAATAACGTTTTCAGAAATCATAGTACCTCTTTCTGATTACATTTTATTTATAAGAAAAATAAACTAAAAAACATGACGTTTCGGCATCATCTTGTAGCCATTATCAAATGAAGATTAACTGAACCTTTTTACATCTGCATCTGATATTAGGATGCTTAAGAAACCACGACGGCGACGCCGAGGACAACGCCGATTAAGAAATGATTTTATATCTTACCTAGGAATCTCGCGATACCCTAGAGTCATTAACTTTGTTTATCACTGTCAAAACTATCACGAAACCGAATCTAGGACACATCGATAAATTCAAATTAAAAATTTAAAAATAGCCTTCATGGTTCACGTTCTCCAGACAACGCGAAATTTGGTCATTTCACGTTGTTGTTTCGCAGAGGACGGCAAAGAAATGTACCAAGAATTATAACGCACGTGCACAGCCATTGTTCTCCTCGTTAAACCTTTTGTCGTTGCCGTTGCCGTTGCCATCGTGGTTTTCTTAAGCTCCCTAATGGCGACAAGATGCCAACGAAAATCATGTTTTTACGTTTATTTTTCTAGTAAAATGCCTTTCTGATTACTTACTGAAAAAGGGTCCTAAAAGAAAATCTCCAGGGTCAAATAGTTACTATTCATACTGCACAAAAAAGAGCTCGGTGGCCCTCCATTTTTATTACATGTTTGTGATCATTCAAGTTTTAGATCGACAATTTTAAATACTCCCTCAAGTTGAAAAGGTTTGTCCGTATCCTGCAACAAATGCAACTGAATGAAGAACATCCCCAGAAACAGAAAGAAATCACGTGAAGACCAAAAAACCAACAATATTTCGTTCAGAAAGCCTATCCTTCAGTTTAAAGTTTGTTACCTCGCGTTTGGGTCTTGTCCTTTTATACTTCAGTGAGTGTCTTGATGATTTTTCTCCCCTCTTGTGCAAGGCGTATATTTCTCAGCAACGCTATTTCTTTGGATCCTCTGTTAAATCTGTCTCGTTCAGTTTTCCAGAATATAGACGGCTTTAGAGGGGATTGCCCGAGGAATATTCCGGAAGAAATCTCTGTCTGACCTGTCTCGCTTGGTTCCTTTTCCACACGTGTACACGTGTTTTTGTTAAAAAAAAGTGAACACCACGCCACACTGATTTTGCCGCCTGTTTATACCATCACTTCGTTTAGATCACACTAAAGTGTCCACATGAGGTAACCAGCCACCACCAATGGTCACCAATGTGAAGAAAGATCAGCACTGCTGGAAATGATTGAAGCGTAACAAAGCGCTTCCTAGATATGCGGAGTATTCCCTCATAAAATGAGGTACGCCTAAAATGAGCGAAAAAAGAAGCCTGAAAAAGTGAATACAAATGATGCAAGGGACCGCAAACGAAAATGCTGCTGCTATACGGTAGGATCTGTAAAAAAAATCTGATCATATACAAAAATAGAAATATAAAAGTGATTTCAAGGACTCTGTGAAAACGGGTTACCGCGGAGCGTGATGAAAACACTGGGAGCTTTATTTTTGTTACACCCGTGAAGCGATTAATGAGAGATCTGATGCATGAATGTATGAAATAAAACAAGAATAAGATGCGGGAATGGATCTTTGCAGGCGCTAACTAGCATTGTAAGCAACCGAAAATAAAGCCTCATTATATATGTTCAGGATTGACGCGAAAATTAGGAAAGAGGAAACTGGTGCGCAGTTCAGTGGATGACGCTGTCGTTGCCCTCTGAGCCCATCTCATCATTGCTCTTCATTCGTGCATAAGGACTAACAGGATTGAGTTGACCGTCTTAGTTATCCTGATCCGTGTTCATGTGTCTACAGGGTCCCACCCTTTCTAAATTTCAACGGAAAAACTCTGGGAACGAGAGTGTTTATCTTAGGCACGATGCTTCACATGACTATCAGAAAGGGACAAAAAAATAATTCGGCGAGAGCACAGCCTCGCCCCGTACTCACAGCTAATGAACATCCTACAATACCTCTCGTAAGACAGTTGGTTATAGAAGCAAAATTAATATTCCAGAAAAAAAGCGAGGGAGGGGGAGGGGAAGGGCAATGGCCTTTTTAATACTCCCTAAATCCACGTATGATGCAGCAGTGGAAGAAATTATTCCAGTTCAACTCCGACTTGCACACTCAACACCCCCAGCATTTCTCCTTTGCATCTCAGTAAATTCCTTCCGTTTCTTCCGACTCCTCTGCGTGAGCCTTTCCACGTTACAAGCAGTGAAGAACGTCAGTCAAAGCCTCTTTATTTTTTTTAACTGATAATTTTTTTCCGTACAGTATATAGGCCACGTTCGATATATCAATATTCTAACATGGCTCCGAGGCTTTCAGGACAAACTTCTATTTATATTTGGTGATGTTGTTTTCTTTGTATCCAAGTCTCTTTTGGGAATTGAGAGGCAAAAGGAAGTTTAAACTTTTGCAATTTTGACCCGAAAGCCTCGGAGCCATGTTAGAATATTGACTTATCGAACGTGGCCTATTGCAGAAGCTTTCTAACCAAGAAACGTACCTCCTTTAATGAAAAACAAAAACAAACAAACAAACAAACAAAAACAAAACAAAAAAAACCCTCCCGGTAGTACCCAAACAGAGTTGAGCTTTGTCGACACTATCACGTGACTACAACATGGGATTGAGTCGAAAGGATACATCACGCTTGAAGAGAAAAGGTTTGTTTTCAGGCAGTGTCTCAGTTACTTTTGCCCCTGGATGAAACTACATGATCTGAGAAAACAGAGAGGTAAGGGAAAGATTCCAGATTAATGTCCTATTTTTGCGATAGGCATAAAAAAGACGAAGAGATACCGGAATTTGTTTCCGCTTTCGCCTCGCCAGGGGTCTGGAAATATTAATTGGCAGCACTGCTCATGCGTAATAGAATTTTTCGTGATGTCACGATCTCAGGAAGGTTCGCTATCAAACAGAAGGAAGAGAGTTTTTTCGGACTTCTAAAAAAACTTCGGTATTTTAGAACTATGGAGGACGAGATGATTGATTACGGCTTCGAAGAAGATAGTGTAAGGAGAGAATTAGTGCTATGAAGGTTCATATGATCTCTTAAAGCCCATCATCTCACTAAAACGTTTGACTAAAACATCATTCCCCTTTCGTTTAGGTTATGGTTATCGATGGCGACGAGGAAAAGTCCAGTGAGAAGGAGAGCGAAAGAAGCCGAGAACTTTTCATTCAACAAAGTGAAGCTTGTGCCAAGCATTTTGAGAAATGGTCAGAAACCCAACAAGTCGAATTTGTAGAATATCTACTCTCCAAAATGTGCCATTACCAACACGGACATATCAATTCGTATCTAAAGCCCATGTTGCAAAGAGATTTTATAACTGCTTTACCTGGTAAGTTGATTACGCCGTTTTTAGCCGAGGCATGTTTACCTTTCCCTTTGCGGTAGGCTTAAGCGGGTGCTCCCTTTGTAAACTGTGTAGCAAGATGGATTTGAAGTCATTCCAGGAAACGAAAGGATACTAAACATTTTGTGTTGATAATATTCATCAAATGCTCGATGCGTCGTTCGTATCATAGTTACTTATGCATCGATGTGTTGATTTCGTCGTGTTTATTATTTTTGGTGGCGGCTTCTTACGAAACTCGCCGAGATTTTCGTGGTTAAAAATACTTTCCCCTGTATTTGTTAGGGAACCAATATCGATATCATTGCGTGTGTCATAATAAAATACTTGAATTGCCATGTTAATAGCGAGTGCGCCCCACAACGCTAATTTTAAGTCGTATTCGTGAGTTCAAGGTATGTTTGCTCAAGATTTATGTACGTTAGGAATTAATTCACGTTATAAACAAATAAAAGAAATCTAAAATAGTTCACCAGAGTAAGTTTAGTTGTCATAGGAAGCATAAGGTTCACAAAAATCGGAGTTAAGAGAGGCCACGACCAGCTTTTGACGTAAGCTCAAATTGTTGTTAGCTTTTCCTCAGGCCAGTTGTGTTTTTGAGTTTGAAACCTTGCGTAAATTATTCTAAGATTATCATCTTTGGTGTTGTCCAATTCATTGTCTGACTTCAATCAAAGTGTCTTGTATTTGAACTTGCTTGAGCTTTAGATAGCTTTAATATTCCATGCATGCCACATGTTCTTTATAACTTGGTCATAAATCTTTCAAGTTGTACATGTCAAAAAGTACTTCTTAACAACAGAATGTGCCAAATGTACACGAACAGGGAGGACTTGTTTTGATGGATGTACAAACATTGAGTGCAAGTTTTGTTTTTACTCTTAAAGAAACCATAAAGATGAATCAGAGAAAAACAATAGAAATCAGTGCAGTACAGGTCAATGAACTAACTCATTTCAGAAAAATGACCCATTCCATGTTGTCGTTTCCCTTGGTTTTGAAATGGGTTTTGATTAACAACCTGTTATGTTAAATTGTTCACATTCATGCAGATCAAAAACCTTTTCATTTGGATGATTTTGCACCAGAACCGTTTTGAAAGTGTTGAAGTTGAGACAAAAGGCAATTCGTTATATCAGATCTTTGCAATTTGTGGAACTCAATTATAGCAGACATCCCAATTGGTAGTAATGCCTGTTTCAAAGACGTGCCTCTTTTTAGTAGTATCGGCCAATCATTGCAAACTGTACAAGCTGTAAATCACATTTCATGAGGCAGTAAATTAAGGTACCATGTCAAGTCTACATGCAGCTAGTGGTAACTAGTTACATGTTGATTCACATCTGCAGTGAAGCATGAGAGTACTTTGACACTAGATCTCAAGTGAGAATGAATTTAGGACTGGAACATGTGTTTGTTGTGAGTGGGAATTTGTTATATGTGTATCTTAATCTGGGCAAAATATTTACAAGAGATAGTCTGATTAACGCCATTAAAATGGCCACAACTTTTCTTTTTTTCATCCAGTTGTTCCTCAAAATTAATTATAGTGTGCATACGAAATAAAATTTTGCACTTTGGACAGTACTAGAACACAACACTTTTTTGTGTTATTGTGACTTACAACAACATTGTTAATCAAGTCTGATGGGATGCAAGCTTCTTTTGTATAGCTTCTTATAACACATTTGCTATGAAAAATTGCCATGATTTCTTTTAGTGATTGTTCTTTCCTGTTCTGTTCTACAGCTAAAGGTTTGGACCATATAGCTGAAAATATCCTTTCCTTTTTGGATGCCACTTCCTTGTGTGCTGCAGAAAGAGTTTGCAAGGAATGGAACAGAGTAATTTCAGATGGAATGCTGTGGAAAAAGCTCATTGAAAGAAAAGTCCGAACAGATCCTTTGTGGAGAGGATTATCAGAAAGAAGAGGATGGTATGGGCTTGAATGATATACAAATTAGAGTAGAAAAGTTTGTTATGGGGCTGCATTGTGGCTCATCAGGTTCAATTCGTGTTTCCACAGCATGAAGCAATAACGCATGGATGATATCCAGACCACTGCTGTCTATCCTTTCCCAGAACAAGAGAAAGACCACTTTTTGAAATATTACTCACTATTGAGCAGTTTCAAAAAAAAAAATGAAAACCCAAATTCCAACTTTAATGTCAAGCCAATTATAACAAAGGCAAGCCAATCAGAATTCGAACAAATACCTGTACAAGTGGCAAAACAAGTCATGGTTGTGTACAATGATTGGTTATCAGTGTTATCAGATTTTATCTTGTGGCATAATGTGACTGTTAAATAGTCAGTTCAACTAATTTATCAACAGTAAGACACAGTGTTGCCTCAAATTTCAAAACACTGAGAAACAACAGAGTTCAAAATACGACACACAGTGGAGTATTTGACAAACTTTGATTTGTTTGGAAATTTCATGAAACACTGTAGTTGTTTTGTTCATGTATAACTTCCTTTGTTTAAACATGATGAATTATGAATGTGTGGGAAACCATTTACACAATTACTAAGTCCTGATGTATTTTTATGTCTTAAAATCAAAGTGATACCTCTGCATGGAACATGTTGTTTGTGTAATTTGTTTTGTGACTTGGTGTTGACCAATAATCCATTGTTTGTATTTTTAGGGGCCAGTATTTATTCAAAGCTCAAGTACCAGACCCCCCTACCAATGCTTTCTTTAGGAGACTGTATCCTAGAATAATAGAGGACCTTGAGGTAAGCCGTGTTGAGGGGCAGTCAATTTTCTTACAAAATTCGCGAGCTCTATTTGCAAATGCAGATGAAAAATTAATTTTTGTTTTAATCAGGGACACCTAACAATCAAAGCTGATTTCTGATCATCATAGGTTACACTTTCATGCAAACTGCAATGAACTTGAAGAAAGAGGCCCAACATCATTTATCTGTTTTTCTTTGCCATTTTCACCCATTTATGCACCTTTAGCTTATTAAATTTCTTTTTTCTTGTTCAATTCTGCGATCAGGTTGAAAGTACAGTGATAATATTGCTATAAATTGCTGGACCTAAATCCTTATTAATTACCGTGGATCCCGATTTTTCGAACCTCCAAGGGAAACGAAAATATTGGTTCAAGAAATCAAAGAGTTCGAGAAATCTGGGGTAAAATTACAGTGTTTGACTGAGGAGAGGGAACAACTTTTGGTTCGAGTCATCGAGAGGTTTGAAAAAATGAGGGTTCAAGAAATCAGGATTCCACTGTATTGGTAATTTTTAATTATTAATTATTATTAGTTATATTTATGATTATTCACCATGGGTTCAGCCACTCATTGGTTGACTGTCACAGAAATAGTGTATTAATGATGTGTTTTCTTTTCCCTTCTTTTTTGAAACAGACAATTGACACAAATTGGCGTTGTGGTCGCCATGTTCTTCATCGCATCCTCTGCCACAGTGAGAATAGCAAAGGAGTCTACTGCTTGCAGTATGATGACCAGAAAATAGTTAGTGGACTTAGAGATAACACAATTAAGGTATGTATTTAAGTGCTCAACTCTGATCATGGACCTAAGAAAGCTGACTAGTGACCCAACACATTAAACTGTAACTTCTGGTCATTTCACATGGCCAACATCCCCAGACACTTTACAAATCTCCTCTGGTCCCCTTTCTTTAAAAAGTGCTCAGCCTTGTCTTGGAATACTGAATGCTGATCTCTAAGCGATTGATGTATTGGATTAACTTAATGGACCTAACAACTGTTCTTTCTGAGTATAAAGAAAATTTTTCCTCCACACCCTACTTTCTCTGTTACTTCTATGTTGACAGGTGCCTGGAGCTTTGTTGTGGATGAGGTTGTTGCCCTCTTCTTTTGTTACCTTCATCTAAAGGCCAAGTAAAGGGTGCAACATTTCCTTGCAACTTGTTTTGCAATGTTATATTGCAAGTCAAAAAATGTTATTGCCTGTATTACCACCCAAACCTACCTTAAACTTTTGAACATTTAATATTTAAAGGTGGTTCTGAATCTACTCCCACAATTTTTTTTTAAACTTGGCAAAAAGTTGGATCATAAGATGCTAATCTCAATTTGGTAGGAAAAAAATGGTGGTCACTGGACTCACTTTTGAGTGATTAAGCCCTCACAACTAAATTTAAGGGTGTTTTCGTCAGCTCATACCATTTCTATGGTAACTTGTTGTGCCAAGAAAGTGACTATTAGTTGTTCACCAATGCTTGGGTATTTGTTTAATGCCATTAATGCTGTGTCAACTGAAAAAGAGTGGCAATATGAGAAGTGCTTAAAAATGCTGGAAACTGTTGAGAGCCACCTTAAACGAAAATGTTGGTATTCCCTTAAATGTAATGTACCAGTCAATTTATACTGGCAACCTCTTGGTGAAGTCTTTTTAAGTACAATATTATTTTAGCAATAGGGTATGAATTCAGCAAAAAACATTGTTGAATAACTTTTTGATTTTCTGTTTATTTTCCGTAGATATGGGACAAAAACACTTTAGAATGTGTGAAAGTGTTAACAGGCCACACTGGATCTGTTTTGTGCCTTCAATATGATGAGAATGTTACAGTGACTGGTTCAAGTGATTCCACAGTCAGGTATGCTTGTCACATTCCTTACTTCTAATAATACCTGTAGTGCATTTAGCAGTGATAAGACTATATTCAATATTTTAGACAGATTAGTGGTGAAAGTAAAAAAAAAAATGATGCTACAATACTTAAACGCGGAGGTCACGGGTTCGAATCCCGTTGAAGCCCTGATTTTTTTCAGGCTTCTTCTTTCCAATTGCTTAAATTGGAAAATTTACTGCGATGATCATTCTTCACTTTCATCTACAACCGCAGTTCATATATGAATTATTTCATATAAACTTCACATCACGATGATTGTTTATTTTGCAGAGTATGGAATGTCCATACTGGCGAAATGTTGAACACATTGATCCATCATTGTGAGGCTGTGCTTCATCTAAGATTTCAGGAAGGAATGATGGTGACCTGTTCAAAGGTACCTACTGATGTACTTTTTATGCACTGATTATTTAATAATTTTACAGAAAGCTGCTTAAACTTGTACTTTAGTGGTTTAATGCCGATTGTTATTGGAGTATGTATCAATGAACGACATCAACTGCTACTTTTTTCCTCATGCCTTTCAACCGACTTTGATTTACTAGCACAATGTTTTTTTTTTATTTCTTATGATGTGGTCTAAGAATAATAAAAAGCACTGCATAGGCCATTTGCATGATGGCGTCAATTGACTATGTCAACTACCAGAATTCTTCCCTTTTCCTTTTAAAATTTTAATTAGGGTAATTTTTTACTTAAACTTCACTGCAGCTTTAAAATTAGAATAATAAAGGCAAACCAAACAGAGTTCTGGGGGTTGTAGTCAAGTGACGACCTTGTGCAAACTTGCTGTTCCTTATGTTCACCAAAATAAGAAAGGTCTTGTTAGGCAAATTCCTGTGTCAATCTGTGGAAAAAGAATCTGTGTGATTAGCATTTAATTACTTAACTTATTTAACATTTGGTGTGGGAGACACAATGCCTAGTGGTTGGCGTCAACACTTCACTCTCACAGTGCCTCTCTTCAATCAGGTGTATAAATGGGTACTGGTGATTTTAAGGTAGGGGGTAACCCTACGATGGATTAGCAATTTCTTCCAGTGGGGAGTAGAAATACTCCTAGTTGCTTCATGCTACAGAAACCCATAAGCAAAAGCCTGATGGGCTTGAATGCATTTTTCACTTACCTATTTACCTACATTGTATTTAATGTAACACAACTTCTTTCATTTAAAGGATCGATCCATAGCTGTGTGGGATATGCAGTCGCCTACTGACATAAACCTGAGGAGAGTACTGGTTGGACACAGAGCTGCTGTTAATGTAGTGGACTTTGATGACAAGTACATTGTGTCTGCATCTGGAGACAGAACTATAAAGGTATTCCAGTAGCTGAAGCACTGCAAAAATCAAATCCAACTATAATGTTCAATGTATAAAATGCACTAAATTTGTTCTGTTAAGAACATCCATCCATCCATCCATCCATCCTTTATTATCTTTCCTCATGGGGGCTTTTTGAAGACAATATGGTACAATACTACAATTAAATACTAATATACTGAAATTAATAATATTACATTCTAATTTAGATAATCATGAATTTAAAAGCTCTACAATTGATTTACGTTTCAATGCTTTTTTAAAAATTGAAATAGTTTTACAGAGTTTTAAAGTAAGGTCCTATGAGTTCCAGATGGTACTTGCCCTATAATAAAATGTTCTTTGGCCAGTGGCAGTTTTGAATAGAGGAATGTTTAATTGTGTAACATGGATTTCTGTAAGGTTGTTCCTTGAGTTACCAAGCAATACACTAATACTGGTATTTTCTCAGACTGCTCTACTCTTCATACACTTATCCCACACACCTAGCACAAAAATAGTGTCTCAAGTGAAATGGTGAAGATTTGAGCAATATTATTGGATTGTGGTGACATCTGACCATTTCAGCATGATGTTGTCTGTCAGCTTGGTGATAACTCGATGACTGGAGCTTGTCAGTGCTTATTTAGTTTCTGTCCTGATGTTTCCAGGTCATTCTAAAGAGTCCAGTGACTTCGTGTTTACTTTGTACCTAAACTTATGTTTTAAGTTATTTTTGCTAATCAATCTTCCCATTTTTTTCAGGTGTGGAGCACGTCCACTTGTGAGTTTGTCAGAACCCTGAATGGACACAAGCGTGGAATAGCTTGTTTACAGTATCGGGATCGTTTGGTTGTTAGTGGTTCTTCAGATAATACTATAAGGTAATTTAAATATGCAAATTAAATTTGTCAAGTGGTCCCTGGTTTAAGAGGTCCCTTTATAGCAAAGTCTTCAGTGTAATAAAAATCATATTATTTAGTCCAAGAAAAGTCAGTGCTGGTTGTATGAAAAATGTAAAGCACAGAAATTCTGGCTACCCAGTGTCTTCTTACTGTTAACACTTTTTCAATGTTCTCCTTGGCAGTTTGTTATATTGGAGTTTCGCTTGATGTTACTCAATTGTTAAGTGATTACAATTGGCCACTCATTAATTGATATTTATCTTGTAATATTTAACCAGTGAATGGATTGTCTGTCCTTTTATCAGTGTTTGTTCATAATTTGATTGTTCATAGTTACATGTATATGAGCTATAGTTGAGAATGCTTTCCAACTGGTCAATGCAATAATGAAACCATAAAAGAACATGTAGTTTAACACTATCAACAATGTTTTGTGGCAGTTGTATATTTTCATGTGTGTTGTAACTTCCTCCTAACAGATTATGGGACATTGAATGTGGAGCATGTCTTAGAGTCTTAGAAGGCCATGAGGAATTAGTCAGGTAATTGGTGAAGTATTTTCTCTCAAATTAAGATACAAATGTACATGTACCAGACAGTAGCATGTTTTCAAGGTATGGGTTGGATTGCCAAATCTGATTCCCCTACTCATAAAAGTGAAAAATTATTTTAGAGTACCTTGTAGTGGATTGATTTCAGTGTTGTGTGTTTGAATCTCACTGAGGTGTTTGGTTTTCAGGTGTATTCGCTTTGACAACAAAAGGATAGTTAGTGGAGCTTATGATGGGTAAGGATCTTCAAGTCAAAATGTTGTTTATTTTTATGAAAAAGAGTGGGACTGATCAGATTTTAAAGAAAACCTACCCTGTCCAATACCTAGAATATTATATATAAAGGGCTTTGGAGCACATTTTAATGAGGGTCAACAGGGGAATCTCTGGCATGGTTCATGACCGGAAAAAATAAAGGATCACGGATGTAAAAATTTTGTTTTCCTAAATCAGGAAGATAGGGAGGCGCGGTGGCCTCATGGTTAGTGTGCTCGTCTCCGGATTGAGCGATCCGGGTTCGAGCCCTGGCCGGGGACATTGTGTTGTGTTCTTGGGCAAGACACTTTACTCTCACAGTGCCTCTCTCCACCCAGGTGTATAAATGGGTACCCGCGAACTTAATGCTGGGGGTAACCCTGCGATGGACTAGCATTCCATCCAGGGGGGAGTAGAAATACTCCTAGTCACTTCATGCTACAGAAACCGGGATAAGCTCCGGCCTGATGGGCCACTTGGCTCGCATGCAGACTTTACCTTTACCTAAATCAGGAAAATAAGCTAGTAAGATACTCTTTTTAATAACCGGCTCTTACACTAGAAAGAGTGTTTGAAGAAAGCAGAATTGTGAGAGGCTAACTCAAGGCTCCATATTGCAAATTGTATGCCTAAGTCACTGTCAATAGATGACTCTAACCTTTGGGAGGACTGGTGTCTCAAAATCACGTGGAATAGAGTGGTAAAATCACGAATATTGTTTAATAATTCAAGTTCTTCACAGGTCGCACAAAACCTCCAGGTCACAGATCATGAAGAATAATTTTCCAATCACGCATGAGAATAACCCTGTATAACCCTCTTCAAAGGTGGAATTGCCGGTAACATAGAGGCATTTTCCAGCAAAAGCCAGCTGATGTGAAATGTGCTTTCAGAATCCCTGCACTACAGAGGCCTTGTTACGCAGGTTATGCACTAACACCTTTTCAAGTCCTAATTTCGTAAGGTTCTGACGTTACTGTTAGAGGTCTATAGATCCACTCTCACACACTAATGGTTCCCTGTTCTACAAAACTGCTGACAGTGGTAGTAACATGCTGTATGTTTTTGTCACAGGAAAATCAAAGTGTGGGATCTTCAAGCTGCTTTAGATCCAAGAGCTCCAGCAGGGACGCTGTGCCTTAGAACTCTTGTGGTAAGTGTGTGATGCATGTAGCACTCCACCTTACTGCTACCAAGTTAGAATCCTGCATTTCAAGTAAATACCGGTTACAAAATTAATTATCAAGGTGCATGTGCCAGTATTCCATTTGTTCTTGGACCAGAGGGCATTGTAGTAGTTTGTGTTAAGTCAAGGTTTTCCTGAGTATTAGCAGTTTTTTATTAGCTTGGGACTCTTCTCAGAGGTTCTTTCCCCTCCCTTCCCCTGTCCCGTCCTCCCTTTCCACTGTTTTATCATTGTGTCATGTGCCCAGTTTTCTCCCTTGTACATGGAAGCTCATGACTGGGTTGCCTTGATTTGCCACCTATAGGAGTGGTCTCTATCTAGGAGCTGGCTGCCAATAGCTCCTGGATTTTTCAGGCCCCCAACCTCACCTTTGTGAGGCAGTTCTTAATTTGTGCATTTATCACCTTCTTTCACTTTCTAGGAACACAATGGCAGAGTTTTCAGGCTGCAGTTTGATGATTTTCAGATAGTGAGCAGTTCCCATGATGACACAATTCTCATGTGGGATTTCCTTAATTACTCGCCGGACCAGAATGGAAAGGGAACAGTCACCACCTTAAGATGACCTGTTTTATAGTCAAGTCTTAGTCTTCTGTTTATTGTATCTTTGTACAAAAAAGTCTCTTGAGGTTAAGATAGCTGTATATACTTTATTTGTTGGTGTAAGGTAGTAAATCACATGGCATCTGAGTGCTTGTAGATACTTAAGTAATACAGAAAGTTTACTATTTTCCAGGATAAAGCCATGAAGGGGTAATGTTAGCCCACATAACGGTGGTTAAGCTTGCAGCTGTTATATTGTGTTAAACATTTAGGTCACTATTACAATTAGGGGAACAAGGCCTGTAGAGCTAGACAATAATGGCAAATTTGTGTTACGTGCCAAAAATAGCAACAACATGCCAAAAGTTGTTGCTGTGCAACTTGGGTTATTTGGCAACCACTTACTACTTCAGGCATTGTGTAAAATGACGTGATTAAAATCTCCCCAACAGAATTCCATGCACCCCAGTCATTCACCTTTAAGGACCTCCATAAGCCATCTACCTCTATCAGATAAGATATAGTGACTCTCTAAAACTGATATTTTCTACTTTGTGGAAATAATACATGGATCCAAAGACTTGAAACTCTTTACACAATCGTAAAGTGAGACTTTGTTTCTGTAGCAGGCAAGTGGCATTTTACAGTTGCCTGTGAAAAAACTCTATTTAATTGTAGCAACTTGATTTGTCTGACCAAATGATCCTAGGTTTCCTCACTATGTTTTGATTAATTTTTCTTATTCTTCTACAACAACTTAATTGAAAGATAAAACTCTTGGTATGTACACCACTGTTAATGTTGGTTGATTTACTATAGGTGCCCAACACATTGTGTTACATTTGAATGCTGGCTTGGGGCTTTACACTGATTACCAGCAACTCAGGCGAAGCAATGTGACATGAGGGTCGTTGCTGTTCATGGGTGACTTCTTCACCCTCTTCAAAAAAGAGTTTCCTTGCTTGACAAATTTTTGTCAAAACTTTGATTCTGCTAGGCTCACCTCTGCCTTGTTTACTGCTAATACAAAATAAAGATTAATGAAGCAAATAATTTAAATTATGCTTGTACTTGTAAAACAAGACTTTTTGTGGCATTAAGTAATTATATGGAGTCACTGCTCTACAAATTGGCCATAAATTAAAGACATTTCCTTCTGTTGGTAGACTGAAACTTTCAGCATTTCTGAGAATTCCTAATAGTAATGGTCTTTGCTCCAGTACTTTTACTTTTACAGTCATAAACAGAAATTTCAGGGGGTGGTAGTGAGCTTTTCTGAGGAGGGATGGGGCATTTCTTTGTTTTCTCATTACTGATGTAAAAAAAAAAGCAAAAACTTGAGAACTAGTTCATGTAATTAATTAGGCTGTACAGTTTCATCGAGAACCGATAATAAAAATTGCAGTTTGCTAATGTTTTGTGCAGCTGCTTGTTCAAGTGTCATTTTGTTGTTGCTGTTTTAGAAATTGCAGGGAGGGTATTTTGTCATTATCAAGTCTTGTATTTTCTCATTAAGAAGAAAATTTGGAATTTTGATTGAGGACTAAAACGCTTTTTGAAATAAAAATCTTAACCGTGTAAATCTTATGAACTAACTAAGTGGTCTATAGCTAGAGTGTAGAGCACCCCACTGGCATCTGGGAGGTCATGGTATTTATCCCTTCAGGGACTCGGAACTTTTTGTTCCTCTCTTGTGACATGAACATTCATCTCCCCAAAAAAGAAGTTTCTTGTAAGGCAAATGAACTTCACTCAGAGGAAACCTTTGGGAGGTGATGATCCTATATTTGGTAGGATCTTGTGAAGTGAAAAGCAAAAAAATACTTTGTGATGTGCTGAGACAGCCGTTATATTCCTAACTTCGGACTATATTTGAACAGGATACTCAGATTTGGGTCACACATGAGCAGCTAGAAAGGTTATATAACTTTGACTTATTATATAACCATAAATGTTATATAATTACATGGCACTGACCATGTGCCAGTGTCACTTGCACATTGGCGTGTTTCTTTTCCTGGGTTCATAGATGTAACTTGAAATGACTAAAATTGATGTTAGTAATGATAGACCACATCTTGAATTTTTATTGTTCAAGGTCTGGGCAAATTAGTGTTGACAGAATTCATATTTTGTTGTTGTGTTGTTTTTGTATATCTGCTGGAGAAAGTTGTCAGGAAATATCTGCAATTTTTATATAGCTAGCATTTTTATCCCTGCTCTCAATGGTTACTTTGAGGTTGTAACAAATGATGTTGACTGTTTCCCACAAAGGGAATATAGATATTCTTGGGAAACAAAAATGTTAGTGGTCTCACCTGCCTACAGTGCAAGCCCAGGGGTTGGGCTTAGGGTGGGATTCAACTCTCATCCCTTTAAACAACATTGTCCCCCAACTCCACCGCCCCCCCCCCCCCCGCCCCCCGCTTCCCACATTTGAAGGGAAAAGTGGGAGATCAAGAGTGGGGAGGGGTACAGAAGGCCAAGCTTTTCCTGTTTGCATGCCTTCATTGAAAAGTTGGGTTTGCAAGTCTACCACTGATGACAAGTGACAGAACAGTTTAAGACTCAATAAGATATAAAAAGTCATACTCAAGTTTAATAAACCACTCGATTCTTTCATTGAACCACATCAAAATATCCATCAACGTCATCTATAAGCTGGTACACCCTCCCTCTCAACTTCAATCCCGAGTGTCGCAAAAGCCTGATGTATTTGCGACTTTTTAATACCATATGCCATCGCCGAGAAATTCTTTGAACACACTTAATGTCCTTGAGATCCACGTCTTTACTGAGTGCCTCGACGATCTCCATGACCCTAAAGTCCGGTAACATTCGATGGCTATTGTAGTATTCCAAGGCAAAGAAAAAACACACTGCCTCTTCTCCAGTTGAGGTCAGCTGTTGTTGCTCTGTTGTGGTCATAAAGTCCTTCGCGTGTTCGGTAATAGTGTCTTTGTAAGTGAGATTACTATCGCACGAACTTAGCGCTATATTCTTAACACTTGCGATGTACATTTTATCGTGGATTTTTTCGAATCTTGAGCCAGATGAGCGAGTAAATAAACCCACTGGATTCCTGTGTGTTTTGTTTACGTTGTCGTCAACTTGAACAATGTTGCAATTAGCGCCAATTTGTGCGTGATTGTTAAATGGATTTCCCTCTGTGTCAGCCCTGTTTCCTTCTTCAAGAGTTAGTAAATTTTGCCTGTGCACATCATTTTCGAGTTTTGAAAGCGGTTGACCATCAATTCCCAATTCGGACGGCTCCGTCTGCGTCGCTACGGTCGAAGTTGTTTGGGGCATATTTTCGGAAGTTGAGGCATCTCCAGATTTGCTTTTGTCATTTTCAAAGTCTCTCAGATCTCCATCGGAAGAAACCTTTTTCTCCTTCATGGTTCTTTTGCGTCCCTTTATCTTTGGTTTTAAATTCTTTTTTCTCCTTGAAAAGTGTTTTCCTTTCAGTTTTAAGTTTTCCCGGGAATTTTCTTCGTCTAAAAACGGCCGAAGACCTAAAATGCTTCCCGACAGATCCACGTCACAGACTCCAAGCTCGTTAGCTTCTTCGGTTAAAACTTCAGGAAAACATCCAACACATCCAACTCCTGTACACAAAATTCGTCCTTCTGTAGTTTTATGAGTTTCAACCCCTGTTGCCCAGCGATTCGCTGTCACGAAACCAGCCATCTTTCCGCCACGTTGTAAGTTTACGTTGGGAGGGGAGGGTTAGCAACTTTTCATAAGGTCACGTGGTGATTTGAAGAGACGGTTGTCGACACGGTTGTTTGGGCGCGAAGCTCGAAGATCTTAGAAGAGTACACAACTATAAAAAGTTTAATCAGCTTTTCTGGGTCAAGCTTTGATTGAGGAAAAAGTAATTCCAGGCTGTCTCATCGCTGTCTCCCCTCGAATCACCTTGAAATCACCATTTTGTTCCTCACGGTGAACCGTGAAACATGGCGGCTGTCGCATCGCCATTTCGAACGCCGGATTTTATTTCTCCAAGTGCGAGACGAAGGCGTGCAATCGTCCTGACAAGTACTAACACACCGACAAATCACTTAGCAGAGAATGACGACGCTGCTGAAAGAAGACAAAGACGTCTTTCGAAAGCGACATCTGCAACCCTTCAAAGTCCTGCTACCCCGAGAAGTGCAAGTCGTGTTGATAGTGAACGGTACAGCTTTATTTTCTTGTTGTTGTTAAAAAAGTTACATAAAAGAGCAACAAAGGGAAGGACAAATATTAAAAGCTTGAGAGTCTTTGAAGTTTCTCCACTAAAGGGTTAATAATATTAAGCTTAAGTTTATATGGCGTTTATTTGTAGTAACTTCATATATGTACCTTTATCGCACTTTTGAGTTACATTACTGCTACATTGGTTCACAACTGTAACTGTTATGTTTTTGTTTATTCTTACTTACTGAAATGTTTCTTTTGATCTTCTTACCAGAAGCCAGACAGCAGGAACTAACGGTCTGACTAATGTACAACTAAAAGACTTGTACTCAAACTGTATAAAGTTGTCTACTGAAAATGTGAGTAAAACTATGTTTACACATCCCGAAATTTGGCCATCATATTGTCAGGCTATTGAACCCCTAGTTTGCCATATACAACTCTGTACCATGAGTAATCAATAATATTAGACATTGATGGGTGATCATCTGATTAGTCAATCACTGATATCTTGTCGATAGCCCACCAAATTTTCAGTTATCGATTAGAACAGGAGAGTCACTTTTTCTAACGAAAAAAATGATTGTATTTGTAACAGTTATGCATCATAATGAGAGAATATTAATGAACAACTAATAGTTAGCTCTTATTAACCAAGCAGGAGGTCTGTACATGTATGGGAGAATCTTGACTGAGGTCGTGAGTACAGACCAACTAAGCTTGGTTAATGAGATATTTAATACATGGCAAACAAGAACAATTTAATTCGTTTAATGTAACTGGTTTGTACTAACTGACATTTTGCTTGCGAACGTCAATGAGCTGAATTTAATACTGCCAAAGATTGCTCATCCTCTTTACTTTTTTTTCTCTTCAGGCTTTTTGGCACTTTCATAAATATTGTTAGAAGAAAATAGACAATGATTTTGCATTTTAGTTTTCTACATTATCACTGCAAAATATTACCAGTCTAGATGCCAGTCTAGATGGGAAAATCTAGACCGCTTTCAATATCAATGTCAGCCAATCAAATTCGTGAATTTGGTAGTTCACAGTCCTTGTGAGACAGAACCATATAATAATGGTAAATATTAATTAACAGGTGATAAAAAATTGATGAGTTGTCAATAGAATCAAAACAAGACAACGAGTAATGAATGTACATCACAATTTTTTTTGTTACCCCTCATCCAGTTCTCATTGATATTTGGCAATAAATCAGCGTGTAATCAGTTGAACACCCTTGGATTGCCCATCGATTGTATTTCATTGATCATTGATCATTATCAGTTAAATCTGATAGTAGATATGGTAAAACTGGCATGAAAAAGACTCTGTCGCTCAAAGACTGAAGATGAATAAAGTTAAGGATTAGGCAAAGGTTGGCTTGTGGCAAGTCTAATAACTGGTAAAAAAGCGAGACTGTAAGACCTGTGAAATTTGATGGTTTTTGAAAAACCATTTGCCACCCCTCTCCTTTCCTCTCCCAGGGTTGAAGGTGTCTCTTTTTACTGCCCCTGGAGCAAGCAGATGAACCTTGAAATGCCCTTGAAATCTTTTAAATGTAAAGATAAAGAGCTGAAAAAAAATTACTATACAGTGTACATCCATGGAATAGAGTTGTTCCAACTGAGCACATAATTCATTGATATCAAAGTGGGTGGCTGCATGTTTTCTGTAAGAACTTCCAAATGGTGGAATCACCTCCCCTTAAAATATGCACCTCTCAATCTGTGAATATTTTAAAGAATTTATTACATAAACATTTTAGATTAAGTCAGCTTAGGCACAGGGTTTTTATTCCATTTTTAGACAATTACTTTTAGACTGAGTAATGTTAATGTCTAATATTTACTTCTTAACTGTAGATAATGGTCTTATATTTTGTATATTTAGATTTTTAATTTAGATCTTAAAATATTTATAATAAGTCTTTTATAATTCTTAATTGGGGACCACAGGTTTATTAGTTGTAAAACTATTAAGTGTAACCCTCTTTAAATAAAGTTTGATTGATTATTTTTGTAATGATAATTTGAGCTTGGAATTAAAAAGAAAACAATTTAATTCAGTCTAGCTTTGTTTTCTTTCAGAAAATCAATGCAAAGAATGCTTTTGGTTTGCATTTGATTGATTACATGCAAGATTTGATCAAGACAGTCAAAGAGGGAGACATGACTAACTTCCAGGTTAAAAAAATGAATATTGCCTGGTAATCAGTGAATATTGTGGGAAATTTGTACTCGTTTTGTGCACTATTTGTACTCTGTAGATTGCATTTGGATTATAACTCAAACTGTACATCAAATGTTAAATATGGGTAGTTGTAAACTTATCATTAGATTTCAGTGGACTGTCTTAACAAACTCCATTAAGATTTCCAGAAGTCCAGTTGCGCCCTTGTCAATCTCATCTAAAAACAGTCTCGAAATGGGGGCTGGAGTGCAAAACTGTTGGATGACAGTACCATCTTTATAAAAGGGCAAGGTTTAGTAAGAGCCAGGAATGGGTTGGTATGGCTTTAGCTATCAAAAAACTGAATTTAAAGAGGGGGAGGAGCTTATTAGAGATGGAGCTTGTTACCTATTTGTTATGACAAATAACTTTATTTGTCATGTGATAACAGGTTGCAAGCTGCACTCTAGATGCAAGTGCTAAAATCTATGCTGGCCGTGTTGACTCCATTCATGCCCAAGCCTACAAAATGTTAGGAGGTTTAGGAAGAGCTGAAAATCAAGGTTAGTACATATACACTTGCCCGTATAATAATATTCTTTTGCATATGCAGTCAAACTTACCAAGTGGATGTCTAATAGCAGGAACATTTCTGGCCAGGAAAGATACAAAAACTTGGACGGGGCTTGTAATTTGATTGAAATATGACCTAATGCATTGTAAGCTTGTGTTTTGCCTCATGTCCACATGACCAAAGTCACATGGACACAAGGTATTTGTGGGCCTTAGTGCATTCCTGTGTAACCATTCTTTGCTTTCCTAATGTAAGATTCCTGTGAATGGCAGTTCTGGATACTCCTGGGTTAATCAATTTTGTTTATGAAAGACAGGCATAAAACCTTGAATTACCGCCAGTTTAAACTCATCAACAATAGATGAGCTTGGGGAAGGTGCCTGGAAAGATAGTGGAGCCTCAAGCACAAGAGCTTGGTGCGTAGGGTAACCATGACAACCCTGTGCACAAGAGCCGAGTTGTAGGGCAACCATGACAACCCTGTGAGCGGCAACCACCAGGCACCGTCACACTGCAAAAACGGTGGAACCATGATACTTACCTCATACTTACCAGAGAGGGAGGGAGGGCAGGGAGCTAAATCGCCAAGCACAGTCGAAACAGCACAAATGCACGTGAGAATGAGTTGACCTTAAAAGCCACACTGTAAAACCACACGACCCCCAGCAGACCCCACACCACTGCGCATGTCCAAAACAGGGGAAGGCTGCTGACCAGCATTGTTTCGCGTTTAACTTAGCTTAAATTACATTTAACCACTTGTATTATGATTTTGGCCACCACGCCCACAACTTGCTTGGGATTTAATCAATTTTGACTATAAATTACAGGCTAAAACACTGAAATGACAGGTTTTAGTTGCACAAACAAATCTAAAGATCACAATGAGCGGATTAAAAACTTACAACTAATGCTTATTTTCTGCAAATAAACAAACAGGTGTAAATCACAAAAATGTTAATATTATGTACGTTGTGATCAATATCTCATTGTATATATCAACGTGGGTCAGATCAGGGCATCAGGCCTGATCAGATTAATTCGTAATGATACCAGAAGCATAACACTTGTATATTCTGTTTAATTAAACACATTTTATCAAAAACATTAGGTATAATACAAGTGTCAGGCTACTAGCGTACTTGCGATTTTTTTTCTCGTGCTTTTCCTCTCGTACATGATGCGCTCTTTAGGCTCGCCTCACTTTCGCCTCTGTTCACCTAGAATACGCAAAAAAAATTACGCCTGTTCTGCATGTTAGGAGCAGGTGAACAAATAACCCAGAACTGACTGGCGCTGGCTAGTGTTTTATTCCTCTGATATCAGTATCATTTCTATCCATGAAATAAAGCAAGAAATAACAGATTAAAGCTTTAAGTTGGCTTCCACAAAGCGCTGTGTAAACATTCTTGAGATGGAACCCTGTGACAATCTGTTTTGATATGGAGTTCCAAAAAACTAAGTATAACCCTAACGTCAGAAAAATCAAGAAATCACAATGATCAATTGTCGATGAGGTTTAGATCGGGCCAGATCGAGTCAGATTGAATTGTATTCCTAAAAAAAGAAGTGAAAATGCGCTCCTGTTTACTTTATCTTGCGTTATGCTCGCATTTTACACTTGTTAGGTTTAGCAGTGGATTTCTCAGTGCTCTAAAACAAGTGGCATGAGGCAGGCCAAAAGTGCATTTTGATTTGTTAAGTTAGGACATAATGGGCATAATTCATGATCTGTAATCAAAGGAATGTTTGAAGTAGCATATTGTTAAGTCATAAACTGTGCATTAGTTACTGTAAGGCCTCTGACCTGTTTACACAGTTGGGTATCATGTTTTGCAGATGGAGATGAAAATGGTGGAGAAGGGCCTGGTGAAGAGCAACAAGGACCTCAGAAGCCGAAGAAGGTACTAACATAACAATAAATAAATGTGTAACTTAACAGGGCAGGAAAACAAATTTGAAATCCACTTGCCCAGTGGGGCAGTTAAATTCATTTTTCACTTGCCCCCACTTAAATATTACTTGCCTACTTGGCAGCCAGTATGGCAATCAGAGGACAAACTCAAATAAAGTATCCTTGGATTCCCAACTAATCCATGCTTTCAACTCAATGATTAAAACTAATCTTGCAGTCTTAAGTTTTGAAATAGCTTCTGACTGGAAATTATCATTTATTAAGCTGACATTTTCATTCAGACTCACAGGACTACTGAGGCTAATTTCACTTGCCCACCGGCCCACTGAACTTCTATTCTCACTTGCCCAAGAGCAAAATTTACTTGCCCCAGACAATCAGACCTCAGTTTTTCCCGCCCAGCTTAACAATGAAAACATGAACTTTGTCATGTGTGTCAAGTCTTGAGAGTAAAACCAACCATGACAAATTTATGATGCAAAATTTAAATTTAATGGTGTCTATGCGTAGAGAAAAAATTTGTCAGCTGAGATGCCACAGGTTGAAACCTTAATTTTGACATCGCTCATCATTCTGGGCAAATAACTTTTAAACCTGCCCCCTAATTGCCTAAGAGGATTCACATGATTGTTCTAATTTCCATCCATAAATCTGATGACTCTACAAAATTTGCCACAAGAGCAAACTCATGTAAATCTTGCTAGACTTAATTTCCCTGTAATTTTTCCCTGCATATTTCACAGAGGTCATAGGTTAGAGGCTTGTGTAATGCTACTCTTTCCTTTACTAGTGTGCAGCACTGCTTTCTAATTAGCTGCTCAAAGTTAGTTACTTCACAACTGTGAAGATTATTTTTTAATAGTCTATTGAATTCAGACTGAAATATGTACTCTGTCTTTTTATTGCAGTCTTCCCATCACAGACCTGGAAATACAATAGAGACAAATCTCAAGAACCTGAATGTTAACCAGTTTGACTTAGCTTTTGAGGTAAGTTAGTTGTTCAGACTCATATCTCTTTGGTTATGTATTTTTCTTACAATCGTTACTTACATGTGTATTTCTTATGTTAATTAGTTGAGCCAGCGCTGCATGCGAGTGTAGGCCAATTTGTCAAGGGTTGCCCTCTGTATCCATTTTTTTCTATAATTATTTTTATTTTTTTCAAGACACACTTTTGCACACAGTCATACACTTATGGAAAAGAAGATTTTGAACCTGTAACAATGAACTTCATAATTTTATGTTATATAATTTTGCACGTGTAGAAAACTCATCTCTTGTACAGAAGGACTTGCTCTGTAGGCTACTGCTAGACAAAATTGCAAAGTTAACAAGGGTGGAATTTGTTGTAACTGATATACCATATTTTCTCAAATTAATGCCCAAGTTGCTAGTGGAGGGAAGGTGCCTATGAAGCCCGGGGGCTGCAACCGCAGTCACATCCCCAAGGCGCTAGAACACACGACTGACCTGCCCAACCCGCAACCAAGCCACAAGCCCCACGCACCAAGCCCCCTACAGGCACCCGTCACACTCAAGCCAAATGGCATTGGTGGAAAAAAAAAAAGCTAAAAAGAGGGGGGGATAGGGAGGGAACGGCGAGAACCGCTAAACTATAATTCAATCCACAACGCCTGACACTTACAGAGCGATGAACACACTGCGAGCACATGGGATGACAAAACATGTACTAACCAAAAATACTGCTGGACAATGTCAGCCCCAGGGCTCTCAGGACCATATGACTGCTGCAAACGCTACACAACGCACCAAACGCTAAACAAACGCTAACAGATGGCCAAGGCACTATCAAACGCCTACAACAAAACGCTACTGACCAGACTAGCTCCTGGTCAAAAACTATGTTAAATTTCATTGAACTATATCAAACGCTACAGAACACACCAAACGCTAACCAAACGCTCACAGACGGCCAAGACACTAACAACCGCCTATAAAAACGCTAGTGACCAGACTAGCTCCTAGTCGTTAACTATGTTAAATTTCATTTAACTATATTTAAATGCTGGGTCCCAAATAAATGCCAGGTCTCACACTGACAGGTAGATTTGTAAATAAGCCCCATTAACTTTTATATAATAGAATAAACTTTATGTTTAATTATTTTTTAAGCTCTCAAAAATATTGTGTAAAAATCCTAATAACCCCCAGCCTCAAATATATTCTGAAAAAGTCAAATAATTGCCGTATCAATGAAGCCACGTTTGAAATAAACGCTAGGCACTATATATAATCGAAAAAATATGGTGGGCTACTGCTGATAATATTCATTTGATTAATAATTTATCTGTCAATGTTGTTTATAGGTTGATCCATTGTTCCACAAGACATCAGCAGCCTTTGATGAAGGTGGTACTGGGGGCTTGCTTCTGAACCACTTGTTTGTCCGCGATGATAGCTGTGAGCTTCTTCTTGATTCCACAACTGTAACCATGACAACACGAGATTCGTCATCAGAGGGCCAAACAACACAGGACAACAGCATGGTGGACCTGTCGGAGCTAAGAGGCAAGATATGTCGTAAATCATTACCTTACAAGAGTGTAGTAGAACATGTATGAAAACCATTGTAATGTTGTGATGTTGCATTCTGAGTAAACTTTGCAGTATCCTTGCTCTTACATGCACATCTTTGGGATCATGTGTATTAAAGGCATCTGCAGTCGAATGTTGATCGATACATGTACCTTTGATCAACACTCCTTTGACATCTCGATCGTCACTCGATCGACTTCTCGATCAACACTCGATCAACAGTCAGTTGATAGTTGGCAGTGTCGACCGACACTTATGTATCGATTGACACTCAGTGGCTTGTCTGCAAAAATTCGTCAACTCTCGACTGAATGTTGCCTGAGATGTTGATTGAGTGTCGACTGAGTATCGATGAAGATGTCCATTGAGTGTTGATCAAGATGTCGATCGAGGGTCAATCAAGGGACTACCAACTGACACTCGACCATGGATGCCTTGAGTACACATGATCCAACGTTTGTATGGAACACCCCTGTTCTTTAAGGAGGCCAAGGCTTACTCAAGGCTAAGCACGGTGGCCAACCATTCACGGACTAGTAAACATTTGGTTTGGGCTTGTGGGTCTAGGGCTTGCACTAACCATTTTGGTTAGTGAAAAGAGGGAGAGATAATCCATGTCCATCTCGTATCACAAGGCTGCAAGGTTTTTCCCCATCTATCTGAGTCTACATGTAATGATGCAAATCCTCTTGAAGCTACACTACAGAGAACTTCACAAGCAATTAATAATTATATTGTTTTCTCGCATGCTAACTGCTTGTAATTTATTCCAAAATAATAATGTTTCACTGGTTCTCCCAAGACGAGACTATCGTCTCTCATCTCTCAAGACGAGAGACGGTAATGTGCTTTTGAGCAGTACTGTGTATTGTAATACAATATATAGATTTAGGCCAGCCTAACAGCTTAGCTCCTGGGCCGGGTTGTTGAGGGCCCGATTAAGCTAACCCAGGAAAAGGTAGAATTTTGATTTCATGTAACTTTGCGGTGAGGTTTTTCTGTATATTGTTTGGCCTTCAGTTTTAAGTTTTAATAATCGCCAGATACACAAAACAAAGCAGCAAAAAACGTTTGTATAGGAGAAAAAGTTATAATTCAGTTAACTTTTAATCCTGGGTTAGCATTAACTGGCTTCTGAACAATCCTGTCGTTTTCAACAAGTTAACCTGACATGAGCCCACAATCCAATTGAAATCAGCATTTGGTCAGCAGTCTACTTAAAAAAACACATGACCTGTAAACTTGAGCCCGCGATATGGTCACGTGATACTGGTCAGCAGATACCTTGTTTTGACAGGTGTCAATTGATCATAACATGGATGTCCTATATCAAAGAAGTAGATGGTAAACCAAGGCTGCATGTCTCTGTCAACCTATTATTTGGAGTATGGCCGCCATTTTGCACAACTCTGTCGTCGTCATCACCATCGCCGTCGTGCGTATGCGCCCAGGAGCAATACCGCTAACCATTATAACCGTGAGAAAATCAACTCATGCCCCGGTTTCCTTTTTTTTCCTATATGAGTATGGAGCTCCACTTGGTGGCCCTTCGGGCGGCTGGAGCTCCGCAATAATTATTTCAAATGTTGAAATGTGTTTGCCTTCCCAAATCCCTCAAGGTAAAAAAAATCCAAACCCACACTTGTGTACAAGCAAAATGTTACTTACAAAGTCGGTGTTGTAATTGCAGATGTTTACAGCCGTGTAAACTTTGAAAGTCTTCAGATCTGTCCTCATTTTAATGACTTTGAATTCACCAACTGGACAAGAAATAGAGAGGTACTGTCTTTGATCCTAACTTGCTTTTTTTGTTAGTTAAAATTTGCAGCACTTACTCTCATTCAATGCCTGATTTATTCATTTGATGAGTCATTTGTGCTCATGTGATGCCAGAACATCAGATAACAAATAAAACCAGCAAAGAGAGGGATGAACCTAAACATGGAACTCAGGAGGCAAAAGTCAAATTGATGTATAGTCTTGTGAAGGAAAGCGACACCAGTCTCTGGAGACTCGTAACAAGAATAAATTTTTTAAGCCAAAGCAAACCGAACTAGCAAAACATACATGGCAAATAACAGGGTGTTAACAACAGAAACCATGAAGACCTACATATCACCTTTGACATGATGTTTGTTACACCACAGTTGAACGGCTCTGCTCTGACTAGTACTTAAAAGAGGAACTTTTTCTTAGAATAGAGTGTATAATGCCCTTATGTGGCATTAATGTGAGACAAAATTAAAAAAAAGAACACAGCAAATGTACAAATGTTCAAGCTGCCATGTAGACCCGTCCAGAGCGTAATCAGATGACATTTCCAGTAACCAGGAGTGCTGCATGAATTAAATTATGAATTTATGTCATACATACTTTGTCGCTCATACATCCAGCTGTCTCTTCTCGGGGAGGAATGTAGACTGGACTCGAGAGAGCAGCAGAACTCAAGCCTTTTAGTTCCCCAAACTTGCAAAGAACTTGGGCACCAGTCACACTGAAATGAGAATTTCAGTGGAAGAGTATGAATAATAAATAGTTACTAACAATACCAATTAATAAATGATAAATAAAATTTAATAAAAATATCAGAGAGGAGGGGTGGGAGTGAAAAAAATGGAAACAATGAACACCCAACTGGAACAATGCCAGGCATGAGGGCAAGCTGTAATACTAGCATGAAGCAACAGTGGCCTGACTGTTGCTAAGACCAGGAACCCAGTGACCAAAACAGCTGACTGCCTCCAGTGGGAATGCCAGAAATGCCTGAGAAATGCCTTGATACTGCAACCACCAAAAAACGCCTGAAACACTAACAGCTAACGCCAACAAAAACACCACAATGCTTACTAAAACCAGTAAATGCCTCTTGCTCCTCTTAATTAACTATGTTAAATTACATTTAACTACATTTAACCACATTCATCAAATCTTACAGGCTAACGCTGATTATGGTAAGATGGTAGCAGAAATGGAGAAGAATGAACACGCTTTTGATGTGAATGCACCAGGTGAGAGACCATAGTTCCCTGTAGTGCTTGAAACAGGGTTCGAACAGGTCCTGGAAAACCTGGAAAGTCCTGGAATTTTATTGTGGCATTTTCCAGGACTGAAAGTCCTAGAAAACAACCACTGGTCCTGGAAAGTTCTGGAAATCTGTAAAAATTCGCTTAATTCTCAGACCAAACCAAATTACCAGAACTGACATTACATGAGCTGTATGGCAGCCAGTAAGAGGAATTAATTTTGAGGTCTTGGGAGTTAAAGGGTTAATGTGAATTTAAGATTCCTGGAAAAATCAATCTGAGTCCTGTAAATTTGTTTCTGAAAAGGTGTACAAGTCCTGTAAAAAATCTGCTAACAGAGTGATAGCTATTAGTGCCTTAGTTTGTGGTTCCATCTGGAACTTCAAAAGCACACAAGACTATATCTTGAAGGTATTAATAGTGTAGGGATTTTTGCATCTCAGATGCAAGGCTTTAGCAAGGTTTGGACTTTGTATAGCAACCATGTGAGGCTCCGGACCTAGCCATGCAGTTTTGTTACCCTCTGTACACATTGCGTGCCTATAATGAAAGCCAATATAATTATTCCATGTGAAAGAGTTGTCCCATAGAGCTTCTCAAGGGCTCATGTGAAAATTTTACATGTACACTTAGAAAGAAATACTGATGTGAAGTGGCATTCTGCGTCATTTGATAGTTACTGAGCCTGAACCGGACTACGGATTTCCAGAAACAATGGGTGATGACTACAGTGATGATGATGTGGCTGGCATGGGAGGGGTAAGTGAACACTGTCTGTGTAATATGGTGGTAATGCTAACTTATAAGATCTTGCTCTTAATATCATAGGTTACACACTGATTACAACCTGGCTGTTATATTCATAGGTGTCCGCAGGTTCACTACGTTCCTTGCCTAAGAGAAAAAATACAATAGATTTTAACAGTTGTGTAATGTCCGGTTCACAGGACATGGAATTTGGAAGGGATCACTGTGAAAGTGTTTTCCATAATCCAATCTGTAATGCATCACTTGCTTTTGCTGACGGACAAGAAGCAAGGCTTGTTACTTCCCAGGATGGAAGGTCTGTAAATAATCATCTTTTGATTTTTGTTCACAAAAAAAGTGGTTAATAATCATCATCATCATCATCATCATTATCAACTTCATTTATTGAGTGTAACACTGAACGGTTCAGAGTGAATTATCAGCTAAAGGCAAAGTAATATGGCAACATTTTCTTTCAACTTGTCCTGCAATGTTGTTGCACTGCAATTTCAATAGCATTGTTGTGTTTTACCACCTGCATTGCAAGTTGCAGAAACATTGGAGAAAGTTGAACTCCTGATTACTTCACATGTGTTACCAACACTTGCAACACAGGTGGTAATACGCTTAACGGTCTTTTTAATTTGCAATGCAGCAATGTCGCAGAACAAGTTGAAAGAGAATGTTTCCCCTAGTCCCCTATTACTTCTCAATCTGCAGATGCTGTTTTAAGACTTCCTTAACTTTCTTTGTAATTAAAAGTTTGTCTTGTTTGATTTCTTACCTGTAGAACCATTTTAAGTTTTTAAATCTTTTTTTTGGCAAAGTATGCTTCAAAACTGTGAAGCTTCCTTTTATATTAAGTTGGCAGAATTCCCACATGCAACTGTATTGAAACTTTACTGCAAAATGTTATTAATTTTTTACATGCAGAACAACTTTTGATCCTGCCGCTGCATCTGCAGGCACGCTGTGCTTGGAGCTGTCATCTCAGCCAAGTGACTACTCTTACTTCAAGTCTGACCTCATGTCAACGTGGGCTGGACCCCAACACTGGAGACTTCATTCCAAACTCTCTAAAGGTATTAACAAAATACTGTCAATGCCAGGTGCTTTGTTGTTGGCTAGAAAAATCTTAAAGCAAAGATGCTTGATGAGTTTTTGAAACAAGAATAGTGTTACACTTTTTAATTCTCTGGTTGTATTTTTATTGTACTTTTGTATTTGTATTGTTCACTGAAAAACCCACTTTTGGGAGTGTGCAATAAAGTTCAATTCCTTTTCACTCTATTCCATTCCATTCCATTCCACTGTCCAGTGAGGGGGTTTTTTGATTGTGGATGTGTTTGTTTTGGTTATGTATTAACCATGTTCTTGACTAACTGGTTAAAAATACACTAAGTAAACAATGTTTTCCAATGCCAAGCACTCAAGCACTCTCTTGTTTTTTGTTTCAAGTATTGATCTGCTCTTTGTGTGATTTATATTGTGCAGTTTCAGAAAATATCCATGCCCTCTATAGAACTTCATTAAAGGAGGGGGAGGCTGGGGTTAAACACGTTTTGGAGAGTTGTGTATGGATATTTTCTGGAACACCACATTTGATTTGCAAAATGTGATTTCTTTGGTTTTGTGGTGAAAAATATGTTGTATTTGCTTACTTGTAAAATAATATTGCCTTGGAAGCCTTTTAATTCATGGGGAAGAGTTCTACATGTATCTTTTTTTATATCTTAATTTACAAGTCTTCTATTGATCCATTTGATGATATGGTGTGAAGTCAAACTATACAGTTGAACCTCTGGTTTCCCACAACAGTCAAATCACTATATTTGGAACCTCTTGAACCTCTTTGGAACCTCTTGTAAGTGGCCACCTCTCATAAGCAGCCACGACCACTTTTAAAGCTAAAAGTTTGACATTTTATTTTGTTTTTAACCTCCCGTAAACAATCACTTCACAGATAGTAGACCATAAATTGGACAATAAGGTGTTGTAATAAGGTGTTGTAACATTATCGCATTCCTGGGAGTACAAGAGACGGAAATTCCTCAATGGGAAGTACCAGATTTTTTTCTCGAAATTGTCTTTCACTTGAATAAAACAGTTAAAACATGGTTTAAGTCTCTGCAATTACCATATGCTAATGAGGCACGATATTTATTTTGACCCAGTATGCAATGGTCTAAGCTCTTGTAAGGGACCATCTTCTGTAAGTGACCACTTAGGCTTGACATTTTTGGGTGATCACTTATGGGAGGTTCGACTGTATTTTCACAGAATGAGGTAATTTCTGGCCACAGCCTTGTCTATGTTGATGATTTTATAACTTGAACTGAACAGAGGCATCCTTGTTACAGGTTTACCAAACTCTATGTCAGGTTCAGAAGAACAAAACAAGAAAAAGAGAACAAAGAAACAGCCCTTTACCGTCAAATTTGATAGTGAAGTGGATTTTGGAAAAAGCTTTTCAAGAGGAAAGGTAATGCTATTAGCAGCCTTGCACATCATATCCTGCAAATGCTAGCATTGCACTCCAGCAATCACCTTTCATAATCCTCCGTCTTCACATATTCAGTGGTCCTGGGAATGTTTGTGTCTGGAAGATCCAGATGAATGGCTGCACTCAGCAGGGTTAGGGTTAAGGTTAAAACTCCAATAAACTTTTTAGTGTTCCGTGAAATGGTCTTGATCTGGGCTGCTTATTAAGGTATCTTACCAGGGATGTACTTGCTATCTGAAGTTTTCCACAGCATGAGGCAACTATATGAAAATTGCTACCTGCTGACTGGATGGGATGCCATAGTCCATTGCGATGATTAATAAACCCAGCATGTTGTTCAGGCTTCCCACTGCCATTTCAAGTGGCTTGAGAAATTGCATTTTCCCAAGAGCACAACATCTGGCTAGCATACTCTCCCATGTTATGAAATAAATGCAATGGTTACCTCCTCTCAGTTTAAAATGTAAGCGTAACCAAAGCTAGTCCAAAGTTTTGTGAGAAATGAATTTTAATAGTAAGAGCTCTAGTGTCACAATGTTACTAAAGCCATATGCATGGGCCCTGACAGTTGCTGTGCCATTTTGGTTTATGTATCAGGCTGCGACAACCTTGTCCAAAGCAACCCTTGCAAAACACACAGCAACAAAGACAACATTACCAGAAGACCTTCATTACGATGCTGACAAACTCTTTAGACTCTTCATCAAGCCCAGGATCATGGTAAGCAACAAGACCATCCTGACAGAATTCAGAAATGAAATGCTTTACAGTTGATTGTTAAGTTGATAAAGCTAAATTAACTGCGAGACAAATTTGGCAAGCTGACATTTTCAGAACTAGCTCATTGTGGTTTACTGCTGTCAGTTTTGAGGGAATAACAGAGGCCCAACCTTTGTAAAATATTCCAACATTTTTTTCTTATAATCATACAACACTTCATGAACAATATGGGCTTTAATAAATATCCACAGTGAACAACCAAGTGCTTGAGAGAAGACCGCAGTACCAGAACATGAGTTTTAAGATTTTTTTCTCCATTTTTTGTAACAGGCAAAATGTTACATTTCCCCAGCTTGCAGAAAAACCCTGTCTTGTGCATTGTTAATGTAGTATTTTGCACGAATGTTTCATTTGACCCAGTTTCTAATCCTCAAATTTTGAGGTAGGTTCCCATGGGAAGACTCTGAGAGAAATATATCATTAGAACTATATTACCCAATCTTCCCTCAGTAGCCTGTGAACAGGCTCTCTGGTCGAGGTTGGGGCATAGAGAAAGAGGAGAAAAGGGAGAGGAGGGGAGAGACCCCAAGCCCCACCCCATTCCCCCCTCAGCAACTTCACTCTGAGCCAGTTCCTTTCTGGCCCCTCCAGCTTCGGTAAGACCCTTTCAACCAGAGCCTGTTCACAGGCTGTCGCTCAACCACTCAGCCATGCGACTTTTTATTGTCATTTACCTGGCTCAAGTGTCCCACATCATGGTTTAAAACTTACTAAGCAGACAGTTACTAGAGATAGAAAAAATATCTTGGAACATTTTACAAAAGATTTAAAGTTGCCTCAAAACTGTAGCAAGAAACCTTACATTGTTTCACTGATAGGCGAGGTGGAGAGTTAGTCAAAGTGTTAACTGTCAGCTGAGAACTGATGCATTTTTGACTGAAAACTTAGATGTAAAGTGATAGCTGACAAATCACTGAAATTGGATGACTGACTTTCCAGGGTCCCTTTGCAGACCCTCTTTTAAAGTGACTATAAGCTACAGTTTACTTGTAAATAGTGGGGAAACTGGGCAATAGAATGTGCACTAATTGTCTGTCAGATTATGTATTCTGGTTTCAACCTGGGAGCAATCCTCCAATCAGGTCATCTTACAAGTATGGTTCTACATACTTGATGCTTTGCTCCCTATGATCTAGCTTTTCTCTTTTCTTTTCTTCCTATTTTTTCGGTTGCTCCTCAAATTGTCCACAATCATTCACTTCGCATCTTGTGACCTTGTGTGTTTTATTTTCAAAAGGTTAAACGTCAAATTCAGGCACAAACAGAGATTAGAGATGATGGTAAGCATGTGAACTTGCTTGATACCATTAGAGGGATGGTTACAGCAATCCTTCTATACAAAGCTCCTTCAGAAATTTAATTAGTATGAAATGACCAAAGATTTTGATGTATTTCATTGCAGTGTTTATTTCACGATTCTGTTTAATCAAAACTTGTGTAGGAAAACAAATGAATTAACTAACTTGGTCAGTGGGTACTGCTACTCTGAAGGTGGCTCAAAACAGATTCCAGCACTTTGATTTTGATGGGTTGTTATAACCACTCTTTATCACTTGATGCTACAATCATGGTATCAAAAAACTACCCAATCATTGGTGAACATGTTGTTATCATTTTCGTGACATAACAGGTTACCATACTAACAGTATGACCTGCTGAAAACACCCTTAATAACAGCTCTAAACACTTACAATTCAAAAATGGTGGGCGAAATTTTTTTATAAGACGCAACTTTTGGCAAAGTTTTTAAAAATTCTGTACCTAGGGTTGAGAGCCACCTTAATTTTCAAACTTAACAGTGGCTCTGAACCATATATGCAGATTTTTCAAAACTTTGCCAAAAGTTACGTCTTATCATGCTTATTAAAATTTGATAGATATAAAAAATTTCACCGTGTTATTTCTGAATTGGAAGCCTCTAAAGCTGTAATTAAGGGTGTTTTTAGCAAGTCATACTGTTGTTATAGTAACCTGTTGTGTCACTATAATGATAACAACTTGTTCACCAATGATTGGAAATTGTTTTGAGCCACCTTAAGCAATCAAGTATTCTTCTTTCTTGACTGAGTAAATTTCATAGAAAAGAGAGTTTCATTGTTCACCAAGACGAGTGGGTATACAGCATTTAATTCAGAAAAAATATATATTTGCCTTGGCAGGCTCAGCATGGTATAACTATGACAATGCAAATGACTGTGCTAATTACTGTCCTGATCTCCAAGTAAGTACCATAAGTTATGTTATCTGAGATGTACTCAGGTGTCAAAAAAATGAAAGAACTTATAGGAAACAGCAGAGATGGTAATTTACTACATATTTGCATGTTAAAGGGGCACTATCATTGTAATTTTGGTTCAAACAGTGTAAAAGCTATGATTGAGTACCTTTACTCATACACAAAATGCTCCTAGAACAACAAGAGGAACATACAAGTACGTTGTTGAAGGTGGCACAAATTGTGAATCATTGTTAGCAAGTTTTGCAGGCCAAGAAAAAAACTTCAGTACATTTACATAGTAATTCTTTTACAAACTAGACCGTAATATTAAGGTCTCAACTAGTTTCCATCAATGAAAATTATGTCTTTTGGTTTTGATGTTTCAGAGTCATGCTGACAGTGTCCCTTTAATCCAAAAAAGCTTGAAGACTTTGACATGACTGTCTTGTCAATATAAATGTGTCCAGCCCAATTCACAGACACTTGCAGTAGACCAATTTATGAGGATGGGCAACCTACCACCCTCTCATCATTTCTCATTTGTACAGTTGGAGGCGCACATTTCATGCACTACTCACCACAAACTGTGAACATGCAACTTACATGTAGCACAGAAAAGGTTGCAAAATATATTTGTAAACAGAAGATTCAGGAATTATATTATTATATTTGAAACAAGAATGATATCGATTTACATCAACCAACTGAAAAGTAATTAATTTTAAGTCCACTTCTAAGAAAGTGTCCTAGAAATTGTCCATTCCAAAGCGGTATCCCTCTCTACTGTAAGGTAGATGCTGGTCCAAAGGGTATCTTTGTTTGCTTCTGTGTTGGCAGGATGGTGATGATGACGATGACGATGTCTTTGATGCTGCAGATGGTGCACATGACTTGCCAGGTGGAGAAGCTGGATTCCCCATGTCACAGGATATGACATCACAGGACATGACATTTGGCGACTGCTCCCAGGGCCTCAGCTTCACTAATGAGAGTGCCGTGGAGCAAACACTCTTTACTGGTGATGGTCTGGTCGCCCAACCCAGTAAGGTGTGAATTAGCTCCCAGTGCTCATCCTGTATGCGAAACAATCACTGACTGGCTTTCCAAGCCTGGAAAAAGTGTTGAAATCTAAGTAAATTTCTGAAAAAGTAGGAAATTTTTCAAATATGCAACAAGTTTATAGCTGTTAGATGTGGTACATATATGGAAAGCCATAACTTTCTTATGTGGTTGTTTATCATTATTTGGTGTGGTTTCTTCATTATGTGTTGTAGTTACTTCATTATGTTTTCTGGTTTCTTCATTATGTCTTGTAATGTAGTCCTGACGTGACGTGTTTTTATCATGATGTTGTGTAATAACTTCATTACGTGGTGTGGTTTGATCGTGATGTATTGAGGTTGTTAAGTTATGTTTTGTGCTCTTGTCATGATGTAATGTGGTTACGCTGTTATGTTGTCTGGAATCTTCGCTATGTGGTTTGATCATTACGTGATGTGGTTTCGTCTTTATGTCTTCTTGACCTCACTTGCGATACCAAGCTCTAGTATCCAGGCTTCTTGCTATCACGAACTGGTTAAACCAGTTTTTAGATGGGTCCCAGTTCCTTCTCTTCCCAGGTGTTAGAGACAACAAAATGGGGGGAACAAGCAACGACATTTTGTCAACTATACTTGATAAGATGCACCTTGGGCATCTTATTGAGAACTTCCAGCGTGAAAAGGTAACTGTGGATCAAATATGTAAGCTATCTTCTGAAGAAATGGACCCTGAACGTTATAGGTCCTTCGACGTAGACGGCCTTTCTTCCTGTTTTCGGCTTCTTCATGATTGACCCTATGAATGCTGTCACAGAGCCTCATCCTCTGAACCTTTATTCCCCGATCTGCCAGTATTTGCTTAAGCAGTCCCTCTCCACAAGAAGGATATTCCCTAGTTATTTCCTCTACAACTTCATCAAGCTCACTTTCTGTTATTTCTGTGAATTGCAACGGACTAAGACCGTAACGACCCATTCTACGATAAACAGTACGCAATGTCCTCAATATTAAAGCCATCCTCCAGGTACCCCTCTAGATCTGACCTAGAAATTATAAGTACTCAGGAGCGCCACACGCTTGTTTTCCTGGTTTCCTTGGCGGTGGATTGCTACCGTAGTTTAAACACTCTGACCTTAAATTCATCACTGTGTTGCAATCGTTCACACCTTAACGTTCCATTTCTTCAGAAGATAACTTACGTATTTGATTCACAGTTACCTTTTCACGCTGGAAGTTCTCAATAAGATGCCCAAGGTGCATCTTATCAAGTATAGTTGACAAAATGTCGTTGCTTGTTCCCCCCATTTTGTTGTCTTTAACACCGGGGAAGAGAAGGAACTGGGACCCATCTAAAAACTGGTTTAACCAGTTCGTGATAGCAAGAAGCCTGGATACTAGAGCTTGGTATCGCAAGTGAGGTCAAGAAGACATAAAGACGAAACCAAATCACGTAATGATTAAACCACATAGTGAAGATACCAGACAACATAACAGCGCAACCACATAACATCATGACAAGAGCACAAAACATAACTTAACAACCTCAATACATCACGATCAAACCACACCACGTAATGAAGTTATTACACCATATCATGATAAAAACACGTCACGTCAGGACTACATTACAAGACATAATGAAGAAACCAGAAAACATAATGAAGTAACTACAACACATAATGAAGAAACCACACCAAATAATGATAAACAACCACATAAGAAAATTATGGCTTTCCATATATATGCCTGCTCACCAAATTTCCTGTTCTGGGTGACTGTAATATTTAAAAGTTAACTTAATCGCCTTAAGAAAGAACAGGCTTATGTGCAGACAAGCAAGCAGAAGATTTTTAAAAATCACATCAATTTTGCTGTATTTTTGGTCAAAAATGCTTCTGGAACACTAAGATGAAGACATTAAGTGAATTGTTGAAGGGAGAGCAAACTGAAATTAAATTTAAGCAATATTTTCCAAGACAACTACAGAATTTCAAAAAGTGTGCCAGATTTTTTCAATCTGACATCAAAACCTTACGTATTCATAGCCCATTGTTTATCAATGACAATTTGTCTTAGATTTTGAATTTTCAGTCATGTTATGTCCCCCTTTAGGTAAATAATGCAACATAATGAAAAGAAGTCACAAGTTTGAAAGAAGCACAGTTTTTCTGAGAAAAATAATTCATTCATTAGTTTAAAATTTGGAGCAGTAAATTAAATGAACAGAGGAAATTGTGTTGCAACAGAGCAAAAATTAGTATTGAAGTGTCATGTACTCAAACTTGTACCATTTGTCTTTAAACACAACATTGACCTAATTTGTTGGCAGGTTCAAAAAATTGATATTGGCTATGCCAAAACTGCCAAAAAGATGGATGTAAAAAAGCTGAAGGGAGCCATGTGGGGACTGCTAACTGACAATGGTGAAGGGAACAAGGTTTGTTGATATACTTTCTGACTACATGTAGCTTACCAAAGGTTGTTCTAAAAGTTCTGCTACAAACTTTTACACATGTAAAACTTCCACTATTTCTAATAAATTATTTTGTTATATCTATTCATTTTATGTCTATCTCTAGAGAGCAACTTACTCGTTTTGGAAAACATCCTGTAAGAAAACATACTAAAAGCCATACTGCTGCCTATTTAATTTTATCTCTACATATAGCTCTTTAAAATAGTTGGCTTTTATTTTCTTCAGACTGAATCAGTCCTAATTCCAACCAGTCTAAGCCAAACCAAACAACATTCCATGCCAATGTTTTGTGATTGGTACCTCTTTGTTGTACGTTTAATAGGTAATATTGACTTGGCATGGCAATGCCCCCCTCGATGTTTTTATACCGAAGTAATACTGAGTTGATTTGACATGGTATAGCTTCAGATTTGTTCAAACTGTCCAATAAACAGTCCCATATTTCTTGATTATTTTCTCTTTGTTTACACGTCTTACAGGAAAATGTTGCCATAGATCAGCAGGGAAAACAAACAGACAATAGCACTGTGACTACTCCTCACTCATTCAAAGAAATTTATGCCCAGTTACCTGGAAAACTTTCCAAGAACATGGCAAAGAACTTGTCAGTGTCCATCGCCTTCGTCTGCATCCTTCACCTGGCAAATGAGAAGGTAAGAAACACAATAACAAAAACAATGTGCTCTAACTGCCTGGCTGCCTATTATTAGTTTAGTCCACAGGTTTTGACAATAGAAAAATAGAAGCACTGCATGTCATATTAAATTGAAAAGTCTGAGTGTTGTAATTGCTGAACAACGTCTAAGTTGTGGCTCATTGACATAAGATATTGATATTCTTTCTTTAATTAGAAGTCAAGCTTTCATTCACATAACTTCCTAAGCCTTCAAGGTACATAGAGTGGCCACATGGATTTAGGGGACCCCAGTTCACTTCAGTCTTTAGTAATAGAAACTTGATGAAAGAGAGCCTCGTTAATCAATTCTGAAAAAAAAAAAACGTACAAGTGAGGCTTTTGCATACAAATGTCTTCAAGGTGAATGAGCCTTTCAGCTTTGTAGTTGCCTTACAAAACAACTCCCAAACTTCCCAAGCTAACATATTTTGCAGCACTTGTTGTCATGATAATGACAATGACAGTTATTGTTTCTATTACAAACCTGGCCAAAGAGGTACAGATGGTGTACTGTCACATATAATATAGTGTACATTATTAACAGGGTACTCCATGTGTATCCCAACTTTTTAACCATTCAGGAAAAAAAACAGTTGTCCAGTTGCATATTTTAAGTCAATATCTGATTGGCTCATTGCATTATTTGCATTATGAGGCCCTGTTAGTAGGGTGATTTATGTGCTGCTTCTGAATTTCATCACAAGTCATGTCATTTTTCATCCTTTTGTCTGCCTCCATGATGCTGTCTCAATGACATGTTGCCCATCAGAATTTTACCCTAATAGGGCCTTTTTAATGTTTCTGCTGTGGTTGTTCACAAGTGTTTACCTTGGCTTTGGTTTAATGACAATCAGTGGAAACATGCTTTTTTAAGTTGGGTTATTTTTTTTTCTTTCTTATTCTAGTGCCTCAAGATGACTAGTGAACCAGGAATGACAGATTTTTACATTTCTCAGGGCATTTAATATTTCATTTATTATTATTATTATTATTATTATTATTATTATTATTATTATTATTATTATTATTATTATTATTGTGATCCTCCCCTCATTTTGTAACTTTCAGTTAAAACTAACCATCAACTAAATGTAGGCCATCATCACTTAAAGAATTGGTTCATGCTTAGCGTGCGTATATCGAGTTATGGATGCATGCGGGAAGTTTGGAGAGCATGAAAGAAGTGTAAGAGTTGCTCACGGCGATAATTTTAATTTTTGATATGTAACAATTTTGTTTGTGGTAAATAAACTGCAAGCAAACTGACAAGATATTTATGGCTTGGTGTTTGTTTCTGACCAATTGATCATTTTTCATCATTCAGTCCCCTCAGAAAAATGTTTCTCTTGAAAATATGAGATTCTTCAAACTAAAAATTGGGAAAATGATTGAAATGCAGTCAAACTTCCCGTTTTTGGCAGGTTAAGCAGTTCAACATTCCCTAAAGCATACAATTTTGTGATGGCTGTCATTAAACCAAAATAATCACACCTGCCCAATTACAACAAAATGCAATGTAAGCAATATGAAGTTGACACAAATATGCAACTGGCAGTAAGTAAAGGAAAACATGCTTTGGTATTTCATCCTGACTGGTTACAAACAACACAACTTGGCTGTTCTGCATAGTTAAGCACTTTTTGGAAGTTTTTCAAATTGATTACTTTACATTACTTTTGGCAGTCAATTGCAAAATGCAATATTGATACCATGCTGTTCCAAAAATTTCATAGACTGTAGTAATTATATTAAAAATTACTGTAGCAATAACAGTTATCCAGGGAGCCTACTCACCTCTAGTCAGTGTTTTTCAGTAGGCCACTATAAATTATCCATTTAAATTACCCTGAATTCTTTAAAAGTTAAACAATGAAAACTTGCAAAAAACATTTCAACTTGAACATTTTATTCATATTTTCTAAACTACAGGAATGAAAAATACAATTCAATAAACAATAGTTATGAGCGTGGTAACTAACATAGACTGTAGTCATGGTTACTTCTAATACAGATTCCACACTCAGTGTTCTCAGTTGAAACCATAATGTCTGTTGCAGGTGTCATAAGAAGGTTAAGGCGATGGAATAACTGCTTTAATGAAGTAGAGAAGGCCCTTGGCCACAATACACCGTGCTGAAATGCAACAGTTAATGAAAAAGCTATTAAGAACTACAGTCACACTATATACATTCCAAATAACATAACTTGTAACTTTATATAAAATTGCAGCAGTAGTAAATATATCTTGTGCCAAATATTAATTTTTCAATTTAATAATTAAACATAATATGAATACCTGAATAAGTCAAGTAGGGAGGCCACAAAAAGAACAGGTTTATTATTTCAAAAAATTGACTGGTCACTTAAGTTTTGGAAGTCCTAAATTTAATACAATCATTAAATATTTCTAGTTCACTGAAGACCATAAATTCCAATTACTGTATAGTATTCTATCCAAAATATTTCTGTCTGCGAAAAGTTAAACAAATAGTTCACTAATGTTCAGTAAACATCTCGCACCATGCCTGGAGTATCTGGTCTGCACCACCTCTTGCTCTGGACTGCAAGGTTACTTCAAAGCTATCTAGTGTTCTGTACCATGGCACGATCAGAGATTCAGCAAATGGACTACTTTACTGTGAAGAGTGTAGATTGGGGGCATCAACACTCCAACCAGAAGTCGCACCACTGGGCAGAGGTGATTCAGGTGACAATGAGTTCCTTCATCAAGGGATAATAATATTGGGCTGCTATCTAGGAAGTGGGGACCCTGTGCAGCAAGTGGAGGAGTACTAGTTTTTTGTGGTCAAAATTCCATTTTAAGGCAGGTGTTCAGTTTTTGAGCTGTTTTACTGTTTTCTGATTGGATGATATGGATCAATAATGCTTTTCGACTACAAAGATTTATTGAAAACAGTATTCTGTTCCTTCAAGTGAAGCTAGTTTGTCTGAAGTGTGGTCTGAGAATGTAGCTCAGGTCTCATCTTCATGTAATCGTCTCCATACCAACTTCTAATGAACTTGTCTACATTATCTGACAGGCCAAGATAGTGTCGATTGTTTATGGTGACCTCAGTGGATTTGCCAAACCAATCCTCAGGCGATGGGTAAAGATCAACATAGCGTTGTTCCAGTAGAATGTTCTTCACAGGCAATAGTTTCTCCATTTCTTTGAGGATCTTGGTGTCGAAGAGAGAAGGGCTTTCAAGACTATCATCTTTGAAATGCTGCTGAGTATCTACTGCAATCATTGGAGCATAGTGTGGATAAACTCTGGAGACTGGGGGATTTGTTTTCCATGCCACAAAGTACTTGGGACCCAAGATCTGCTGCATCAGCAAGAAGTTGTCATATCTGTCATTGTCGGCCTTGTGAATTGCGGCATCGACATCATCAGAGTATGGAATGAATGCCTGACTTCTCACTGCACCAAGGAGCGTACCATACACAATGCGATAATCCATTCCAATTTGATTCATAGCATCCACTGTTGCAGCTAAGATATCGTCCATGATCACATCACAACAGATCGGAAAGCCATCAGCTGCTGCCAGTGTGTTTGGGCGGGACATTAAAGGTTTTTCAGGACAGAACTGCTTGTCATCTGTGCATTTGGTCCATTCAATCTTGTCTGGACGTACAATGCGTAAGATGCTGTGGAGTTGTCCAAGAGTTGAATAATCAATGAAATCTCGACTGCCTTCCAGGCTGCCACGATCAGAGTATGTGAGCGCATGTGAGAAATGGCAGTGTGATAATTTGGCTATTTTCAGGGTTCCAGTCGACCTTATGAAGAAATCAAGATGGCTCATACTTCCAGACTCTGCACGCCACCTTAAGGATAGAAACAGTTCTTTTCGGAGAACAAACGCTGTTTCTGCAATGTTGCATTCTTGGTACCATCCGAGACCTTTGCCATCACCATCAGAATCATCATGAATTGGTCCAAAGTTGCGAATAATCATTGTCCAGTTGTTTACCTGAAATTTGCAAGCACTCTGTTCAAGCAATGTTTTGGCTTCACTGAATCTTCCTGCTTGCATCTTAGTTGTTGTTACAGTGGCTGCATCATAATCTCTGTGTATATCAAGAAATTTTGTCAGCTTCTGTAATGCCTCTCGGTCTTCCAATGCCAGGCTGGCCATACCATGAACTTCATGCCAGGATGGCAACTTATGGGGAACCATCATGACATACTTGACAGAATCCCTCATCAGCCTTGACTCCACCCTTTCTTCAGGCTGGTAGTCCCATCCAAGGATCTCAACAGAGTATTTGTGGACACTTTTGTGTAGAGGAGGGGGATGGCCACGCCTTGCATGTGATGAAGATTCTGGCACACACTTTAATTGTAGCAGAGCGAATGTCAGACAAGAAACCACAAGAATTGTTGGGAGAATTGTTTTCCACATTTTGTGCTTCATTTTATCTTATTGAGCCGAGAAAAATATAGAGCTGCTTATCTATGAACCCTGGGGAAGAGAATCAAATAAAAGTATCTTTTATTAAACAATCCCTCTTTTAAAATCATAATATAATGTATTATGATTTTAAAAGAGGACATTAATTATTTTAAGTTCTTCAGTGCAATAAGTACATGAATAGCAAGATGCCTTATGCTGGTCTTTTCCTTACAATAGTTATAATAAATAAAACACTTTATAAGACACTGTGAGACACATAAATCATCATATGGGACAAAGTGAATAAAAACTACAACACAAGATATAACAACAATTTTATTTCTGCACAACAAGGTCTAAAGTGATGCTTACAGGTTGGGCTTAAGTTACATAAGCCCCCAGGCTCATCTATTGACATAATGCAATGAGCAGTTCCATGCATCCATAACCAGCCCATAGAAGGTCATGGGAAATGTTTCTTGGGGAGTTGGGTTCTAACATGCCAACATTTCTATTAAAAAAACATGACGCTACACTTAACTGACATTTCCAGGGGGTGGGGGGAGGGGGTAAGTTAACAAAAACATCTCTGTGGGGGTTATAGAAATTTTCAGGAAAAACACAATACCATATTATTGTACCCAAGTGAACTGTACTTAAATTCTTTGAGAACACCCAATGACAGATTATCACATGCTTTTGACGATTATGATGTTGAAACTACCCTAAATGGTCAGTGCTAGGAAATAAATAGCTTTGGTATGTAGACTGGGAGAAGCTTTGGACTAATAGGGGGCTGGGTTTGTCATGTGAAACAAAAAATACCCATGGCAGATTCCAAATTCCAAAGGGGTGGGGAGAATTTAGAACACCAAACATCCAGAGGAAAGTATAAAGCTAGATGGGATAATTGGGAGAAGGGTTAAACCTGACACAACCTACATGTCCTGTGGGGGTTACGGTAAATTACAAAAGAGATCATAACATCATTACTTAGGTAGATTTCATGTGAAACTTACTGACTTATCTTCCCCCCCCCCCCCCCGACCTGACCAAACAGAAACAACAAATATACATTATATAAGACACTTTACCTAAAGCTAAGAATTACTTACTAGTAACATGTTTATGTGAGGGGGGATTTTAAGTCTAAAATTCACTTGGTCTATCGCAACTGGAAAATATTCCGTGTCTAAGCTAATACTGGCGCGGCGTGTAAATTTTCACAACACGCCCTTGAATGACACGTACACGGTGTCAACATGAGAGCGCATTTTAGCATTGCGAAACGCGCAAAAATAGTCACCAGACTAATGTAAGCTTACGTTAATTGAACGAATGGTTGTTTAGTCAGATTTTCTCAGAAACGTAAGCTTACACATTTCTGAGGGTTTATGCAAATTAACTGATAGAGCGTACGTGATGTTATGTTGATCCACGATCGTGATCGCGCTCCAGCGTAAAAACCTTTGTCAAATTTGAGCAGAAGCGGAAAGCCTTTTCAGGTTTTGCAAAAAAGAAAAACTATTGAACACAGGACACGTGCTCTTCCCTGGATCTAATTGCCTACTTTCCAGTGTTCACCACATTTCCCCCGGCCCACCATGTCAAGCATGAATTCCGTCCACCCTACAACCAGAAGACCTTCACGGATGGGCGATCAACAGTGCGATCATTTCCAAACCATCCCGGGAACCACTGTCTTGTTCCTAGACAAAATCCGTCATTGTATAGGCAGGCCGCAGTTGGCAGGCTTACCTCTGTATGCTAGAATCACACGCACAATAGAGGAGGTTGCGTAATACCAGTTACATGAGCTTTAAAACATCTCACTGTCATATCTACAAGAATACTTACGCAGGATGTTTCGCGTGGAGCTGAATCCTTCGAAAAGTTAACTACTGCAGACTATTTTGTTGCAAAACCTTACCTTACGAAATTCCGTCAGGTAAATGAAAGCACATTCCAGTAATTTCACTTGCCGTTTGACGCGCTACAACGCGACGAAACACAAAAGACCTGTATATCAGGTTTCAAGCACGACAAGTGTCACGATCACGTCTCACGATCGGCGTAACCTGGCAACCGCCATTATACAATCCGTGATACTGCAAAAGGTTATCAGTTTTGGCAAACAGTAAATAGGATACGAACGAATTCTTCAATGAATGATCGATTCTCCTCTTTTTAATTAAGAACGTCACAGTGATTCAATTTTCACACTTGGACAAATCAGTGATGTACAGCGATCTCTTCTAGACTGCGAGTTTGTGTTCTTTTCAGTGGCATCGAAGATTTAACCGTGAAAGGCAGAAATAAAAGATTTAGTTCCGCATGTGATAAATTGTGTGAGAGCCTTCTTGAGAAGTCAAGTGACCAAGCTGACTTTGGCCTCAACCTTTTCTGGTCTTTTTAATTTTCACATAATTTTTTAATTTATTACACTGGAATGTAGGATAAAAGTAAAACATGTCAAAGTTTTAAAAGACTTAAACAAACCTTGACATTTACAGAATTAAACGATCGTGTCTAAAACGCCATTCGAGTAACATACGAGTACATACGAGTAACATGCGATTGCATATGAGAAACATACGAGTACATTCGAGCAACATACAAGTACATATACGAGTAACATACGAGTACATACAGACATACGGTAATATACAGGTTATATACGAATAAATTGGTTACATACGAATACCTAGCAGCAACATACGATGGCAGGAGGGTAATAAACATGAAATGTACCATTTTTCTCTTTACATTTCACTTTTGCATGTGCGCGGAACATGCCTTGCACACACACGCGAACGCGCGCAAGTGCCACCCATGTGCGCGTACCACACCCCTGCGCGTGTGCTACATACATGCGTCCGCATACGCTCACCGCACACGCACAAACAAGCCTGAGCGCTGATATGATATGATGCGACGTTGCGCGTCAAATAAACGCAGATTACGATGATTGCACAAGATTTAGCGCGCACAAATTTCTCATAGGATTATTTTCCTCGAAGTAATAGCTTAGTAAAAGCTTCGGGGTGAGTGTGGACAGTGTATGTGGCGTGCTGTTCAATGAATTTAACCCCTCTCCCTTTCCTCAAGGAAGGGTTAAAACTTTCAAATTTGTAAAGTTTGGTTATTCTTTTAACATACGTACATTTAAAATCCATATATATTTTAATCAAGATCAAATTTATTGGTTATGTACACTGGTAATTTACCCTTCCATAGTGCAAGTCAAAAAACGGTTCAATAAAGGCTGGAAACAATAACATTTCTTTGAAATGAATTTTCCACTTCGCAAAGTATCAATGAATGTATATTGAAAATTGAAAAAATGAGCTATAAATTCGTTAGGCGGGTAACTGTAACCAGACATACTCGGGAACCGCAACAAACCATAGCGCTATGAAAACAGAAGATAATGACAGGCCTACACGGACTTCCCTCGTGAATTGTGGTCACGATGCATCTTACTCGAATGTACTCTTATGGTACTCGTATGTACTCGTATGTTACTCGTATGTACTCGTGTGGTGTTTTAGTCACTATCGAATAAAACCAGCAACATGAAAAAGAGAACCGAGAAAAAGCGAATCGAACTAGATCATTCATCAATTTAGTGGCGAGGGGTCGACATTTCTTTTTCAGAAAGACCTGTAGTGTTTATCCTTTCAGTTTTATATTTTTAAAATGATTCTTTTAGTAGGATGTAAAACGCTCTGCAAACCGGGAGAATTTGAAAACATCGGCTTTTCGTTTTCGTGTGAACGGAAAACATTTGGAAAACGGAGCTTTACGGAAACGATGGCGTCATGACAATCATATGATTTCCCCGGCCTGACCGAGTCTCCCCGGGGACCGAGTTTTCCTCAAACAAATCTAAAATGACCGGTAATTGTTCCTCGGGCGAAGTGTAGACGGAAAACATTTCATGCGTTTTCAGAGTGAAACCTCCGTTTTCAAATTCCTCCGGCGTAGTGTGGACCGGGGCCTCAGATATGAGTTGGTATTCGCTTATGAGGTTCTGGATCGGGTTGAACTGACAGCTGAGAATTGGTCAAACTTTTAATTGTCAGGTGAAAAATGAGGCCTCTTTTAACATAGATCTGTACGATTTGCCCATAGCTGAGAAGTTGACTGAAAGTTCAACTGTGATAATCGAGAAATTGCTGTAAATTTTACTGATATCTGAGATTACAGCACCCCAATCCAGACCTCTGTTCACACACTGGAGTAGAGAGAGGCACTTTGGAAGGTTTTGGAAGTGAAATGTCTTTCCCAAAGGAGAACCCAGACAGAACTTGAACCCAGGCCACTCGGTTTGGGATCTAACGGAGTAACCATATTCAGCTACCGCGCCTCCCACCACGCGATTCAAACTGAGCTGTAAATATTATTGAAGATAATTCACTTAGTCATGGTCATCATTGCATTAATATCGATGTTTTAAAGAGCCCATGTTTACTTTTTGGTAATAACATTTAGCAATGGAGCACAAAGGGTTAAACTAAACTACAAGCAATCGCTTTAGACAACCAATAGAAAACTGAATTCAGTTACTGATCACAAGTCAACTCTACTCAGACAACGCTTCTTTTACAGTCACGAATACTATATATATCTAAGCGAATTCGCAAAAACATGCCCGCTAGGTTTTCGCCTGGATTCGGGCTTCGCCCAAATCCAGGCTAAGCCAGCCACCTTAAACCCAGGAGGGGCTCCGTCAAGGCTAGGCTGGGCACATGGCCCAATGACTAGCCTATCTGCTGGTGGCTTGCTGGGGGTCAGTTGTCAAAAGCAGGGGGGAGGGGAGGGTGTCTTTTACTGACACTCCCAACTAGCTTGAGTTTGAGTTTTCAGTGTTAAATAAGCTTGATGTTGACTGTGTTTCTGGGTATTTTACTCAGTTGTTTGACCTTGCTTGAGGCTTCTGTGTTGACATGGCACCCTGCTGGAGTGGCCCATGCCACGTGCATGCGTGATTGGCCAATCTCCTAGCCAGGGGGGTGGTCAGAGGACTTCTGGCCGCTGGGACTGTCTTTGAGTCAATGCGGGCATGTTTTTGCGAATTCGGTTAGATATATGCTTCCATTAATGGTTTTATTTACACTTCCTATCGGTTACTCATAATTTCGTATTAGCTATATCGTTTACTATTTAGGATACAACAATGCCCTATATATTTTAGCTTATTTTGTACATTATATTCTCTTCTTCAATAATTTGACTGTGGAAGTGGCCAACTCGGAAGCTACTCAGTGCTCCTCAGCGACTAACCACTTCTTTCTTATAAAATTTAATTTTCTTTTTTTTTTTTTTTGGCTTTTACTACTCTGTTAATTGAAACTATTTTACTGCAGCAGAAGCAAATGTAAGTAAATAAACTTGAACTAGAATTATAGAACACAATAAAGCTACTGGCATTGAAATACCGTAGCTCACGAGGCTCTCTTTCGGAACTGCGATCACGAAAAAATAGAATTTCAAAGCAGAGGGTAATACTCGTTTGAATGTAATCAAATGTAGAGCGGTTTTCAACAATCTCTTCCCCTGGGTCTTCTCCTGGACGATTTTCAAAGTGGAGGTTCGTCGGACCCGTATTCTCTCGCCCGCCATTTCGAAAAGTGTAGAATACCCAGGAGACGAAGTGTGGAAAGTCATCTGGAAATGGTCTAGCTTCACTGTGCTCTACTCGACCAACCAGACGTAAAACTAATCGCGACTTAAACAGTCTCGCGCGTTTTGTCACGTGATTTCTCGCGCGTTTGTCACGTGTATTTGCTTCATATCCTGATAGGTTCTCTGGGTTATTTGCATTTCACATGATTGGAATTTCGTAATAATTGGTTTGGGATTGGTCATGTTGGTTTTCGGCTGTCAATGAAAACCGCTCAATTTTGGAAGGCGTTTAAAAAAACTGCGCGCATATAAAAGAATAGATCCTCTATTAATAAATCCTTTGGACTCTTTTTAAAGTATCTTTGAGAACTAAACCAAGAGGGATAGATCTGCATCTGCTCTCGTCCAAGACTGCGACGCAACTAAACCACGAAATACTAAAAAAAAACTGGATAAAAATGAATGTAGGTAGTTGGAAGCCATTACCAGATAACATGGAGAAGAAGTTACATTAAACTGCTCTATAGTAGTAGTTGTTGTGAAACGGCTTTTCCATAAGGCCCGAAAAGGGCTAAGTTATTTACTACAACTTATGTTCAGCGAATGTGTCCTCTCACCAAGCTAAAATTGCATTTGTTTGGTGTTTGTCGAAATCCTATCTACGAGAATCGGCGGTTTAACCAGCCATTGCCATTTGGCTGGTTGCCAGGTTACGTGAAAGTCATGACATAATGTTCAAGTGTTCTGTTTTATCTTCTCTTCTGTTCCTTGCCCCCAAGTGGGGCCAAAGATACGTTACCTCCATCTATCCCTTTTCTTAGCAACAGACGTAGCTGCAGCCCATGATATAATGCATCTCATGTCGCTCTCTTTGAACAGTTTTATCATTGGACAGTAATCATTGAAGGTCTTTGATTACGCTAGCGAATATCTGACGAATACAAAATTTGTTCGTTCTGGCGCCTTGTAAACTTGTTAGCTCGAGCGCGAAGAGCTAGTTTGCCTGAAGTGTGGTCTGAGAATGTAGCTCAGGTCTCATCTTCATGTAATCATCTCCATACCAACTTCTAATGAACTTGTCTACATTATCTGACAGGCCAAGATAGTGTCGATTGTTTATGGTGACTTCAGTGGATTTGCCAAACCAATCCTCAGGGGATGGGTAAAGATCAACATAGCGTTGTTCCAGTAGGATGTTTTTCACAGGCAATAGTTTCTCCATTTCTTTGAGGATCTTGGTGTCGAAGAGAGAAGGGCTTTCAAGACTATCATCTTTGAAATGCCGCTGAGTATCTACTGCAATCATTGGAGCATAGTGTGGATAAACTCTGGAGACAGGGGGATTTGTTTTCCATGCCACAAAGTACTTGGGACCCAAGATCTGCTGTATCAGCAAGAAGTTGTCATATCTGTCATTGTCGGCCTTGTGAATTGCGACATCGGCATCATCAGAGTACGGAATGAATGCCTGACTTCTCACTGCACCAAGGAGCGTACCATACACAATGCGATAATCCATTCCAATTTGATTCATAGCATCCACTGTTGCAGCCAAGATGTCGTCCATGATCACATCACAACAGATCGGAAAGCCATCAGCTGCTGCCAGTGTGTTTGGGCGGGACATTAAAGGTTTCTCAGGACAGAACTGCTTGTCATCTATGCATTTGGTCCATTCAATCTTGTCTGGACGTACAATGCGTAAGATGCTGTGCAATTGCCCAAGAGTTGAATAATCAATGAAATCTCGACTGCCTTCTAGGATGCCACGATCAGAATACGTGAGTTTATGTCTCAAATAGCAGTATGATAATTTGGCTATTTTTAGGCGTCCAGTCGACCTTACGAAGAAATCAAGATGGCTCATACTTCCAGACTCTGCGCGCCACCTTAAGGATAGAAACACTTTTTTTCGGAGAGCAAATGCTGTTTCTGCAATATTACATTCTTGATACCATCCGAGACCTTTACTATCATCATGATGAATTGGTCCAAAGTTGCGAATGACCATTGTCCAGTTTTTAACTAAAAATCTACAGGAGCTTTGTTCCAGCAATGTTTTAGCTGTATCGAATCCTTCTACTCGCATGTGGGTGGTCATCCCAGTTGCTCCATCGTACTCACCATGCGTGTCAAGGAACTCTGTTAGTTTCCGTAACTCTTGAAGGTCTTCCACAGCTAAGCTGGCCACGCCTACAGATTTAAGCCTTGATCGTAACTTATGGGGAACCATCAAGACGTACTTGACAACGCCTCTCCTTAGCCTTAATTCCGTGTCTTCTTCTGGCTGGTAGTCCCATCCAAGGATCTCTACACTCTGGACACTGTTGTCGAGGTGATCGGCGTGGCGTACGTTTAGTTTCTCCAGAAGTCGAGAGGACGATTTTTGCGTGCATTTCAACTGCAGCACAGCAAATGTCAGATAACAAACCAGAAGAATTGACAGAACAATCTTGTACTCCTTTTTGAGCGTCATACTACTTGACACGTGACCTGGAAGAAAACAAAATAAAGCAGTCTTAACAGGGGTGGTTCAACACATAAAATCATTACTACCGTGGAGATCAACAGGTCATTGGTCAGATGCAGCCATAAGTGATAAGTTGTAATTTCTTCTCGTTCCCCCGTGCCCGAAGCTATTGAATTTCATTTAAAGCATGGCGTTTAAGCATCGAGCTGATATCAGCTCTCGTTTTTTAAGACGCAGCAATACCTTACCTATAAATAATCCCAGTATTCTATTCACTAAAACGCCCAAGAAACCCCGAATTAAGCTTTTAATATTGCCGTCACAGGCTGTTTTCGGATTTCAGAGGTTTACAGGCGTTATGAAAGATTTACGCAGAAATATGTAATGATCAGCTCCTGTTATCGTCGATGTTATCTCTACAATTGACTAACAATGGATGTCCAAACCTCTTTAAAAGATACATACGTGCAAATTTTACTCTAGGCACTTGAGGTTACTTGTTTCTGTAACGACTCATTGGTCGATAACTGACCATTATTTCCTGTTGAAAGTCATTGACGTCATCTTCCATCACGTACATACTATTGTGGTTATTACTGTAAACATATCAGGTTTTGAGCATGCGCAGTAGAACGAGACGGAATATACACGTGTGCTTGTACTCGTTAGCTGGAATAAAGAGTTATCTTTCTGATCTCTGCCATAACATTACATGGTGTCAGAAGTGGGATCGCGAAGTAACCAAACATACCATTTAGCTCGATACACTGGAGAAGGTGGAAGAGTGAAGTAATTTCCGAACGACACGTGTACGATCGATTCAAGAAAACAACATGGCCGCCAGCGCCTCATTCATTGACAAGGGTCCAACCATGGACTGGAGCACGGATGAAAACCTATACTCACGCTTCAAAATGTGGAAACAACGCTGTGAACTGCTCTTTACGGGCCCGATGGCCAAAATTGACGAAGAAATTCAGTGTAAGCACCTGCTTTACTGGGCCGGTGAGCACGGCTTGGAGCTGTTCAACAGCTGGGGCCTCTCGGCAGACGAACAAAAGAAACTGGAAAACTACTGGAAGAAATTCGAAAACTACGTGAAACCTCACTCAAACGAGCTGATCGCCGCCTGGGAGCTACACAATCTTCGACAAGGTACACTATCGTTAGAAGAATTTATTGCAAAGCTTAGAATCCTTGTCAAAGAAGCCAACTATCCATCGGAACATCATGATCGATTCTTGAGAGACTTCCTTGTACTCGGCATGAATTCAGACCATGTCAGAAAGGAGTGTTTCAAAGAAGGAAATGCTCTGACATTTAGTAAAGCTAGAGAAGTGGCAAAAGCAGACGAATCAGCAGACAAGCAGCTTCAGCTAATGAACCCAGTAGTGTCAGCAGTACACCCTGTTAGCTCAACCAGGAGAAACCAATTCCAAAGCGACCAGCTGAACCCAGTAGCCGGTGGATCAAGGCAAAACCCAAAAGGCAACAAGTCAGGAAAAACGCAGCTCTGCAGGAATTGTGGTTGGGGCCCTCACTCTCATGAACAGTGCCCAGCAAGAAATGCAACGTGCCATTACTGCCAAAAGGTGGGACACCTTGCCAAGGTATGCTTTTCAAAACTTAAAAAGAAGGATGTGCATGAGATTGAAGCTACTAGTAATAACAATGCCATACCTGAGTCAGAGCCTACCCAATCATTAGATGATTATGTGTTCCTGGGCCCAATTGAAGCAACACCCCTGGCCATGAGTGTAAACGTTGTATCCTGTAGAGAAAAGGCTCTGCTAGAAGTCTCCTTGGCACTGAAGCCAGAAGGAAAACAAATGAATGCACTCTGTAAGATAGACTCAGGTGCTGAAACAAACATTATACCCAAGTCCCTATACAAGCAACTAAGCCCTGAGACACTAAGCTTACAACAACCTACAGTGAAGTTAACTGCTTATGGTGGAGCCGAGATCCCAAATCTTGGATCTTGCCAAATATATGTGAAGGGTCCTAACAATTCCAACCCCAGAGTTGTCCAAGCAGAAGTTGTTGACGTTGATGGCCCTGCCATAATTGGTAACATGTCTGTACAAGATATGAACCTCCTAAAGCTCAACTGGCCAGTCACAGCCAGCACAAATGCAACCACCCAGAATGTTGTACAAAGTGAAAAGCCCATGCCCAATGCAAATACTGTCAAACTATTTGACATCAGAGGCAAACAACACCCCTTCCCACTGACAAAGGACTATTTGTTGGAAGAATATCAGGATGTCTTTACAGGAATTGGCTGCTTTCCAGGACCCCCGTACCACATCGAAACTAAGCCTGACATTCCCCCAGTACAGCATGCTCCAAGACGGGTTCCAGTACAACTACAGAAAGCCTACATAGAAGAGCTAGACCAGTTAAAAGAATCTGGAATTCTGGTTGAGGTCCAAGATGAATATACCCCTTGGGTTAACTCTGCTGTGGTCACCATCAAACCCAACGGGTCGATCCGTCTGTGCTTGGACCCTCGGAATCTCAATAAAGCAATCAAGCGCAACCCCTACTATGTGAGAACCATAGATGATGTGATACCGAAAGTCAGCGGCTCCACCCACTTCAGTATCCTTGATGCACGCAGTGGATTTTGGCAAGTTAGTCTTGACGAGGAAAGCAGTAGGCTGTGCACCTTTAACACCCCATGGGGAAAGCATAGATGGACAAGACTTCCATTTGGCCTTACGTGCAGTGGAGATGTGTTTCAAGAAAAAATGGATATGGTCTTTGGCAGACTTGAAGGGCTCAGCGGTATTGCAGATGACACATTTGTCTATGGCACGGGCGAAGCACAACATGATCAGCACATACTAACTGTCCTTGACACAGCAAGAGAGAACAATGTGAGATTTAACCCGGACAAATTCCAGTTTAAAGTGAAGGAAGCATCCTTCTTCGGGCTCACATGGACCCCCGACGGGATCCGCCCTGGCGAAACCAAAATCAAAGCAATCCGTGATATGCCATCCCCGAAGAACCTTACAGAGCTGCAGTGCTTTTTGGGCATGATTAACTACCTGAACAGGTTCTCACCCATTCTAGCCCAAGTGTCAGAACCTGTGCGACAGCTGATGAAAAAAGATGTACCATTCGTGTGGCAACCAGAACACCAAAGGGCATTCCAGAACCTCAAACAAGCAATCACTGAAGTACCAGTCTTAGCCTATTACGACCCAGAAAAGGAGAACCTAATCCAGTCTGATGCAAGCCTTAAAGGCATTGGATGTGTGTTGACGCAAGAGGGCAAACCAGTGTGCTATGCCAGTCGATCACTAACTGAAACTGAGTCTCGATACAGCAACATAGAGCGAGAGCTACTCGCTGCCTGTTGGTCGCTTGAAAAGCTTAACCATTACGTATTTGGTAAGAAGGTGGTCATCGAAACTGACCACAAGCCGCTCGAAAGCATCTGGAAGAAGAGCATATCGAGCGCACCACCACGCCTTCAGAGGCTCCTACTTAAAATGGCCAAATACAACGTGGAGATCAGGTACATTCAAGGAAAAAGCAACGTGATAGCAGACGCCCTTTCCAGGATTAGCCACATGGAGCCCCCTGCAGAAGACAACAAAGTCCCCGTGGTGGAACTGGACACAATCTCTCGAACACTGCCAGCCAGCCCTGCCAAACTAGATGAAGTACGAGAGTACACTGATCAAGACGTTGTACTCAGTCACTTAAAAGATGTCGTGCATCATGGATGGCCAGAATATCCAAATGAGTGCCCACAAGACCTGAAAGAGTTCTGGAACTTCAGAGAGGACCTGAGTGTTGAAAATGGCCTCATTCTCAAGGGACACAAACTCGTAATCCCCAGTAAGCTACGCCCACAGATGTTACAAATCATACACCAAGGACATATGGGAACACAGAAGTGTCTCCTGAGAGCAAGGGACAGCCTGTTTTGGCCAGGCATATCAAGGGACATCAAACAGATGACAGAGAACTGTCCGACATGCGCACAGTTCTCCAAACAGCAACCAAAAGAAACATTGCATCCACACAATGTACCCAGTTATCCATGGCAGAGGCTTGGATGCGATCTGTTCGACTATGGAGGTGCTCAATACTTACTAGTCGCAGACTATTACAGCAAATACCCCATCGTTAGAAAGTTGAGTTCAACGACATCTGCTGCAATAATCAACCACCTCAAATCAATCTTTGCAGAACATGGTATACCAGAATCCCTGGTATCTGACAATGGCCCTCAATACAGCAGCAAGGAATTTGCAGCGTTCTGTGACCAATGGGGTATCAATCACATTACTAGCTCACCAGTGTATCCAAAGAGCAATGGATTCATAGAAAGGATGGTACAAACCGTAAAGAACCTTCTAAGGAAGTCCGAGGCTGCAGGACAGGACCCGTATCTTGCGCTCTTGTCATACCGGGCCACGCCTGTCGATAGCAACTTACCATCACCAGCCAAGTTACTGAACAATAGAGACTATCGCACACAACTACCCAGCAGTGGACGACTCCAACGGTCACAAGCAAAAGAATGCCACCAAGATCAGCTACAGCACCGCCAAGATGTTCAGAAACAGCAGCATGATGGCAAGTCCACACGTGAGCTACAAAAGCTAGTACCAGGCCAACCAGTATCGGTGTTTCAACCAAAAACCAAGACCTGGACTCCGGCAACACTGAAAGAGCAAATGAACCAGCCAAGATCCTACATTGTAGAGACAAACAGTGGTTCTGAACTAAGGCGCAACAGAATACAGTTAAAACCGTCAGGCCAAGTAGCACCAAGCCTTGAAGGTCAACTGCTCTCTAGCCAAGACAATCCACCACAGCCCAGTGCACCTACATTTACATCTCACCAAGTCCCGTCACCAGGATTACCCCAGACACCCCAGAAACCAGCTACAGTTGGTGAGGGAAGTGCCGATCAACATCTGACAACCAGAAGTGGTCGTGTTGTAAAGAAGCCATTAAGGCTGGACCTTTAAACTTTGTTAATCAGAACAACTCGGCTTAGCCGTCTGAGAATTTTGTTGCGTTGGATTCAATTTGAACAATACTTGCGTTATTTAGGTTCCAATTTAGAGACCAAGTTTGTTTCTTTCACCCGGCAAAGTTTTTAGGGTGGAGATGTAAACATATCAGGTTTTGAGCATGCGCAGTAGGACGAGACGGAATATACACGTGTGCTTGTACTCGTTAGCTGGAATAAAGAGTTATCTTTCTGATCTCTGCCATAACATTACAATTACTATATCATGCTATATTTCCGATGTGTCACAAATTAGTTTCTTTAAATCTTTTAGACGGTCAAAATAAGCTTGAGTTCTTCTTACGACAACTCTCAAACAACAGATCCTCGATGAAAAATTGCTAAAATGAAACTTTGAATTCAGTGCGACTGGGAAGGTTTGGAGAAGAGTATCTCAGAATTAGTCAAGTGATCAACTTTGAGAAATAAATCTCGCAAAGAAAGAATGACGATCTATTAAAGAACAAACCTGCCTTTCAATTTTCAATATTCAATTTTCGTTCCCTTAATTTACGGCGAAAGGAATCGTTAGGCTCGTGGAGTCTTTGCGCAGGAGGCCAAGGTCATTCACGAAGAGCGGGAAAAATTTTGCTTGATACCCAGTGCCTGACAACGGTTCTTGTGACGTCGTCTGAGAAGTATTTACGTCAAATCATTTCATTGCGAGGGGCTACGCACGTCTCTAATGATCCCCGGTGGTCGCCACAAAATACCGTATACAGCTTACTTGCACTGGGTTTCGCTGAAATCGTTTATCGCAGGGTACGTTTTCGATGCAAAATGTAGCACTTGATCCTACTCCGTGCACGTTGTCTCGAAAACTAAGACCTAACCTGGAAATAGGGCCCTGTTTAATTGTGCGTAATGTTTGAGATTGCGTAACGAGGGCAAAAACGACCTTACCTTGACTAATGCGCCCAAGATACCCAAGAAAAAGGTTTTTAATAATGCCCTCAGAGTTATTTTCGGATTTTCAGAGGTGCACAGCCCTTGCAGATTTAGGCAAAAGGGAAGAGCAGCTGTTCTCTCCTACAATGGGCTAGGAATAACCGACCCTTGAAAAGAATACGTTCGTGCGCGGTTTGTTGTTTCTTCTAAGTTCTTATTGTTCGATAACTGATAAAAGATTAGAGTGTTAATGTAAACTAATTCCCGTTAAAACAAACATTGATGTCATATTCGATCACGTAGCCACTGTCATGGTATGGTGAGCTTTAATTTACAGAATTCTAAATGCGTCAAAAAGGCTAGGACTGCAAAGCTCCCGCCTGCAAAATGCAATGCTACTGGGCTCAAAGACCGTGCTCTAGGGCTCCATCAGACATTTATTTGAGGGTTCCAGGCTCCACTGTATAGTAAAATTTTGACATACACGAATTCCATTTTTAAAGCTGGAATCAAAGTAAGGAAAAAAAAATCTGTCATTTCTCACTTCAAACTCAGCTTTTGGTAATAATCTTGGGCAAGTCACGAGGCTTTTTATGTCCTCTTTACGTTTTTCTTGGTGTCTCGTGATAACATTTATCAAATACCACAAGGTCAACACCAAGGTCATGGAGCGGATCAGACTTCCATGACACCCTGACATAATCAGACGAAGTCAAGGCCAAGTTTGTTGCAGGTCAAGTTTAATCTGATCTCGATTGAAACACAGAAAAGCACAGAAAAGTACAAAAGAAACACAGAAAATCAAATAACGGGCATGGTCTGGGGTGGAAAAACAAGAGAAGAAAACCTCTTGCCTAACCGCAAACGAGGAATATTTCCGTTGAACATTTAAACAGACCATAACTTTAAAGAGTTAAAAACGTTCCAAGTGTAATTTATCTTAACTTGTTTAGTGCCCGTCGACAGATAATGCTTGTTTTAGTGACCGTGATTTCCAAGTAAAGATTGTTGTTTTTTGTCAGTTTGAAATTTAGAACTCGTAATTAATGACGCAATCAGCTCAAATACCGTGACCTTGCCTTTTGAAATTATAAACAATCAACCAACTAAAATTTTGATCCCTGCATTGTTAGGAAAATGTGCAAAAACTAGGAACACAGACAACTCTTTTAATTTTATCAGTGTTAACTTTAAACAAAAATACCACTGAAATGCACCGGAAGCTTCAACATCCCCCTCGGACTACCCCTCAGAAATTTGAACTTTTGAAGTAGTAGTAGTAGTAGTAGTAGTTCAAATTTCAATCCTCTGGCCAAAACTGGTGTTCAGTTGTCCGTGACATTTAGTGACATTTAGACCCGGGGGGGGGGGGGGGGAGTTACTTCCAGAAAAATTGAGTGGGGGTGTGCGGCCCGCTTCCCAAAACCCTTACCCTATTTATGACCAAAATCTGCGATATTCCCTACCCTATTTATGAGCTGACCAAAAATTCGAAACCCTATTTATGACCTGACCCTTAAATCAAAACCCTATTTCAGACCTGCGTTATGATTGGTTCCCTAGTTCAGACCAATGTTAAGTTACCATGATATAATTTGTGAAGGGCTTTTGTTGTTTTTCTTTTCAATAATGATGAAAAAGTGGCTTCATCTTAAAAACTTACCATATGAAGGCTAGATTACAAAAACCATACCCTATTTATGACCAAAATCAGTTAAAATCTATACCCCATATATGACCAAAACGGCTGAAAAACCATATCCTTTGGGGCCGCACATACCTATATAGCCTATATAAGGGAGTACCCCCCCCCCGGGGGGCATTTAGAGCCCTTGCCCTCGAGACATACGTGGCAAAAATAACTTAATATTTTCCACCTTCAGAACGGAAGGAAGCAGGATATTTGACTTAGAACGATGCATTTGAAGGTCCTTTATTTCGAGCCAGAAGATTAAAAACATGACATTGCGTAACAAAGTAAATATAAGAGTTTGTATGGGAATGTAACAATCGTTCCTAGCAGTTCAAAATACGGGAAATGAATGAAATAAAAAAGACTTACTTCGACGGCCCCAAAATGCCACAGAAACACAAATACCACAAAGAAGAGTCAAAGTAAGTCGTTTTTATTGAATTTCTTTTCAATGTTTCGAACTTGTTACATTCCTGTTGGAAATTCGCTGTTACACAATGTCACATAACAGGAGGTTGGAGTGCCTGTGGTCAAATTCCACCCCTGGGAACATCGACAACTCAAATACCCAGGGTGTGCCAGCAGGAATGTTGATGTCTCTGAAAATTTGATCGATAGATTACCCGGCACAAATAATAAGCCCGACAGAACTTGTTCTCTTCTTGCGAGGGCTCAGTTCCAAATTATTTTGACCTTTAATAACACTGAAACTCGACAACTCACACTGGTACCCTTTATTTTAATTTTGTCGTCTAAATTACCGAATGTTTCTCAAATTCGTTCTCATTGTCTCAACGAAACCCGATGCAAGACATGCAAGTATACAGTGCGCTGAAGAAATTACATTTGGATTCCTTATTCTTATTTCTTCTGGTCCAACAGCAAGGATTGGAAGTAAAGAGACATTGCTCAACCCAACGCAAGAGGTGTGATGTCACGCAATCATAGCCCAATTTTATTTTAGTTGATGGGAAAAAAATGAAACTCCACAAAATAACTAGCGACAGCTTAACATGTGGACATGAATTGAAATGGTACTGCTGTTTACTAGTTGGGAATATCAATCGTCTTTCCTTGAGACGAACTTCCTCACCTCATCCCTATATTTTAGTACAGTCCTACAAACGCGTGAACTTCAGAAAAACAAAAACAAAGAAAAACAACCTATTTCAGTGGACGTTTGAACAAAAACCATGGCATCAATTCAGGAGATAATATCATGCGGAACTTAACGCCTCAATGCAATCAAGTTTTCAAAGCAATCTTGAAAAGGGAACTTCATTGTTCCCTGCACTTTTCAATGGGAGTTTAACAGTTCTATTTGCACCTCAGGTTGTCGTTAACATTGTTGCCTTCGTTGTAATTTCACATAAGGAATTATACCTGTAATGAGATGGAAAATTTCTGCGAAGGTTGTCGCTTGACTACGAATTGTATAAGAAAGGAGAAATGGGGGAAAGTTACATAAACTGGGAGAAATGTTCCAAATACTTCGGTTAGCGATGTTTTTAGTCATGGTCAATATCTAAAACAGATAAACAAAGTGAATTTGAAACTGTTTTGTCATTAAATCCAATCAGCTTGATATTAAAACGCCATATCGTTCAGATATCTTCAGTGGTTTCACTTACAATCGTATTCAGCCTTTTCCTCGATTGGAACAATCTTATTGTACATGAGAACGGAACAAGTTCTATTCTTGATAACTGTATACATTTAAAAAAATGTATAAACCTACTCTTATTTCCGAGAAAGACAACACGGGTCGTGAGTTTGTGAAAGCTTGGCGTGAATCCACAGTCACGAGATGAAACAAATCATATAAAGTAGGCAAAGCTATTGTTTCACTTACGGATATTTCAGATGACTTTAACCCGACTGTATCCTTCGAAAACCACCCCAGTATCACGTTGAGTCTGCTGTGCTGCCGACGCTGATCCCGTGCGCTCATTGCTATTTATATGTGTTTATCGAGTTAAGACGAAAATCCTCTTTTCTATTAGTTGACAGATGACAATCACCGATTTTTATCTGGCGGAAGATGCATCAAAACAGGTTGGAAGGGAGTCCCGGTCGTGAACCTTTCAAGTGCATTACCAGAGAGTTAAAAAAAGTCACAAGATTTTTTTGGATCCAGTGAAGAAAAATTTTCCTTTAATTTTTTTTCTTTGCTTCTAGGTAATTGAGGATTTTGCCGTCTCTATTATTCCCGAGTTACACGAGTGTTTCGACGTGATGCTCTCGTGCAATCAACAAAGTTACTGTCTTGGGTGTGCTCTTTACCATGTTTACAACAAACAAGAAGTTAGAAATTGAAATATCAATTACAACAGAGCTTTTCATGCAAGCTGCTCGTGACTTCAGTCACGTGACAACCTTTTTAAAGAGTTTGCATCGTTCTTCGTTAATGTTACGCTAAAAGCTTTAGGGTCTTTAAAATACTGTATCGATTTCATGCCTAAAGAAGGTTTGAAAAGTAGAGCTAGATAAGGATCGAGTTGACGTTTGGTTTCTTTGTTTGACGAGTTATGACGTTGGAAACCTCAAATATATAAAACCGAACAAAAAACAATCCTGTATTGCGAAATTGTTTCCCACTCAGGGGATGTTTCACAATCGTCATGGGATTTTACCAGGCAAAATTCCGATTCGCTGTGAATTAATATGACGTAACCCGAACCATTTTGATAATGAAATATTCCTGCCAATAACAAGATACCTTCTTTTCAAACCCGGCTCAAAATAAGCCCTAAAAACTCCTTTAGATCAGGAACAATTAGCCAAGTATTCATTGACGGCATTAAAAGTTGTGTTTGACACTGACCTATGGAAGCGTTGACACTTATCTTCAGTTTTTGCTTCTAACTTACTATGAGCTCGTGCTCTAATTCTTGGGACCTGGATTCTAATAACAGTCGTCTGACTGATTTGAACGGGAACAGGTCGTGGCCCCTCGATCCTGACAGGAGATATTTTCGGAAATTTCCGGTCTTAGCCTTGTATCTGACGCTGCAGAGCGTAAAGTGACCGCTCAATGTAAGCATGGTTTCAAGTTAACGGAAGCCAAAAGTGCTAATTATCTGTGCGATAGAGGGAGGGGAGATGTTGCAATTGTTATGTCAAATAAACAGGAGAATTTTATCAGTTTTTACCGATATTTAACAATTATTCCACAAGCGCGCTTTATAGATATAAAATGGTAAATAGCTAACGAGGCGCGTAGCGCCAAATTGGCTATAATCATCTTATATCCAAGAAGGGCGAGTGGAATTTAAAAAAATATAGAAAACAAAAATAAAAGAAAATATAAACGCCCCCAAAATTTACGCGTAAGCTCATCATATATGTAGAACGTGGTATAATGGCTCATAACCCATGATGGCTATGACCAGGCAATGACAGTATTTTAATACAACTTTAATCCTCAACTGCAATACTACGTTTTAAAATGTCCAATGAAAGATTTGTTACTGGCCGTTAATTAATAGCGTCGTTCCAGAAAACTTTGAACTGCACTGTGTTCAGCGTTGGGTGTGACCGGCAGAACAGGTTTACGTATTTTCATTTTATGTAAAAAATAAAAAGCTCCATAACCTTGCAAATTACTGACAGTTTGCACAGTCAAATGTTTATGAAATCCAACGCCAACATTCACTCTCACTCATTCAATCCTCTTCGTGCCCTTGGGCACATAACGCCATTATAAGGTGCCAACAATAATGCACTTCAAGAGATCATCAAGGTACTCAACTTAATAATCTCTTGTGCAGTTATAATGCGAACAAGATCATAATCTCTTGTGCCAAGAAAAACCTTTATGACAGTATAGGGACCGCGCAGGGGTAAGAGCCGGGGCTTAAGCCCTCCCCCCTTGTTTCAGTAACGAGATAAATTAGTGAACAATAAACAAAGCAACAAAGGAGTTGACTATATACGAATTTATAAGAATTATTAGTAAACTTGTTCACGTCCTGGAGAAGATGTGACACGACGTATATTACAAATTTCTCTTCTACGCTTTTTTACTCAGTTAAAACCTCCTGAGGCAGAACTAATGTTGTCAAGGAGAAGCGCACATACAGGCACCCGTTTTCCCACATTAACTCTTACTCGTAGTGCCATTTGGTCATATCACGCTTTAAACACGCCCAGAGGAAAGCTTTTGATTTCTTGTCTATGTTGTTACAGGATATGAAACTGAACTTTAAAGACCGCCGGCGGATATGTGCATAAAAAGCTTATAATTGTCCAAAAACATCGCTTTATAAACGCTGGAAGTTTGTGATTTTTTAGCTCTACACTTGCTAGCTAGGCATTGCCGGTCATTTTAGAGGACTTAAACATAGAAGATATCAGGGAGGAACATGGCTCCGCTCCCCCTAACTGGCAAACGCGCTGGGGCATTCGTGTTCAACTCCCCCCTCCCCCTACTTGAGACGTTGATGCATGGGCCTTGTATGAAGTAACCGTGAGGTAGTTCATATAGGTAGAATGAAGAGCTCAAAGAAACTCAAAACCAAGCCTTTCGTATTTTATTGCAAACAATAAAGTTGAAGTGCTCTTTCGCTCAATAATAAAGGGTGCCGTGATTCATTGATACTATCGCTTGCCACGCAACTGTGTGTCTCTCTTGGAAATTCAAACGCCAGACTTGAAAAATTCACATCCTAGGCTGTCACTCGAAAACTCAGACCTTAAAAATTAGTACCCTCTGGTATTTCGCCGGAGAAGTCGCACCTTCTGCGAGTCTCAACTACAGACCGAGCTCAGAAACTCGGCTAAATGTATTTTGCAAAACGAGATGGAATGCAAATATTTATCACACAGTCACGCAAAGCTAGTTCCGTTTGTTTTATGAGCACGTACGAACCACCATGTGTTATGTAACAAGGGAGAATGAAATATCGCAACGATATTTTATAAACAATGCGTTAAAAAATGCGTCTTTTACTACTGAAAACATTTTGATGTCTGAGTTTCGAGACAGCTTGCTGGATCGAGGGCCTGAGTTTGAAACATCCGAGACCTGAGTTTTTCAGGTCTGAAGGTGTGAGTTTTCGATACACCACCACCACGCCTTCTGCGATATCGACTTCCAGTACACACTGAGATCACTGTCAAGGTCAAACTCGGCCTTGCGACCTCTTTTAAAAAACTGCTATCGTTGTTCAAGGTAGAAAAATCATCGAATTTTCTTTTTCTTTCATATTTTCTCTTTTATTTATATTGCCCTTTCTTACTGTTGACGTATAAACCAAGTTTGCAAGACCATGGCTTAAGTTTTCTAGCAGCCCTCAAATCATTTAACGTTACCTTAAGTCTACTTGACCCAAGTGTTTATAGATACAACTGAGCAGAGCGTGTTCACCATGTGTTCTCCGATTATTACTCCTCGGCGAGGGCAAAGGGTTTGCCCAGGAGCAGAACACTCTGAATTATGACCCCACGCAACCCTTGCTAACCCGGGTGCTAACCCCACCGTTGACTGCATGACGGTCAACGGTCATCGTGTTAGCCCACCTCGTCTCTAAGTAAGGGAAACAGAGAAGACTGTAACTAACCTGGTAATGACTGGCTTCCTACAGTTCAAACGTCTAGGGATATACGTAGCGTGTTAATTTTACTTCGCTGTGTGAGTGCAATTTGATGACAAAGTAGAGTATAGTGATCCAAGCTGAAAAGGAAGATGCGAGCAAAGCCTTTGGACTTCACTTTCTGAGATCTTGCGTGTACGACCTCTGTTAGAACTCACAAGTTACGTCAGAAGAAAATATTAAAAAGCGTTTGTGCTTTCACAGCTCAGGGTAAATAATACCACACAATAAGGTAATTGACACTGAAGCTCCTCAACAGAATACAAGGCCACTCATTTATATACATGCCACTGAATAAATGGCACAAAAGGCTGTTACGTCACGTTCTCTCAAACGTCCCAAGAACGTCGCGCGATTGAGTCGGAGCAAGATGAGCCTATGATATATGACTGCGTCATGATTGAAATACGCTTTGACAACAGGTGTTATCATCGGAAATGTAGACTGATGGGCAGTCTACATTACAGAGCATCTTAGGTCAACGCCAGTAGAGCCACGCTTTTCAAACAATAAAACCCTCTTTTATCAACTGTCACTAATTGTGACCACTTGTGCGTATTAATATCACGTATGATCGCGCGAGAGGCAGTAATTAGGCAGTGACTACT